>NC_059207.1:18330720-18663220 GCF_020615455.1 Coregonus clupeaformis
TTGTCTGACTATAAGTGTAAAATAGAGAACTGAGGTAGAACGCTGGCGTTCTATTGTGTGGCAATCGTATGGTTAAATGGATTTGCGCATGCGCTTGATTTTACGGCGCTAAAACTACGACACGAGGTGATTTGCTAAAACTACAACACGGGATGGGTAAAGGGTCATATTTCTGTGGGGTTACACTGCAGGGGGAGAAATAGCCACAGACAAGAGGTATTTGGACACGAATCTTCTAAATCGTTAAAGTGACTGTTGTTCGAACATGAAACTATTTGTTGAGATGTAGTGAATTTATAAATTAAATATATGTTGACGGAGTATAATGAATTAAATTAAATGACGGATTAAAATAAAATAAAAATGTTTTTGAGCGATCTATTTAGTCCTGAGTTCAGTCTTATAGCGAATATGAGTGGGGGAATATTGAATGTGGATAACTTGGTTAAGTGTATAAACTTTAAATGCTTGTCTGTCCCGTTTTGTTCCCTTGTCATATGAGAGGCGATAGGACGAGAGCAAAGGAGAGAGAGAGGAGGGGCTGACGTGCGTGACGTGACAAGGTGTGACGCAGGCAGAGGATCAGTCAAAATCAGGCCAGTGCTTTTTTGTCTACAAATCTTCCCCTACAGGATGTTTGATGTTATGACAATTTCTCAGACGCTTGGCAACAGACTGATCATTTGAATAAAATTTGCATTTTGGAGTCTCTGTGCATTACTTGGCTTGATTAGGGGTTCGGTTGGAAAGCAGGTACTGACATTATTCTGTGAAATTAAGATACTTGGATGCATATTAAACAATGGAATTTATAAGTGTGGTAAGGTTGTAGATTGGAAGTCGTTGTTTTTGGGATTGCTGTGAAGTTGACTACTGGTATTCACTTTCCGGATGGGTTAAGGTAAGTGGGCCACTAATTGATAAATTGGTAAGATAGGTGTAGAAATAAATGATTGGTGTTAATTATTCATAATTTTTAATTGATTTTTAATTGATTTTCTTAATTGATTTTTTTTTTATTAATTAAAAATAATGTTTGAATAAAATTTGTAATTGATTTTGTTGATTGATTTTTTATTTTATTTTTTAATTAAAAATATTTTTTGAATAAAAATTTTAATTGAATTTTTGATATTCATATTTTTATTGATTTATTATTTTTGTTTTGGGTTGTTTAGGTTATATTAATAATTAAAGGGGGGAAGCCATAGGCTATATAGGCTAAAATAAAATATTTCACAATAAAGGAATATAAAAGAGTAGTTACAATGGGGAGAAAGGACAGCAAGGCTATGAAAGTTATTACACCGGTTGATATAGTTGAACATAGTAATCCTTTAGTTAAGGGTATTGCGAGGTTATCCGGCAAATGGAACAAACGTTGGACTGACATTGAACAACCATGGCCAGTGGAAGGGACTCTTAACCCTGACGTCATCAACATCATGAAAGTGCTTCTGTCAATTTACAAGGCAGATCAAAAGAAGGGAAAACAAAAGGAACGACGTAAAGAAAAGAGACAAAGGGAGCTGGGTGTTCTTAAACTGTTTGAAGATGAAGGACAAAAACTGATGAAAGATACAAACGATAAGGGAAGCAAAGGTATGGAGAAAAGGCTAAAGGAAGAGAAGTCGACAGAGAAACTAAGGGTAGAAGTCGGTATACCTTTCTCACATACGGATTCGGCGAAAAGACCCCCACCTTATGAGAAGGAAGTAGAGCTTAGGGATGCTTATCCTCAGCTTCCAGTGATCCTCCAGCAGGGTGATTATTACATCAGAGATGAAGATGAACAAATAATAGAGAGAGGACAAGCAGAAACGACCATAAAAATGCATCCAAGCTCCAAAGGTAAAAAGAAAACGAGAAGTCTGAAAACCAAGGGTGGAATGAGGTTAAGTAGGATGGAACTGGATGAGGACGATGATGATCAGAGTGATTTAGAGGGGATCATGGGTGGATATGATCCTGTGATCAAACGGAGGTTGGCCAGAACGGAGAGAAGGGGTGAGGAAGGTTGGAAGAAGAAGGATACAAGATATTCCAGGGCTGAGGAAGGTTTGAAGAAGAAGGATACAATATATTCGAGTTCTGAGGAAAGCAAAGATGAAGACAGCGATAAAGAGGAGACTAAAGGTGCTGTGTATTCGAAAGGAGTTTATCCTGCAAAGACTGGCACAGAAGAAATAGAAGGAGATATAGACCGATGCTTATCAGAACTGGAGAACGCGAGGACTGCAGGAGAGGTAAGAGAGCTAGAGGAAGAACTCCAGACGCTGACCATACAGAAGGAGAAACAGCTGAAAAAAGAATCCAAAAAAGGTGAGACAAAATATGCATTAAGGCCAAGGAAAGAGACCACGAGCAAAATGATACCAGTTATCATTCGAGGTCAAAACTTTGAATATAAGCCGTTGCAAAATACCGATATGTCAAATATACTTGAGAAGCTGCCTATTCTTCAAAATGGGGCCTATCCTTGGATTTCGAAATTGGAAGAAATTACGGTGGGAACACAGTCAGCCATAGGAGACGTTAAGAGACTGTTGGCTAATCTCATTGGGATTCCAGATATGGAAGAAGTCTTTCAGAGAGCTGGACTCATTAGATATGTAGGGATTTCAGTGAACGATCCTGAATTGTTGGCTGCAAGTAGGAATCGTCTGTGGAGAGCATTGAAAGATACATTTCCAACAAATGTGCATCCTGATAATATTCTGATTGACCCACTAGGACAACAAGAAAATCCGAGAGCCTATGTGTCAAGAGTTCATCAAGTGTGGAGAAATATTACTGGAAATGATCCAGATGTGAGTCAAATTGAGCAGTCAATTTTGAGAGCTAAACTGCAAATGGGACTGCCCTCACCAGTAAGAAGCGAACTGGCAGAAGTGGTTGGACTTGGAAGCATGACAAAAGGCGTCTATACCGATCATATAGCCCATCAAGTGGATCTGTACAGGAAAAAGGAACATAATCAAAAAGAACAGGACGAAGAAACTCTCAGAAAACTCAATCAAATACAACTGGGGGAGAATAAAAAGGATAAGAAACAAGCTTTGGTTATGCAGAATCAACAATCACTGCCACAGCTTCAACCAGAACCGGTCCAACCGCAATTGTACCAACCACTAATGGCGGCACCAGTTGTTTCATATCCACAGCCAATTTCTGGACAGACACAGAATTGGAGAGGAAGAGGACGAGAAGGCTTCGAAGGAAGAGGAAGGTTTCAGCCACACTTCCAGCAATCTCAAGATGTGTGTTATAATTGTGGACAGGGTGGTCACTATGTCAGGGACTGCAATTGGTCAGGAGGAAACATCAGAGGGAATTTCAGAGGAAGATACAGGGGCCAGTCAAGATCATCTGGAGGACCGGTGAACCCCTACAGGGGTCCGGAGCAAGGATTCTAGAGGTGCCTAGATGATCCGAAAGGGGGGTGTCAGCTGGTAGCATCAGGACCGGAAAAAGATCCAACAATTGAGGTGAAAATAAACAACCGACCATTGGAAGTGATGGCGGATAGTGGAGCTGCGTTCACCTGTGTTCGACCTGAAGATGCTACACATCTCCCTATGTCCAATCAACTCGTTAGGACAATCGGATTTGAGGGAGTAAAACAGCTGATTCCTCTTACGGAACCAATTGAGCTCTGCTATAAAGATCAGAAAATTACAATACCCATACTGGTATCAGAACATACACCTGTTGCATTATTGGGAAGAGATGCATTGTGTAAGTTGAACTGTACAATAAGATGTACACCAGACGGCTGTCTGATAGAAATGCCAAAGGAAAAGGTTTACCAATTGTCGATGATGACGGAGATGGATTCGTCTTCAGTATTCTGGATTGGAAATCTCAGTGAAGATTTTATGAAGCAGGCTAAGATATGGGAAAGATTTATTGTTGCAAATATGCCGGATGCGAAGCTTCCGGAACATCCATTCCATTGTACGCTCAAGTATTTCAAGAAGGCTGCCCAACCACACTCAGAGGAATGGTTGAGTCATCAACCGAAGAATGTTCAACTTAGCTCAAGTTGCATTATTTTAGGACCACAAGGAGCAGCTATGAAGATAAACACAGACGACTATCTGAATAAAGAATTTGATATTGAGAAGAGTGTGCCACATGTTACCTTGTTGGTTTCGGAAGGCTATGAGCAAAAGCAAATAGGAGAAATGATGACAGAAGCAGAGAAACTTAGTTTCAGACCAATGAAAGAGAATTTGGCGATCTGGAGAAGTGAAGATCAACGATTTCTTAAAATAATGATTTCGGCTCAAGGACAAGGAGAGCCACAGGCTGTAGGAATGACACATGAATCTATTTGCAATATGAAGATGGATTCAGACTCTATGAAAGAGGAGATGTTGCAACAAGTTCCAGAAGGGTTGTGGTCTCAACATAGTACCGATATTGGACTTGTGAAATCAGTCCAACCTGTGAAAGTTGAACTTCGACCAGGAGCCAGACCTCCATGGAAAAATCAGTATCCATTGAAAGATGAAGCAATCCAAGGGATTGAACCACAAATTGAAGGACTTTCGAAAGCAGGGGTTTTAAGGACAACAAAAAACCCTCGGAGTAACACGCCTTTGTGGCCTGTGGAAAAACCAGATGGAACTTATCGTGTAGTTCATGATTTGAGAGCAGTAAATGAGGTAGTGACTGACTTTCCAGCAGAAGTGCCAGACCCTCATACCTTGTTAGCCCAAGTTCCTCCTGATGCGACACATTTTACAGTACTAGACTTATGTGGAGCATTTTTCAGTGTTCCACTTAGTGTAGAGAGTCAGAATTTATTTGGGTTCACATATAAGGGACAATTTTATGAGTACAGTAGAATGCCACAGGGGTACCGGCATTCGCCTCATATCTTCAATAAAGTACTGAAGGAGGATTTGGTAGGGATAGATCAGATATTGCAGAGCACTGTCATTCAGTACGTGGATGATATAATGGTTTGCTCACAAAATAAGGAAACATGTCATAGGGACTCAATTAAATTACTACAGGTATTGGCAGAAAAGGGGCATAAGGTTTCACAGAAAAAGCTACAATATTGTCAGGAGAAAGTTGTATATTTAGGTCAAAACATAACTCATGGCCACAGAAACATTTCGGACAGGCAAGTGGAAACTATTCGTAAGGCTCCAAAGCCTAGAACAGTCAGAGAGATGATGACATTTCTGGGTATTGCTGGTTATTCCTCAGCTTGGGTAGAGGATTATACTAGTTTGATGGCACCTTTGAGAGCTATGGTTAGGGGTACTGAGAGTGGTCAACTCCATAGCAATCTTTCCTGGACACAGGAAGGCCATGTGGCATTTGAAACGATCAAACAGAGGTTGCAGGAGGCACCTGCACTTGCACTGCCAGATTACTCGAAGAACTTTTTGTTATATGTGTCTACTTCTACTGGAGGTAGATATGCGTGTGCGGTTCTTTGTCAACCGACAGGCACGGGGACGAATCCTCAGCCTATTTCCTACTACTCTACTGCTTATTCAGAGGTAGAATTAGGGTTACCACTGTGCTACAGAGCAATGGTGGGAGTATACTCAATGTATGACAAAGCATCATCGGTCACGATGGGCTACCCAGTGACAATTCTTACCCATCATAGTCTCATAAATCTTCTGAACTATGGGAAATATACATTGACTATGCCTAGGCTTTAGAGACTATCATAGGCTCTTAGAGCAGGAAGATGTCACCCTAGTGAGGTGTGATACAGTAAATCCAGCCGAGAGTTTACCAACTTCAGAGGATGGTGAGCCACATGATTGTGTCCAAGAAGCAGAGAGATATTCGAGGCTTAGATCAGATTTACAAGCCTTTCCATTACGTGAGACAGACCTGGAGTATTGGACTGATGGGTCTTGCTATCGGGTGGGAGATAAATTATGTGCTGGTTATGCAGTAGTTAGAGGCAGATGAACGGGATTTGTTGTGGAAAAGGCTGAAGTAATACCACAGCCTGCGTCTGCACAACTTGCTGAACTTGTGGGGCTAACAGAAGCATGTTTGTTAGCAGAAGGAAAGCGAGTAACCATATACACTGATTCAGCATATGCACATAGTGTATGTCATTTGTTTGGGGCAGTATGGAAAGGTCGAGGGTTTAAGAAAACGGATGGTTCTCCGATACAACATCATGCGCAAATAATGAAACTGTTGCATGCTATGATGAAGCCTAAAGAGATAGCGATAGCTAAGTGTGCAGCTCACAAGACAGATATGTCAAGAGTGACACAAGGGAACAAAGCTGCTGATGAAGCTGCAAAAGCCGTCGCAGGAGCGGATAAATTGGGAAAGGTTTTTCTGGTCACTCATGTAGTGGACTTAGAAGACAAAATTACGCTTCGGGATGTAATTTTGATGCAAGAAGCTGCTTCTATGATCGACAAACAGCTATGGCTAGACCGAGGAGCGGTCAAAGATGCTACTGGTCTGTGGAGAAACCATGAGGGGTTGATAGTAGCGCCTTTAGACCTCTTAGGTCTGATGATTCAGGAAGCACATGGGTTAGCTCATGTTGCAAGGGGGGAGGTTAACAGAACGATCACAAAGGAATATGGTTTTTGGGCTCCATATTTGTTTGAACAAATTGATTATATGATAGGAAGGTGCACTATCTGTCTTAAAAATAATGTTCGAAGAGGGATATCTGTTCATCCAGGTTACATTCCTACACCAAGGGGTCCTATGCGTGAGTTGGTTATTGACTTTGTTGATATGATAAAACCAGTTGATGGGAAAAGATACATGTTGGTGGTTGTAGATAGATTTTCACGATGGACGGAAGCTTGTCCAACCAAGCGTAAGGATGCTCAGTCGGTTGCCAAGTTCTTGTGTAAAGAAGTCATAAGCAGGTGGGGATTACCCGATCGAATATCCTCGGACAATGGAAGGGAATTTGTGGATAAATCAGTTAAATTGATGTTGCAAAAATTGGGAATTAAGCAACGTCTTGGAGCAGTTTATCACCCACAAAGTCAAGGGATGTGTGAAAGAATGAACGGTGTCTTGAAAAATCGCACTGTGAAAATTTGTCAACATACAGGTCTAAACTGGATAGCGGCGCTTCCTTTAGCACTAATGGTGTGTCGCTCAAGTGAGTTACGTGATCTACGTATGACACCCCATGAGTTGGTAACAGGAAGAAGGATGCCTACGCCTTGTTTTGCGAACAAGCGGAAAGGGTCCAAGCTTGGCTCTGTTGGAAGATGAAATGAGAGCGTACGTTACATATATGGCCAATTTTCATAAAAAGTTGTCCACATATGTTTCTGACAGGCAAAGACAAGAAGAGGTGCAGAAGGCGCTTGAGGAGGATAAGAGGAATACAGTACAACCGGGAGACAAAGTATTCGTAAAGGTATTCAGAAGGAAGTGGTATAACTAACGTCGTGAAGGACCATTTGAAGTGGTTCGTAGTACTGGAACAGCTGTCCAGGTTAAGGGGTCTCCTACGTGGTATCATTTGTCACATTGTGTTAAAGCACCTACAGAAGAGGTGCCACGCGCAGAGAGAGAGGATGGAGATAGGGGGAGAACAGGAAGAGGGAGAGATTGTCAATGTTGGGGTTAACGTTGATAATGGTGACACTTCTGATGATGCCAGAGATGACTATGCAGGGGATGGAAAGGAAAGGGGATTTGGGGAAATTGATTTTCAATACGTCCCAGAAGCAACAGGGAATATTTCAGTGGGATGTGAAGCAGCAGAGACCACCAAGGGCAACTCTGTTACAGGAGAAGCTAGTGATTCAGTTAGACAAAGTAGGCCTAGACCAGTTAGGAGAAAATTCAGACCAAAACGTTACGAAAACTAGGGATGAAGTTACAACAATAACACCAACACTTCAGTCTGTTATAACAACAGTGGGAAGCAATTTAACTCTTTCAACATTGACAGTTGTTAAAGCCATAAATATATCGCATTCGATTACAAGGGAACCAATAGCTCCAGCACCAATTTTAGAACAAAAGACTGTTATTAAGGTTAGGAGGGGTGAGACAGCTCATCTTCCGTGTAGCTGTGAGAGATGGAGTGGGGGAGGGGACGTTCCTCCCACATGGAGAGATAATTATGGAGAAGAAGTATTGTTATCAGGACCAGATGTAGAAGCGGTGCCCCCTAGTGAAAGAAAGTATATTTTGTACAACAATATGGAGGGGAAGAGGGTTGTGAATGATTGTTCACTTATGTTGCGTAATGTTACAGAGAAAGATCAGGGAGAATATATGTGTACTTATCTAGTGCAAGCGTTAAAATTTGTTCCGGTTAAGAATTATTGGTTAAAAGGCTATGTAATTCGTAAAGTGACGATTATAATGGAAGAGTTGAGGTCTGTTGTAGCCTCCACGGTCACCAAAGGAGTTCAGGATAAGTTTATCACAGTAGTCACTCCAACAATGAATAATACACAGAGAAAATCGGTAACTTTCCCACTAGAAATAATTAAGGTTAATACATCAACTAAATCAACTACTTTAATGGTAACTTTGGAAGGATTTAATGGTACGACGGCAATAACAAATGTAGGAAGTATGACACCGACACCGACAACAACTTTTCTGAAATTAAACGATGTAACAGGAATGACTCAGCAAATAGTGGTAGAGAACAATATAGGTTCATCTGAAATAGTACAGGATAATATCATGGCGGTACAGGATGAGTTCTTTGGGTTCAACCTAACATCAGAAGATACATCTGATCAATACCGCTCGTTAGGGAAAAGAGAAGCTAAATGGAAAGCATATGGATTTGATTCGTCTGTTTTGAAGATTAAAGATCAATGGGCAGGGAGAAATCTTTGG
Organism: Coregonus clupeaformis; assembly: GCF_020615455.1. Taxonomy (NCBI): domain Eukaryota; kingdom Metazoa; phylum Chordata; class Actinopteri; order Salmoniformes; family Salmonidae; genus Coregonus; species Coregonus clupeaformis. The sequence goes on from NC_059207.1 coordinate 18,339,559, forward strand.
TTCCAGCAGTTAACTCATTCTTTAAGATCAGTGAGGAATCTTGAGGGTCCATGTCTGTTGAGAATTCCAGCACCAGAGACGTGGGGTTCCATTTTAGAGACGGTAGCTCAACCGCTATCAAGTGTGTGTCAGTCCTATGCGTTGAGATGGCTGTTGTATCAGCAACGAGCATTGACAGATAAGGTAATGTCGTTGTCACAACATTTGTTTAAGCCTAGGTATAAGTGTTCTTGGTTAAATGAATTACCCTATGTGAATTTGTTGGATGGTAAAGAAAGTCAGGTAACAGCGAACCCTGAAGCATTTGAGGTGAAAGCAGTGAGGGCTAAAAGTTGTTTTTGTTCTAATAAAACAGATGATGTAAAGGGTATGTTCATGGGAATATCAGATTGTGATGATTATATGATGACTTTGGATAAGCACGAACATAAGGTTAGAGAGGACAAATATAATGTAACTTTTTATGTACCAGGTAGTAAGAAGAGCAGGACTTTGATGGTGAAAGATCAGCTTTTGCCTGTCAATGTAACTATTGGGAATTTTAGAGATATTTGGTGGGTTTGTGGTGATAAAGCATATATATTCTTACCCTATGGATGGAAAGGATGTTGTTACATGTCGACGTTGAAGCTTCCATATGAGGTTTTTACCATTAAAAGAGGGGTAGCACCGAACACAGATCAATCTGAAACTACAGTTGAAAATAGGGTGAAAAGAGACATGGCTACATTTAATAATCTTGAAGCCTACCATTGGAGAATAAGTCTGGGAGAGAAGTGGGGACTCTGTCTTTTTCCATGGTATGGTGTAACATTTTTGGCAGATCATATTGATAATATTACATATACGTTGCAGGGGTTTGCGAATGAAACAATAAGAGGGTTTAACCTTCTGTCAAATACTCAAAGAAGTCACAGACTGACGCTGTTGAAACATGACATGGCTCTTGATTATATTTTGGCAAAACAAGGTGGCTTATGTTTGGCTATGAATCTGACGGGGGATGATTGTTATACTTTGATCCCAGATAGTTCCGATAATATCACGAGTGTTATAGATGCGTTGAAGAATATAAGGGATGCATTTGGGAGATCTGAGGGAGCTGGATGGTCAGCGAAGTCTTGGTTGCAAGATCAGTTAGGCCCAATAGGAGCAGTGATGGTTCAGATTTTAGTTGCAGCTCTGATAGCGTTGTGTGTGATGTTTTGCTTTTGTACTTTGTTACTGACCTTTGCAAAAGCTATGATATTAAGATGGGTTGGTGTTGTGATGCCTGGAGACAACACTCAGATGCCGTTGTTGACTGTTCCTGATCTGGATGAAGATGGACAAGGGGTCTGGATGGAGTACTAATGGATAAATATCCTTTTTGATTATTTGATCATTTTTCAATTTTTTCAATATTAGTGTGATTTTTAGTATGATTTTATGAATCAAAGGGGGGGAGAGGATAATGTGATTCATACATCATTTATATATCATTTTTATATTCTTAGTTGATATCATTTATATATCATTTTTATATTCTTAGTTGATATTGATGTTTAATTTGAAAGTGTTGTTTTGCAAAAGGTACTGTTTGGTCTTTTCTTTTCTTCCAGAAGCATTTGGGGGAATATGTGGAGATTGAAATACTCAAACAAGGACAATATGAAGGGACAATGTGAAAGGACAATGACTGGAGGAGATGAAACAAAGAGGGTGTGGAAAGATTCCGATTCCATCATCAACAATCCATTGGAAGTCGAGACTACGGGGAGATGAAGTGTAGTGGACTACATTCCAGTGGCTGCAATGAAATATAGACATATTTGCATGTGTAATACATAATTGTGTCATATTCTTAGGTATTAATTTTTGTAGAATGATGTTTGATGTTATTGAATACATGTGGGGAACTTAGATGTTTTTGTTTATTTCGTGAATGCTTAGGGACAGGGAGTCTAGGCAGGGAGAGGTCCACTGTAGGGTCCAATGGGTTGACCAGCCTTAGAGTGGATATTTTTTGGATAGGATTTTGTTTGCAGGGGCTTACATGTGTATTTAATTGCATCATAGTTTCAAATGCATTTACATGGTTTATGAGTTTATCTGGAGTATCTAGGTGGTTGCCTGGGGCAGAGGGACCGTGAGAGAATTTTACTGTCTTGATTGATGGATGGATGGATTTGGAACGAAGGTTGCCGGACAGTTTTTCGCTCTCACACTCCATAAAGATTTGTTCATATTTCATAGTAATGTATTCACACTTCATAAAGATTTGTTCATATTTCATAGTAATGTATTCACACTTCATAAACAGTTATTCATATTTCATAGAAAGGTATTTACACTCTAGAGAAGAATGTTTTTGGTTTAATGTTAAAGATACTCAATAAGATAAATTGTCACTTGTCATAATCCTATTCTGTTTGTTTTCGAGACTGTTTAGTCTCGAAGGGGGGAATATCGTATATGAAGATTATGACGTTGTTAATGTTTTAAGTGGAACCAGAGAGGACGTTGATTTTGGTATCAAGAGGGAATGTTTTAGTGTAACGCCACATACAACAGACAGGAAGTGTGTTGGAGACAGGGGGGATAGGTGATTGGACGAAAGAGGGAGCAACCCATTTTTGCCATTGTTTATAAGTAGGAGCTAGACAAAGGAGAAGTCAGAAGCATTCAGATTAATTTGGGACGGGGCTTCTCCAGACACCGTGGGTCTGTAACTTATGCTGTAACCTTGTGATATTAATAAAAGCCTCTAATCACGGTGCAGCCTAAGCGGACTCCTTGATTGACAGCAATACCCACCAGCATTCGACGCGATACCACAAAAGCAAACAAGACATTAAAACAATTGGAGTTGGCTAAATGGCATTGGCACTTGGATTGGAACCGGTGCTATAGTCAGATGACACGGAAATACAGTGAGGGAAAAAAGTATTTGATCCTCTGCTGATTTTGTACGTTTGCCCACTGACAAAGACATGATCAGTCTATAATTTTAATGGTAGGTTTATTTGAACAGTGAGAGACAGAATAACAACAAAAAAATCCAGAAAAACGCATGTCAAAAATGTTATAAATTGATTTGCATTTTAATGAGGGAAATAAGTATTTGACCCCTCTGCAAAACATGACTTAGTACTTGGTGGCAAAACCCTTGTTGGCAATCACAGAGGTCAGACGTTTCTTGTAGTTGGCCACCAGGTTTGCACACATCTCAGGAGGGATTTTGTCCCACTCCTCTTTGCAGAACTTCTCCAAGTCATTAAGGTTTCGAGGCTGACATTTGGCAACTCGAACCTTCAGCTCCCTCCACAGATGTTCTATGGGATTAAGGTCTGGAGACTGGCTAGGCCACTCCAGGACCTTAATGGGCTTCTTCTTGAGCCACTCCTTTGTTGCCTTGGCCATGTGTTTTGGGTCATTGTCATGCTGGAATACCCATCCACGACCCATTTTCAATGCCCTGGCTGAGGGAAGGAGGTTCTCACCCAAGATTTGACGGTACATGGCCCTGTCCATCGTCCCTTTGATGCGGTGAAGTTGTCCTGTCCCCTTAGCAGAAAAACACCCCAAAGCATAATGTTTCCACCTCCATGTTTGACGGTGGGGATGGTGTTCTTGGGGTCATAGGCAGCATTCCTCCTCCTCCAAACACGGCGAGTTGAGTTGATGCCAAAGAGCTCGATTTTGGTCTCATCTGACCACAACACTTTCACCCAGTTCTCCTCTGAATCATTCAGATGTTCATTGGCAAACTTCAGACGGGCATGTATATGTGCTTTCTTGAGCAGGGGGACCTTGCGGGCGCTGCAGGATTTCAGTCCTTCACGGCATAGTGTGTTACCAATTGTTTTCTTGGTGACTATGGTCCCAGCTGCCTTGAGATCATTGACAAGATCCTCCCGTGTAGTTCTAGGATGATTCCTCACTGTTCTCATGATCATTGCAACTCCACGAAGGTGAGATCCTGCATGGAGCCCCAGGCCGAGGGAGATTGACAGTTATTTTGTGTTTCTTCCATTTACGAATAATCGCATCAACTGTTGGTCTTGGGCATGGTGGAGAGTTTGGAATCTGATTGATTGATTGCTTCTGTGGACAGGTGTCTTTTATACAGGTAACAAGCTGAGATTAGGAGCACTCCCTTTAAGAGTGTGCTCCTAATTTCAGCTCGTTACCTGTATAAAGGACACCTGGGAGCCAGAAATCTTTCTGATTGAGAGGGGGTCAAATACTTATTTCCCTCATTAAAATGCAAATCAATTTATAACATTTTTGACATGCGTTTTTCTGGATTTTTGTTGTTGTTATTCTGTCTCTCACTGTTCAAATAAACCTACCATTAAAATTATAGACTGATCATTTCTTTGTCAGTGGGCAAACGTACAAAATCAGCAGGGGATCAAATACTTTTTTCCCTCACTGTAGAGCTCTTTGGCCACACACACCAGTGGTGGGTGGGGTGGCGCACAATTGGCCCAGCGTCGTCCAGGGTAGGGGAGGCAATGGCCGGCAGGGATGTTGGTAGAGCACGGGTTGTGGGTTCGATTCCCACGGGGAGCCAGTATGAAAAAATATATACAGTGGGGAGAACAAGTATTTGATACACTGCCGATTTTGCAGGTTTTCCTACTTACAAAGCATGTAGAGGTCTGTAATACAAAGCATGTAGAGGTCTGTAAAAAATCCAGAAAATCACATTGTATGATTTTTAAGTAATTAATTTGCATTTTATTGCATGACATAAGTATTTGATACGTCAGAAAAGCAGAACTTAATATTTGGTACAGAAACCTTTGTTTGCAATTACAGAGATCATACGTTTCCTGTAGGTCTTGTCCAGGTTTGCACACACTGCAGCAGGGATTTTGGCCATACAGACCTTCTCCAGATCCTTCAGGTTTCGGGGCTGTCGCTGGGCAATATGGACTTTCAGCTCCCAAGATCTCGCGATACATGGCCCCATCCATCCTCCCCTCAATACGGTGCAGTCGTCCTGTCCCCTTTGCAGAAAAGCATCCCCAAAGAATGATGTTTCTACCTCCATGCTTCACGGTTGTGATGGTGTTCTTGGGGTTGTACTCATCCTTCTTCTTCCTCCAAACACGGCAAGTGGAGTTTAGACCAAAAAGCTCTATTTTTGTCTCATCAGACCACATGACCTTCTCCCATTCCTCCTCTGGATCATCCAGATGGTCATTGGGAAACTTCAGACGGGCCTGGACATGCGCTGGCTTGAGCAGGGGGACCTTGCGTACGCTGCAGGATTTTAATCCATGACGGCGTAGTGTGTTACTAATGGTTTTCTTTGAGACTGTGGTCCCAGCTCTCTTCAGGTCATTGACCAGGTCCTGCCGTGTAGTTCTGGGCTGATCCCTCACCTTCCTCATGATCATTGATGCCCCACGAGGTAAGATCTTGCATGGAGCCCCAGACCGAGGGTGATTGACCGTCATCTTGAACTTCTTCCATTTTCTAATAATTGCGCCAACAGTTGTTGCCTTCTCACCAAGCTGCTTGCCTATTGTCCTGTAGCCCATCCCAGCCTTGTGCAGGTCTACAATTTTATCCCTAATGTCCTTACACAGCTCTCTGGTCTTGGCCATTGTGGAGAGGTTGGAGTCTGTTTGATTGAGTGTGTGGACAGGTGTCTTTTATACAGGTAACGAGTTCAAACAGGTGCAGTTAATACAGGTAATGAGTGGAGAACAGGAGGGCTTCTTAAAGAAAAACAAACAGTTCTGTGAGAGCCAAAATTCTTACTGGTTGGTAGGTGATCAAATACTTATGTCATGCAATAAAATGCAAATTAATTACTTAAAAATCATACAATGTGATTTTCTGGATTTTTGTTTTAGATTCCGTCTCTCACAGTTGAAGTGTACCTATGATAAAAATTACAGACCTCTACATGCTTTGTAAGTAGGAAAACCTGCAAAATCAGCAGTGTATCAAATACTTGTTCTCCCCACTGTATATATATAATGTATGCACTCACTAAACTGTAAGTCGCTCTGGATAAGAGCGTCTGCTAAATGACTAAAAATGTAAATGTAAAAATGTGGGTTTGGCGTCGAAAGAAGGATGCATATGCAGAAAAGAATATCATACCTCCTGTAAAATATGGTGGTGGATCTTCGATGTTATGGGGCTGTTTTGCTTCCACTGGTCCTGGGGCCCTTGTTAACGGGATACTTTGGGATTTTGGCAATGAAGCCTTTTATCTACTTCCCCAGAGTCAGAAGGATTAATAGATACCATCTTTCAAATCAAATGTTATTTGACACATGCTTCTTAAACAACAAGTAGACTACAGTGAAATGCTTACTTCCCAACAATGCAGAGAGAAAAAAATATCAATGATAGAAAAATAACACAAGGAATAAATACACAATGAGTAACGATAACTTGGCTGTATACATGGGGTACCAGTTTCGAGTCGATGTGCATGGGTAGGAGGTAATTGAGGTAGATATGTACATATACTGTAGGTAGGGATAAAATGACTAGTCAACTTTGATTTTAGAAATGGGGGGAACATTAAATAATGTAGTATTTTTTTGTTGTATATATATTTCTCAGTCAGATAAACACTCCAAACAGCCTACCCAACTGTTTGGAGGCGTCCGCATGGTCCTAAAACACACCATTGCCTTGTTTTGTATCACATTCCAATGATAAAACTGGGGGGGACAAAAATGCTATTTCAGAATGTGGGGGGGACATGTCCACCCCGTCCCCAGTGAAAGTTGCGGCCCTGACTCCAGCGTATGTGATGAGTCAAAAGAGTTAGTGCAAAAAGGGTCAATGCAGATAGTCCGGGTAGCTATTGGTTAACTATTTAACTAACTATTTAGCAGTCTTATGACTTGGGGGTAGAAGCTGTTCAGGGCAGAGAGAACAGCTTATGACGTGGGTGGCTGGAGTCTTATGTCTCTGCATACAGTATGAAGGAAGTTAGAGGTAGTTTTGCGAGACAATTCTAACTAGCAGTTACCATAGACTTCCAGTCATTGTGCTAATGCTAGTTAGAAATTGCTCTAACGCTAGATAGCAACTTCCTTCAAACTGCACGCAGAGACATAAAAATGGTATCCACAAGTTTATCTGACTCTCGGGAAGTAGATAAAGGGCTTCATTGCCAAAATCCTGAAGTATCCCTTTAAGGTCAACAGCATCATGAACTATCAAGTACCAGGACATTTTATCCAGTTGCCTCTGCCAGGAGGCTGAAACTTGGCCGCAAGTGGATCTTCCAGCAAGACAATAACCCCAAGCAACCATCAAAATCCACAAAGAAATGCTTAATTGACCACAAAATCAACCTTTTGCAATAGCCATCTCAGTCTCCAGACCTGAACCCCATTGCAAACCTGTGGTTTGAATTGAAGAGGGCAGTCCATAAGTGCAGCCGGAAGGATATCAAGGATCTGGAAAGATTATGTATGGAGGAATGGTCTAAGATCCCTCCTAATGTGTTCTCCAATCTCATAAAACATTTTGGAAAAAGGCTTAGTGCCGTTATCCTTGGAAGGGGAAGGAGTATTGAAAACAGGGGTGCCAATCATTTTTCAACCTAACTTTTAGAAGAAAAAAATATATATATATAATTTGTTAAACAAAATCTCTTTCTCTGAGCAATTCTATTAGTATAAAATAATTTAATTTAGCAATTATTTTGAGCATACAATATAGCTCAGTATTTATCAAGGGTGCCAATATTATTGGATGTCACTGTACAGTATACTGATATACCGTACATGTACAGTACATTTGTTCTTCAAAAAATAACACGCATGTTCTCAAAAAGACTTGGTGAGTGTACGTGTGTGCCGCTGGCATACCACACATCCCAGCAGCCCCTGCAAGGCAGCGGTGCCCACAGATAGCATTTGAACACGTCATAAGCCATGGCCAAAAAACATTTAATTACAGAAAATTTGAAAATTTTGAATTAGCTGTAAAACTTCTAAATCTTCTCTCAGCCATATCAACATTTTCTCTCTGCCCCATGGCAATATGTGTAGAATTGCAGGAAATGTGCTTTAAAACATCAACATTTTCTCTCATCCTCATGGCAAAATGTGTAGAATAGCATGAGACTAGCTATAAAACTGCACATTTTTCTCATTGTACCATGCCAAAATGTGTATAATTCGCAGGAAATCCTCTTTAAAACATCAACATTTTCTGTCAGCCTCATGGCAAAATGCATTGAATAGAATGAAATCAGCTATAAAACGGCACATTCTTCTCTTTACCACATGGCAAAATGTGTAGAATTGTAGGAAGTTAGCTGTTTTCCCCAAATAAATATCCCCCCCAAAATATGGCGTGCATGTACCAGACTTTTTAAAGTAATATCTAAGCAAGGTACAGTAACCATCTACATACACCGCATTCTGAAAGTATTCAGACCCCTTGACTTTTCCACACTTTTTTGTTACATTACAGCCTTATTCTAAAATGGATTATGTTGTTTTTTCCCCTCAATCTACACACAATACCCCATACTGACAAAGCAAAAACAGGTTTTTAGAATGTTTTGCTAATTTATATATAAAAAAATGGAAATATCACATTTATACAAGTATTCAGACCCTTTACTCAGTATTTTCTTGAAGCACCTTTTCAGTGAGTCTTTTTGGGTATGACGCTACAAGCTTGGCACACCTGTATTTGGGGAGTTTCTCCCATTCTTCTCTGAAGATCCTCTCAAGCTCTGTCAGGTTGGATGGGGAGCGTTGCTGCACAGCTATTTTCATGTCTCTCCAGAGATGTTCGATCGGGTTCAAGTCCGGGCTCTGGCTGGGCCACTCAAGGACATTCAGAGACTTGTCCCGAAGCCACTCCTGCAATGTCTTGGCTGTGTGCTAAGGGTCGTTGTCCTGTTGGAAGGTGAACCTTGGCCCCAGTCTGAGGTTCTGCGCACTCTGGAGCAGGTTTTCATCAAAGAGCTCTCTGTACTTTGCTCCGTTAATCTTTGCCTCGATCCTGACTATTCTCCCTGTCCCTGCCGCTGAAAAACATCCCCACAGCATGATGTTGCCACCACCATGCTTCACCATAGGGATGGTGCCAGGTTTCCTCCAGACGTGATGCTTGGTATTCAGGCCAAAGAGTTCAATCTTAATTTCATCAGACCAGAGAATCTTGTTTCTGATGGTCTGAGAGTCTTTAGGTGCCTTTTGGCAAACTCCAAGCGTGCTGTCATGCGCCTTTTACTGAGGAAGGGCTTCCGTCTGGCCACTCTACCATAAAGGCCTGATTGGTGGAGTGCTGCAGAGATGGTTGTCCTTCTGGAAGGTTCTCCCATCTCCACAGAGGAACTCTGGAGCTCTGTCGGAGTGACCATCGGGTTCTTGGTCACCTCCCTGACCAAGGCCCTTCTCCCCCGATTGCTCAATTTGGCCGGGCGGCCAGCTCTAGGAAGAGTCTTGGTGGTTCCAAACTTCTTCCATTTAAGAATGATGGAGGCCACTGTGTTCTTGGGGACCTTCAATGTTGCAGACATTTTTTGGTACCCTTCCCCAGATCAACTGAGCTCAATTTCGAGTCTCACAGCAAAGGGTCTGAATACTTATGTAAATAAGGTATTTGTGTTTTTTATTTTTAATACATTTGCAAACATTTCTAAAAACCTGTTTTCGCTTTGTCATTATGGGGTATTGTGTGTAGATTTCTGAGGATTTCTTTATTTAATCAATTTTAGAACAAGGCTGTAACGTAACAAAATGTGGAAAAAGTCAAGGGGTCTGAGTACTTTCCGAAGGCACTGTAAATGGCATGGTGGTGACTATTTCATGTACTTTCAAAAAAACGACATTGAAATGTTCAGTTATGTGCAAGAAACCATCTGACTACCCACTGGACGGTGATAATAATAAAACCTAATTTTGATCAGTATTTGTAGCTGAAAAGCATTTTGTGGATTTTTGTCTCCATTTCGCTTTGTTTCATCTGGCTGTGAACACATTGGACAATAGTGCAAATATTGCATACAGGGCTTGTAAGGAGACATAAAAAAAAACAGATCTGCTGAAACTTTTGAGCCCTACTTGGATACACCTGGGTACCCTACTCTGCACTGGGGCATTATCTGATCAGACACCAGCCTACTGTGATACACCTGGGCACCCTACTCTGCACTGGGGCATTATCTGAGCAGACACCAGCCTACTGTGATACACCTGGGCACCCTACTCTGCACTGGGGCATTATCTGAGCAGACACCAGCCTACTGTGATACACCTGGGCACCCTACTCTGCACTGGGGCATTATCTGAGCAGACACCAGCCTACTGGATTACACATGGGCACCCTGCTCTGGACTGGGGCATTATCTGAGCAGACACCAGCCTACTGTGATACACCTGGGCACCCTGCTCTGCACTGGGGCATTATCTGAGCAGACACCAGCCTACTGCTGCTGTCATCCTTTTACATGACATTGTGCCTTGGATGTTTTTGGACTGTTGCCAAACTTGAACTCCACTTGGTTTAGCCTACTTTTTACTCTCCCGCGGCCCGGTGTAGCGCTTGCCTCCTTCCCAGCTTCCACCGGCCTGTAATGCAAACTACATCCCCTCCAAGGTGCTTCTCTCCTGGCTATCATACTGGTAACACTGCCTCCGTTGCATTGCTGTTTTGAGTGGCCCCAGCGTTTAATCACGTTGAGTAAGCCACCGCTCCCTCCTTGCTGTTGTTATGCTAGCGAGTTTTGTGCCTTGGTTGTGTTTATTGTGGGTCCTAGTACTGGCTTCTTTCTAGTCTGTGGTTGGGTTCTGGCTTGCTGCCTATAACTGTGGTGAATCTACAAACTGTGTGATTCAATCTAACTAACTATCACACTGTGTGGATTGATTGACTTTTAGCTGATTCCTCGCAAGTCTACCACTTTCCGCCATACGGGCAAACTGACTTTTTCCTGATTGGTGGCTACCACCTTCAGAGACTACGGTGATCGTTTCATCCCATGTAGGAGCTGCACCTATTTTGCACAGTTCTGGGATAATATTGACCGGCCAAATTTCCAATGTGGAACGTCAGCTTATTGAGGAATATAAGTCTGAGCTGGACATCCAGAGTAAGCCAATGTAGACATTGCAGCATATCCTGGATAGGTCCCACTCTAAGACATTGCAGCATATCCTGGATAGGTCCCACTCTAAGACATTGCAGCGTTACCTGGATAGGTCCCTGTTACGGATATAGGTATCCTGTATGTGTATTTGTTTTTCCTCTCCTTCAGCCCTAATCACAAGTGTCCCTTGTTTTCCTGATTGGTGGTCGTTGGTGTGTCCCACCTGTCCGACATCCATTCGTCTGCTGATTGCTGAGGTGGACCAATCAGTGGACATTCCTCTGTATTGCACCACCTGTTTCTGGTTTTACATGACCATATAAAATCCCTTGGTTTTAAAAGTCAGTCAGTTGTGTTTTCTGACTCTCTTTTTCTTTGTGAGTATGGATACTGTGGTGTCTTGTTTTTGTGTACTCACTCGTTTGCTGTCTAGTCCATATTGGACCTATGTTGTTTGTTTGTGCCTGGGAAAATGGGGGTTTAGCAAGTCGGCCTTGGGCATACACTACCCGTAGGAAAACCTTGTCTAAAAACACTAGTTATACCTGAGCGGACCACCCACTGTATTTTTGTATGGTTAGTAGTAGCTTAGCGGTTCTTGAGGCAGGCAAGATCAGTTTAGGGGTTTTTGACTTTATTGTTTCATTCCTTGGGTCCAGCTCAGCCCCTTTTCCCCAAACCATTTACTGTGTGTTTATAATAAACATTTTGTGTTTGACGGTAGCATATGGTTGTCGTGTATTTTGTTCTCACTGTTCCTTGTCAAAATTCTAATTCGCATGAGTTATGTTACGGGTCTCTTTTCCATCCACCATAGACTTTTAAAGCCACAGGGTTCGTAACAGTCCCACTCTAAGACATTGCAGCGTAACCTGGATAGGTCCCACTCTAAGACATTGTTAGAGCGTATCTTGGATAGGTCCCACTCTTTTCCTTTTCTACTCCTCAGCCTGGTCGTCGTGCCAATGCATCGCCACCGTGTCGCCACTTAACGACTGACTGGCCAGGGCTGCCCTGCAGAGACCCCTCCCTAATGAAGTCACCTCTGCCCTCCCATCTCACCCGCCCTTCCCATCCTGCTGCTGTCGTAATGCATGTGCGATCAAATGATATCAAAAGGGTAAATCAGAGATAATGAAACAGGATTTTATTGATCAACACCCTGAAAGGCTCTGAAAAGCAGCCGATTATCTCTGGCCCTGTGCCGTCGCTGTGTCGCAGCTATGAAAGGTTCAGCAGGCTCTTAGCTCTTCATATCTGTCTTAAAGACTACTGCCACTCTGTTGGCATTACTGTTATTGACAATTTCGACACTTCTTGGAAACAAAAGATGCTCTATAGGGATGATGGACTCCAACCAAACCATCTAGGAGCCTGGACCCTCGCTTCACATTTCAAGGCTGCATTATATTGACTCAGAGACAGACCAAGCCCTGCTCAGGTAATACCTCCCATCCTTTCTAAACGTTATTGACATACTGTTGTCCAGGGGTGTTGTAATCTTGTACCCATTCGTTTGAACTCCACTCTTAGATCTGCTATATTGTTGGCTCAAAGAGAAGCCCACTGTGGTCTGCTCACCAAGTGCTTTTAGTTCAAATGTGAATTCCATAAAACTTGAATACCCCCTCGGTTTTCAAATGACATAGAGGGCTTGGGCTGTTGCACGATAGCAACCAAAGTCCATGTAAGTCAGTTTATAACATTCCATCATTGGTTACTCTGAGAGTTCGCCCTATTGACATAGGCTGCGGCCTCAGGCCCTGTGGTGCTAACCTTTGAAAAGTAATTCCAATTTCTATTCCGTTCCTCGATTACCAATAGGGATAGACCAAATGGTGCAGTTCTATGCAATCTTATAGCCATACCAACTATATAAATATCAACCATCAGACAGGGCCTGCAACTGCCTATTAAACGTAGCTTGTTTGAGTTGGACACTCCATGTGACTTTAAAAATCCTAAAGGCCTTGGGTTGATGCATCTGAACAGTAGGAGCTTACTTCCTAAACTAGATTACATTAAGATCTGGGCTATGGAGACGAATCTGGACATTCTGGTATTGACTGAAACTTGGATCTCTGGGGACATTCTGGACTCTGATATTAATATTGAGGGTTATAATGTGTTCCGAGCTGACAGACAGGGTAGAGGTGTTGGAGTGGCCATTCCTATTCAAAATCATTCATCTGTTGCTTTACTGAAAACCATTTCCCTTGCCAAAAATGTTTACAGTGGTGTGAAAAAGTGTTTGCCCCCTTCATTATTTCTTATTTGTTTGCATGTTTGTCACACTTAAATGTTTCAGATCAAACAAATGTAAATATTAGTCAAAGATAACACAAGTAAACACAAAATGCAGTTTTGAAATGAAGGTTGTTATTATTAAGGGAAAACAAAATCCAAACCCACATGGCCCTGTGTGAAAAAGTGATTGCCCCCTACAACCTAATAACTGGTTGGGCCACCCTTAGCAGCAACAACTGCAATCAAGCATTTGCGATAACTTGCAATGAGTCTTTTACAGCGCTGTGGAGGAATTTTGGCCCACTGATCTTTGCAGAATTGTTGTAATTCAGCCACATTGGAGGGTTATCGAGCATGAGCTGCCTTTTTAAGGTCATGCCACAGCATCTCAATAGGATTCAGGTCAGGACTTTGACTAGGCCACTCCAAAGTCTTCATTTTGTTTTTCAGCCATTCAGAGGTGGACTTGCTGGTGTGTTTTGGATCATTGTCCTGCTGCAGAACTGTTGATGATCACAAGTTTACTGGAGAACGGAGACCAAGTAGAGACTTTCGGACAAGGTGGATAATTGTATAATATAAGGCAGTTTATTCAGAGGTAAAGATATCTGTAAATAGCGTGCACGGACCCGTTCGTCAATCTCGTAGGGAGATATCTGAGAGAGCCCCTAAACATTGTGTGCTGACATTTTATACAATAAAATAAAGTAGGTTGATTCTAGTAGTTCTGATCTTCTGATTGGTCCTGATGAGTTGGGCGAGGTCACCTCCAGGCTAGTGTCACTGTTGCATTGGCTCTGAGTCGGGTTCTCTGTCTTCAGATGTTCAGCCTAAGAGAAGGGGGTTTTTGTGTGTGTGTGTGTTTGTGTGTGTTTAACAGTGGTGTGTGTGTGTGTGTGTGTTTTTCAGTGGTGTGTGTGTGTGTGTGTGTGTGTGTGTGTGTGTGTTTATCAGTGATGATGTGTGTGTGTGTGTGTGTGTGTGGGTGTGTGTGTGTGTGTCCTCAGAGCAAGAACTCGTGAGTTGGAAGAACTGAGAGACCTATGGCGTGGGTGTTGTCCATAGCCACCTGCTGATAAGGCTGACAAGATAGAAGTCTCTTGTGCATTGTATTAAATACAAAGGCCCAACACAAGATGGGTCATGCACAAGATTTTAGTCAGACCAAGCTATAACATTATATATTTACTACGACAAATCCCTCTCTTCACGTCTCCCCAGAGACGTGACCAAGTAACAGTAAAGAAGGAAAACTTAAGACGTGACACAAGCTAACAGTGTAATTGGCAAAATAGGGAAAACTTTATCAGAAGATAAAGTTTTGATTCCCCCTCTTCACGTCTCACAAGAGACGTGACATAAAGCTTAAATGCTGCAATTTGGCAAAATAGGGAAAACTTTATCAGAAGATAAAGTTTTAATTCCCCCTCTTCACGTCTCACAAGAGACGTGACACAAGCTTAATAGTGCGATTGGCAAAATAGGGAAAAACTTTATCAGAAGATAAAGTTTTACATTCCCCCTCTTCACGTCTCACAAGAGACGTGACAAAGCTTAAATGCTGCAATTGGCAAAATAGGGAAAACTTTATCAGAAGATAAAGTTTTACATTCCCCTCTTCACGTCTCACAAGAGACGTGACAAAAGCTTAAATGCTATTCATCATCCAGATATCCTTGGTCAGCATCGTCAATAGCAAGCAAAGGAAACATCTGACCGTTATCTGCAGGATGTGGATCAATAGCGGTGGTTATAATCCTGGTTGTCAGCGTCCGTATGCATGGAATGCAACAGCATCCACAAAGCACTAGAATTGCAGCAAAAACAGAGATGGATACAAGTATAGAAGAAACAAGCGTTTTATATTTACCAAACGCATCCATCCAAGAGTCCCACATTGAAGTATCCACCCCTGAGTGGCTCTTCATTTTGCCATTAAGAGTTCGTAACCCTTCCAGGGCGACAGTCAAGCTGCCATCTGTGGCTGTATTGTTGGGAATAAAGGTACAACATTGTTCACCAAACATAGCACATACTCCTCCTTTTTCAGCCAGGAGCATGTCGACAGCAATACGATTTTGGAAAGCCATGAGAGAGGTCGCAGCCAACTGGCCATGCACCGCCTCAAAACCTTGTTGTGTCCAATTGCCTAATTTTTGAACATTAAAATGGACATAATTGATTCTGTCAACATTTTTATTAATCGTGCACCACCAGCAAAATGAAGATTCAAAACCTGCGGCTACTTGGTCAATCAATTTATACTCATCTGGTACCCCCTAGGGACCCCAATTGCATCAATGTAGGTTGGGTCCCCATGAGTAGGGCCCCACAGCGTGCCTGGTCCTGGTAGGAATTAAGTCAGACACATGGGTCACCAGCTCCTGAACACCTGTTGGATACACAGAAATTGGTAGCAAAAGAGAGACTAGTGCACAGGTGCCTGTGGCATTTCCAGGCAGTCCATCAAACAGACGAACGCCTCCACACCACCACCAGACATCAGCCCTGGAAACAGGTTTAAACTCAGCATTAGGCGTATAGATAAACCGACACCATCCAACAGGTACCATACCCAACAATGGTAGACCTTTCGTGAGATTAACACAGGTAAAGTTAGCTCTAGCCACCTGATAGGAAAAAATTGGTTTCTTAGTTGCTTTAGTAACCAAGGGATGAACTACGTCCCATAGTGTACAATTGGCGGAAGGGTTGTCATGTTTCATGACAGACAGGAAGCATTCTGGCGTAATGGCGGCAGGGATAATGCGAAGCAATGGCCGTGCCCCCATACAAACCACACAACTCTGGTGGGTGGCCTTGCCCGCCTCCTCAGCCAATAATACCCAATTATTCGTAAGTCCCGAGACCCCCTGTAGCTGTAAGGATAGCACCGTCAAGAGTAGGCGGTGCTGCAAGTAAAATAATAGAATTATTCTTATTACCATTTTCATTAATAGCCTGTGCTTTTGTGTTATTAATATGACAAATTCGAACATTCCAATGGACTGGTGCAGTGGTACAGCTTACATAAGGAGCAAGTCTAAAGTCCTGGCAGCCTAATGCAATACCAGGATAGATAGTAAATTTGAGTCCTTTAGAGTTTTTTGTCAAAGTCAAGAGTTTCCTCCATTGTTTTCCTAATGTAGTAGAGGTGCAACTGGACCAGTCATAATTAGTCTCACATACCAAGTTTGTCCAAGTCCAATCGCTATGGGTGTCCCCCACTGTCATATACCAGTCCCAGTCACGGTAGTAGGTAAGTTCTCCGAAGTCTACCCACGGCACTGTCGCAGTAGTGGTAACATTAAAGGGTATACATAATGTGGTGCTTCTATACAATTGTCTGGGCCCACAGGAAAGGGTGTTAGAGACAACTTGTCGTTTATTTACGTGGTGGCTGTGGCTTACATTCTGATCTGGGCTCAATGTGTCGGAGTGCAGGTTGGTCGGACGTATGGTTGTGGCATTGAATGTGTCGTTAGGTTTACTAGTGGGTGTAATGGGTGTCTGTGTCATGTGCTGTACTGACCAGAGTATGATTCCTAGAGTAACCCCAATAGTTACAATCAGCAAAACAAGGAGTGGAGCAGAGCACCCCAGTCTCTCCCATGGTGGTCTGTCCCTCCTCTGTTTTTCCCCCTCCAGTATCTGAAGATGGGAGTCTCCTCCACATATTCAGATAGTGTTGGTGTCAAGAATTTGATCCGAATTTAATGTGATTAAATCACTTCTGACTTCAGTCAGGGTTCTGGAAGGAGTTGGTGCTGGTGTACAATGTGTCAAGTGGTGCCAAGGTGCGCCTGATTTACCTTTGACCTGGACTGAGTGTGAAGTAACCTCCTTCACTTGCATACGGTCCAGTCCACCTGGGATCTTGCCACTTTCTCTTGTGAACCTTGATCCTTACCCAGTCGCCAACCTTTACCTTCAGTGGTTCTGGATCCCCCGTCAGCTCCCCCTCTTGGACTCTGTGTATCTGTTTGGAGAGAGCTGCAGACAGTTCCGTCAATTTCCTTACATAGTCAGTCATACCTATCTGGTGTACATCAAGAGGGGGCATATGACCTCCCTCTCTTGGTGGACCTGGCATAACTCTTCCGGTCATTATTTCATGGGGTGAAAGATGTGTCCCTGCTCCTGGTGAGGACCTCATGGCCATCAACGCAAGGGGCAGGGCTTCCACCCACGTCAATTTAGAACCTGCACATACCTTGGCTATCTTAGCTTTCAAAGTTTGATTGGCGCGTTCCCACGAGGCCCTGAGATTGCGGCCGGTACACTGACCCAAACTTGTGCACAATGCCGAACCTCTCCTCCACCTGTCTCAGGTGTTGGTTACTGAAATGGGACCCGTTGTCGGATCGAATTTGTCTTGGAACCCCATACCTTGGTATGAGTTCAGTCTGCAGCCACTTAATAACTGACCTAGCATCCTCACGTGCTGTTGGTATTGCCTCAACCCATTTGGAGAATCGATCTACCATTACCAATAAGTACCTTTTCCCATTAGTTACATTATCAGCCCCCATGTCAGTGTAATCTATGCTAATGTCCTGAAAACATGCATTAGGTACTGGGTATGAACCCATGGGTGTTTGGAAAGGTTTCTTTGGGTTGTGGCTGCCACAAATGCTGCACTCATCACAAAACAAGTCTGTCATGTCCTTAATGTGTGGGTGCCACCAAATATGGGGAAACCTTCTGTAAAGTTTTGAGTTTCCCTTCATGGGTGGGCCCATGAGCCTCACGTATCAGCTCGGGACAGAGATTAGCTGGGGCCACCAACCTGCCGTCATGGCATCTCCAAAGTTCATCAGGTCCTTTGGTGGCTCCATTCTGTCCCCATACCGAGTGCTCATACGGGCCCGCTGTGAATTGTAGTTCCTTTATGTGTTGGTCTGTGAGTTCTGTTCTAGCTGGTTGAGTCTGCAGCACCATCTGTCTTGGAGTGTAGCCCCCAGATTTCTTGGCTGCTTTGTCAGCTGCGTCATTTCCCTCGCTGACTTTGTTCTTGAGTTGCTGATGTCCTTTGCACTTCATGATGGCCACCTGCTCAGGTAGTGAGACTGCTTTTATCAGTCTCTCCATTTGTGCCTTGTGTTTGATCGGAAGGTTTCCTGTTGTGGTGAAGTTACGTCTGACCCATTGTGGTCCATCTGTATGGACTGCTCCATGAGCATATGCTGAGTCAGTGTAGATGTTCACAGTCTTTCCTTCAGCCTTTTCCAGGGCTTGAGTCAAACCAATGATCTCGGCTAGTTGGGCTGAGGCAGGTTGTGGGATGATGTCTGATTCCAGGGTCACGTGTGACCCGGTCTGGAAGCTGCTGTACCACTGCATATGCTGCTATGTTCCCTTCTTCTCCTCTATAGCAGCATCCATCGGTGTACAACCATAGATCAGGATTGGTAAGGGGTTCGTTTCCCAAGTCTGGTCGCAGTTTCAGTTCCTGTGCCGCCCTCTCTTCGCAGGAGTGTGCCAACCCTTCTTCTGCATTGAGTGCGTCTGCCATGTTTTTGTCGGTGTTGACAAAAGTAATGTGTGATTGGGTGCATTTATTCTGGATTTTGTTCTTTCTTTCAGCGCTGAACGTGAATTCCTTGCTCATCAGATATGCTGCAACCCCATGGTGCGTATGGATTTCCAATTTGTGGCACATTACCAGGTGGGCGGTTTTTTCAATAGCTTTTGCCACTGCAGCCACGTACCTGGAACATGTTGTCTGACCTGCTTCAATATGGTCCAACTTAGAGGAATGATACATCAGTACTCTTCTCTCCCCCTCTTGTTTCTGAAAAAGGATGGAAGAAGTGAACCCCTCCTTTTCAGAAACATCAAGATGAAATTTGTTTTTGTAGTCGGGTGCTGTCAGAGCTGCTGCCACCGAGAGATCGGTTTTTAGGAGAGCAAATGCTGTTGATGCTTCAGGTGTCCAGGTAAGTGAGGAGTGTAAGTTTCTTGGTCCTGCTTCTCTCACTATTTCTCTCAGTGGTTCAGTCCTGGATGTGTAGTCAGGGATGTGGGTACGGCTGTACCCTGTCAACCCCAGGAAGGACAACATGCCTGACACTGTGATGGGACGTGGATGATGGAGTATGGAATCTCGGTGGGATTTCGAGAGACCAGCACCTTCTCCTGAGATTTCTCTGCCAAGGAAAAGGACAGTTCTGCGACAGGACTGGACTTTGCTCATTTTGACCTTGTAGCCTTTGACAGCCAAGAAGTCAAGTAGGGTTTTTGTCATTTGTAGACAGAGATCAGATGTGGGAGCCCCCAGCAAAAGGTCATCTACATATTGGATGAGTATCACTCCTTCAGGGATTTTCAATTCGGCCAGGTGTGTCTTTAGGATATGATTGAAGATTCCGGGAGAACACCTGTAACCCTGTGGAAGAACCGAATACGTATACTGTTGATGTTCATATGTGAAGGCAAAGAGAGGCTGTGAAGCCTCATCCAGTGGAATGCTGAAGAAGGCATTAGCCAGATCCACAACGGTGAAGTATTGGTGTTTTGGTGAGAGATTACTCAGTGTAATGTGAGGGTCAGGGACAGGTAGGTCAATGGGTGCAGTGACGTCGTTCACTGCTCGGAAGTCTTGTACCATCCGGTATGTTTCGCCTCCTGTTTTCAAGACTGGTAAGATTGGTGTGTTCCATGGAGACACAGTGCGATATATGACACGAGCTCCCAACAACCCATCTATGGTTGGTTTGATCCCCATGGTCTGTTCAGGTTTCAGACGGTACTGTGTTCGGTAGATAGGAATTTGATCAGGGTTGAGTAAGGTGATGGTGACTGGTGCCACCTGTAGTTGTCCAACATCAAATGGGGTGTGTGTCCATATGCCTTCATCAACGGTGGAAAGCAGTGCTTGTGATGAGGGGTGGTCTGTGTAAGGTTTACCATGGTGTCTTGGGAGAGTCAAACGTTCAGGAAGGCAATGTTCCTCTGTGTCAACTGTCATAAACCTCCACATGTTCTCAGTGGTGGCTTTGGTTATTCCTGGAGTTTGGGTGGGTTCCCACTGGAGTTTGGATGCTCTTCTGATCATAGGCCCAAGGCTCCTTGCCTCAAAACCGTGTCCAACTGCCAGTGTAACATGGGGAGCAGATTCTTCGCCCAGTAGGTACCAGGATTTCAAATGGGAAGGTAGGATAACCGGAGCAGCCACTCCTTCTTGTCCACACACTATGGTACAACATCTGATTGTTGGTGTCAGGTGCATCATGTTTTCATCCCAGTCATCGGTATATGGGTTGACATCATTGTCAGTCACATTAAGTGTACAGTGGATTTCAGCTTGAGGAGTCTTGTATGGGTGAAATGTGTAAATGAGTTGTCTCAGCTGGTTGAACTTGAATTGAACCTCAGGGGTTCCTTGGCCGGATTCGATGCACTTCAACCAGTATATTTCTTGGGTCAGGGAGAGCACTGGGGTTGGGATGATGGGTAGCATCAGCACCCTAACTGGATGAACTGGTGTGGAGGTAATGGGATCAATGGAAACCTCCACACCCTTTTCGGTAAGGTAGATTGAACATTTCAGTTTGCACAATAGGTCCCTTCCTAATAGGTTGATTGGACAGTTGGGACAATATAGGAATTGATGCTTCAAATTGGAAGGGCCCCATTGGAAGAGCAATGGTATGGTCTTAGTGCCATGTTCCCCTCTAGGTGTCCTCCTTGCACCACGAACACAGGCGCTTGTACCACTGCAGGACTTAGGAATGGGTTATAAGGGTTAGTTGGAGGAGTGGGTGTGTATGCGGGTGGTGTGCTCTTCGCTTCCTGATGCAGGGGTCGGATACAGTGGTGCTGAGGGCGCTGGTATGTCACTCATGGACTGTGTCCCCACTATTGGTGTTGTCTCAGTTGTGGGTTCAATCACCACACCCATCATGTCTGGTTTCTTGTATGGGTGTGCTCGTCGTGTTTCCTCAATTGCCCACGTACCTATCCTTAGCTCAGCCTCTGCTCTCTCTCTGTGTTTAGTCCCTTCCTTCTTGAATAAGTGAGACTTATTCCTTTCCACTTCACTTTCTGTTCCTTCCCTCACTGCCTCCCCTAGCTCCTTCTCCATAGAGGTGAGTTGCCCTCTGGACGGGGCACCCCCGCTAAAGTAACCTGCCTGTGTCCATTTGAGTTTCACTCCCTCCCACACTTTCTTTACTGTCTTATACTGTTCTTTCCCTCCCGCTCTATCCTGTATTTTTTGATCTAGATATTCATTAAATTTGAGTTTTGGGACGGTAGTGGTTGCCATGGTTATACAGTTTTTAGACTATCTTGGTGCACTTAGCCCGTCACTGGCCGAATCCAGCAATGTATTCTTGGCGCTGACTGAGACTTATCTCTGATGTCCCACCCTCGTACACAAAAAATGTTCAATACTTTATTATTAGGAATTATTTTGCAAAAGGTATTATTGTTTTTCAATTATTCGAATTATTATATATTTTCCCAAAAGGTATCAGAATCGCCCTTTTGGAACAATATATTAACAAACCCGAGCGCTCCCAAAACAATCATCAATTTAATCCCAGGAATTATTTTGCAAAAGTTATTATTGTCTTTCAGGTACTCGAGCTATTATATATTTTCCCAAAAGGTATCAGAATCGCCCTTTTGGAAGAATATATTAACAAACTCAAGCGCTCCTAAAATAATTATCAATCTAATTCTAGGAATTATTTGCAAAAGTTATTATTGTTTTTCAGGTATTCGAGTTATTATATATTTTCCCAAAAGGTATCAGAATCGCCCTTTTGGAAGAATATATTAGCAAACTCGAGCGCTCTTAAAATAATTATCAATTTAATTTTAGAAATTATTTGCAAAAGTTATTATTGTTTTTCAGGTATTCGAGTTATTATATATTTTCCCAAAAGGTATCAGAATCGCCCTTTTGGAAGAATATATTAGCAAACTCGAGCGCTCCTAAAATAATTATCAATTTAATTTTGGGAATTATTTTGCAAAAGTTATTATTGTTTTTCAGGTATTCGAGTTATTATATATTTTCCCAAAAGGTATCAGAATCGCCCTTTTGGAACAATATATTAACCAACTCGAGTGCTTCCAAAATAATTATCAATTTAATTTTAGGAACTAAGGAAATACCAACACCACAAGAGGGAAAAAAGTACAAGTCAGCTTTTAGCGCAGCGGCTGCATAACAGGCAAAATAGGACTCGGTGGTCCTCTTAAAAGTTATCAACTAGTTAGTCTCATGAAACGGCCAATCTTACACAACATTCAGGTTAACACTTTCAACATTTACATTTTGCATTTACATATCAACATCAACACACAAATTCAGTTTGAGTTCCTCACAGTACATCTAGTTGAGTGCCAAGCCAACCATTGCCCGACTATCTGAACTTGTATTTTTATTTTATTTTATTGATTCTCCTCAAGGAGACTCCCAGTCGTTTAAACCATTCAACTGGCGTCTAGTCGGGAGAACCTTTTCTGGACTTGGATTCTCACGGAATTAACTCAACCCGACTATCTGAATCTTTTTATCAAGTCACCAGATCCTTCTCTTGTGGATCAAATAAAAGGGTCCATCTCTTGTGAACCAAACCTCTGTAAATAGGCTCCTCACTAGAAAGCCACAATTCAACAGAAAATAAAAGTCGGTCCTTCGCTTGTGAACCACTGTAACTAGACTTCTTCTCTTAGAGTCACATTTCAACAGTAAAAACCTAAGATTTCAGATATCAACAGTAAAAATAAAAGGGTCCTTCTCTCGTGAACCACAACCTCTGTAAATAGACTCCTCACCTAGAGTCACATTTCAACAGTAAAAACCTAAAGAATTCAGATATCTTTACATATATGCCTTTTGAGTCATAATAGATATGTTATAAATTTAACGGTAATCCATACTCACGCTCAGTACTACTGATCTTAATTTGGTTTATCCTACAATACAATATGCAGATTTTGTTTTAACAGGTTCTGCTTACCTTTGTATTGACGTCCGTTTAGATCAGTTTCCTGAGGCGAGCTGGATTCCCGGCTGCTCCTGCGAACAGGTCACCCGTATTTTTCTGATCCGTCTCTTACTTGTCTCCTGTCTCTATCAACTTTTATGGACCGAATTCAGAGTTAGAAAACCAACCTCTGCTACCAATTTTGTTGATGATCACAAGTTTACTGGAGAACGGAGACCAAGTAGAGACTTTCGGACAAGGTGGATAATTGTATAATATAAGGCAGTTTATTCAGAGGTAAAGATATCTGTAAATAGCGTGCACGGACCCGTTCGTCAATCTCGTAGGGAGATATCTGAGAGAGCCCCTAAACATTGTGTGCTGACATTTTATACAATAAAATAAAGTAGGTTGATTCTAGTAGTTCTGATCTTCTGATTGGTCCTGATGAGTTGGGCGAGGTCACCTCCAGGCTAGTGTCACTGTTGCATTGGCTCTGAGTCGGGTTCTCTGTCTTCAGATGTTCAGCCTAAGAGAAGGGGGTTTTTGTGTGTGTGTGTGTTTGTGTGTGTTTAACAGTGGTGTGTGTGTGTGTGTGTGTGTTTTTCAGTGGTGTGTGTGTGTGTGTGTGTGTGTGTTTATCAGTGATGATGTGTGTGTGTGTGTGTGTGTGGGTGTGTGTGTGTGTGTCCTCAGAGCAAGAACTCGTGAGTTGGAAGAACTGAGAGACCTATGGCGTGGGTGTTGTCCATAGCCACCTGCTGATAAGGCTGACAAGATAGAAGTCTCTTGTGCATTGTATTAAATACAAAGGTCCAACACAAGATGGGTCATGCACAAGATTTTAGTCAGACCAAGCTATAACATTATATATTTACTACGACAGAACCCAAGTTCGCTTCAGCTTGAGGTCACGAACAGATGGCCGGACATTCTCCTTCAGGATTTTTTGGTAGACAGCAGAATTCATGGTTCCATTTATCACAGCAAGTCTTCCAGGTCCTGAAGCAGCAAAACAGGCCCAGACCATCACACTACCACCACCATATTTTACTGTTGGTATGATGTTCTTTTTCTGAAATGCGGTGTTACTTTTACGCCAGATGTAATGGGACACACACCTTCCAAAAAGTTTAACTTTTGCCTCGTCAGTCCAAAGGTCTTGGGGATCATCAAGATGTTTTCTGGCAAAAATGAGACGAGCCTTAATGTTATTTTTGCTCAGCAGGGGTTTTCGTCTTCGAACTCTGCCATGCAGGCCATTTTTGCCCAGTCTCTTTCTTATGGTGGAGTCATGAACACTGACCTTAACTGAGGCAAGTGAGGCCTGCAGCTCTTTGGATGTTGTTGTGGGGTCTTTTGTGACCTCTTGGATGAGTCGTCGCTGCGCTCTTGGGGTAACTTTGGTCGGCCGGCCACTCCTGGGAAGGTTCACCACTGTTCCATGTTTTCGCCATTTGTGGATAATGGCTCTCACTGTGGTTCTCTGGAGTCCCAAAGCTTTAGAAATGGCTTTATAACCTTTTCCAGACTGATGGATCTCAATTATTTCTTTCTCATTTGTTCCTGAATTTCTTTGGATCTCGGCATGATGTCTAGCTTTTGAGGATCTTTTGGTCTACTTCACTTTGTCAGGCAGGTCCTATTTAAGTGATTCATTTATTGAGAACAGGTGTGGCAGTAATCAGGCCTGGGTGTGGCTAGAGAAATTGAACTCAGGTGTGATAAACCACAGTTGAGTTGTGTTATAACAGGGGGGGCAAACATTTTTTCACACAGGGCCATGTAGGTTTGGATTTTGTTTTCCCTTAATAATAACAACCTTCATTTCAAAACTGCATTTTGTGTTATCTTTGACTAATATTTAAATTTGTTTGATGATCTGAAACATTTAAGTGTGACAAACATGCAAACAAATAACACATCAGGAAGGGGGCAAACACTTTTTCACACCACTGTAGCTATTATCTTTTAAGCTTTTGTCTGGGGAAAAATGTATCCATAATTGTTATAGGGGTCTACTGTAGTCTGTTTTGTCCAAACTCTGGTGGATTCAACTAATAAAAGAATGGACGACCTGACCAGAGAGGTCCAGGACCTGAAGAACAGTTTGCAGTTCTCCCAGGGTCAACTCGATGAGTTGAAACAGCAGAACGGCAAGATGACAGCAATCTGTAAGTCATTGAGAGAGGACATCAGTTCTGTGTGTGAATACATGATAACAATTATGGATAAATATCGAGAGACAATCAAGGCGGAACAACATGGTTGTGGACAGAATTGCAAAATCTCCACATGAGACCTGGACTGAGTCTGAGGTCAAAGTGATGGAAATTATCTCTGAGAAATTGAAGATGGACCACAGGAAGATTGAGGTGGAGCGCACCCACAGGACTGGAAAAAAGGTAGCTTAGTGGGTAAGAGCGTTGTGCCAGTAACCGAAAGGTCGCTGGTTCTAATCCCTGAGCCGACTAGGTGAAAAATCTGTCGATGTGCCCTTGAGCAAGGCACTTAACCCTAATTGCTCCTGTAAGTCGCTCTGGATAAGAGCGTCTGCTAAATGACTAAAAATGTAAATGTAAAAAAATTTAAACCCACCACCGGCACAGGTGACAGGCCCGATAGTGGTCAAGATCCTGAGGTTCAAGGACAAGGTAGCTGTTCTGGAAAGAGCCAAGAAATTGAGAGGAACATATATCTTCTTCAACGAGGACTATCCTGAAGCTGTGCGCCAGAAGAGGAAAGAACCTATCCCTGCCATGAAAGCTGCCAGAGCGTGTGGGGACATTGCTTACATCCGCTATGACAGGCTCATTGTCCACCCTCCCTCCCAGAAACCTGGAAGGGATGAGAGAGCCAAGCCTATGGGTTCGAAGCTTCAACCTTGCAGCACACACACACACACACACCAATTGATTAATGGACTGCTGTATGTATATTGTTTTCTCTTGCTTTGTTTGCTCTTTTCCATATTACATCTATCTCTGACAAAGTTACCCAGGAAAGGGCTGATAATAGCCCATATTAATATACTGTATGTAACCTTAGAAATAAGGTTCATGAAATCAATAACTTGCTAACATCAGATAACATTCATATATTAGACATTTCTGGGGAGGGGGGGTAGAAGGATTACTGTTATACTATTCCAGGTATTCCTTAAAGAGGTAGGGTTTCAAGTGTCTCCGGAAGTTGACGAAGCGCACCACTGACTTGGTGCGGGGAGCAGGAACGGGCCGAGCCGGGCTGACGAAGCGCACCACTGACTTGGTGCGGGGAGCAGGAACGGGCCGAGCCGGGCTGACGAAGCGCACCACTGACTTGGTGCGGGGAGCAGGAACAGGCCGAGCCGGGCTGACGGGCATGATCCCCACTCGCTCTCTAACCCCCCAAAGTACCCCTGGTCCGGTCTGGCCCTGCTGACCGGAGCTGGACTGCACACTGGTGGAGCGGATTGCTCTAGGTCCGGCGTGAAGCAGCTGACCCGTGCTGAACCAGGCACCAGTGGAACAGGCACGGGCTGTGCCGGACTGACGACGCACACCACTGGCTTGGTGTGGGGAGCATGAACGACCCGAGCCGGGCTGACGAAACGCACCCCTGACTTGGTGCGGGGAGCAGGAGCGGCCCGAGCCGGGCTGACGAAACGCACCCCTGACTTGGTGCGGGGAGCAGGAACGGTCCGAGCCGGGCTGACGAAGCGCACCACTGACTTGGTGCGGGGAAAAGGAACGGGCCGAGCCGGGCTGACGAAGCGCACCACTGACTTGGTGCGGGGAGCAGGAACGGGCCGAGCCGGGCTGACGACGCGTACCATTGGCCTGGTACGGGGAGCAGGAACAGGCCGGACCGTACTGGGGACACACACCACTGGTCCTACGCAGGGATCTGGAATGGGCCGGACCGGACTGGTAACACACCCCAGTACCGCTCGCCGTGCCTCTACACCTTCCATCCCCTCTTCGACCAGTGGCCCCCGTAACCTGGCGGCCTCCTCTGCCAACCCGCTGGGCCGCTCTGCCGCGGTCTCCTGCTGGCCCGTCGTCCATGGCGTTAGCCCCCCCCTAAAAATTTTCTGGGCGTCTCTCCTACCCGTGGACCAGGTCTCCATGTCCCTCGCCAGCCTTTCGCCCTTCTGCTTCCATGTCAAGCCCTTTTCTTCCTCACCCGGCTTGACCCAGTCGAGGAGGCGAAGGAGATCGGCTAGAGATCTCCCTGGCGATGGCTCCTGGACACGCTGCTTGGTCCAGTCTTGGTGGTTTCTTCTGTCACGATCGTCGGTGAGAGAGGAGGACCAAGGCGCAGCGTTGAATGCGAACATTTTATTATTATAAAGTAGCACACGAACAAAACGAAAACGTGACGTCCCTGGTTACATACACGAACCAACACGGAACAAGAAACCACAATGAATTAATGCCTAACGGCTACCTAAGTATGACTCCCAATCAGAGACAACGAGCTACAGCCGTCTCCGATTGGGAGCCACCCTGGCCAACATAGATATACAACAACTAGAACCAACACACATGAAAACTCACACCCTGGCTCAACATACTAGAGTCCCCAGAGCCAGAGCGTGACATGGGGCAAAAAGAGTGGCTATTAAATCTGTCTGCACATCTGACTGTTATCAATCAATAATGACAAACCTCCTGGCATTGACAACTTAGATGGAAAGCTACTGAGGATGGTAGCTGACTCTATAGCCACTCCTATCTGTCATATCTTTAATCTGAGCTTAGAGGAACGTTTTTGTCCTCAGGCCTGGAGGGAGGCCAAAGTAATTATGCTACCCAAGAGTGGTAAAGCGGCCTTTACTGTAATTTCACAGCAGGCCTATAAGCTTGCTGCCAGCTCTTAGCAAACTGTTGGAAAAAATGATGTTTGACCAAATACAATGCTATTTCTCTGTAAACAAATTAACAACAGACTTTCAGCATGCTTATACAGTGGCTTGCGAAAGTATTCACCCCCCTTGGCATTTTTGCTATTTTGTTGCCTTACAACCTGGAATTAAAATGGATTTTTTGGGGGGTTTGTATCATTTGATTTACACAACATGCCTACCACTTTGAAGATGCAAAATATTTTTTATTGTGAAACAAACAAGAAATAAGACAAAAAAACAGACAACTTGAGTGTGCATAACTATTCACCCCCCCAAAGTCAATACTTTGTAGAGCCACCTTTTGCAGCAATTACAGCTGCAAGTCTCTTGGGGTATATCTCTATAAGCTTCGCACATCTAGCCACTGGGATTTCTGACCATTCTTCAAGGCAAAACTGCTCCAGCTCCTTCAAGTTGGATGGATTCTGCTGGTGTACAGCAATCTTTAAGTCATACCACAGATTCTCAATTGGATTGAGGTCTGGGCTTTGACTAGGCCATTCCAAGACATTGAAATGTTTCCCCTTAAACCACTCGAGTGTTGCTTTAGCAGTATGCTTAGGGTCATTGTCCTGCTGGAAGGTGAACCTCCGTCCCAATCTCAAATCTCTGGAAGGCTGAAACCGGTTTCCCTCAATAATTTCCCTTTATTTAGCGCCATCCATCATTCCTTCAATTCTGTCCAGTTTCCCAGTCCCTACCGATGAAAAACATGTCCACAGCATGATGCTGCCACCACCACGCTTCACTGTGGGGATGGTGTTCTCGGGGTGATGAGAGGTGTTGGGTGTGCGCCAGACATAGCGTTTTCCTTGATGGCCAAAAAAATCAATTGTAGTCTCATCTGACGAGAATACCTTCTTCCATATGTTTGGGGAGTCTCCCATATGCCTTTTGGCGAACACCAAACGTGTTTGCTTATTTTTTTCTTTAAGCAATGGCTTTTTATCTGGCCACTCTGCCATAAAGCCCAGGTATGTGGAGTGTACGGCTTAAAGTGGTCCTATGGACAGACACTCCAATCTCCGCTGTGGAGCTTTGCAGCTCCTTCAGGGTTATCTTTGGTCTCTTTGTTGCCTCTCTGATTAATGCCCTCCTTGCCTGGTCTGTGAATTTTGGTGGGTGGCCTTCTCTTAGCAGGTTTGTTGTGGTGATCTGTACTTCTCCACAACTTTGTCCCTGACCTGTTTGGAGAGCTCCTTGGTCTTCATGGTGCCCCTTGCTTATTGGTGTTACAGACTCTGCAGCCTTTCAGAACAGGTGTGTGTATATATACTGAGATCATGTGAGAGATCATGTGACATTTAGATTGCACACAGGTGGTTTTTATTTAACTAATTATGTGACTTCTGAAGGTAATTGGTTGCACCAGATCTTATTTAGGGGCTTCATAGCAAAGGGGGTGAATACATATGCACGCACCACTTTTCCATTATTTATTTTGTAGAATTATTTGAAACAAGTTATTTTTTTCATTTCACTTCACCAATTTGGACTATTTTGTGTATGTCTATTACATGAAATCCAATGCAACAAAATAGGAAAAAACGCCAAGGGGGATGAATACTTTTGCAAGGCACTGTAGAGAAGGGCACTAACACAAATGACTGATGATTGGTTGAAAGAAATTGATAATAAGAAGATTGTGGGAGCTGTACAGTTAGATTTCAGTGCAGCCTTTGATATTATTAACCTGTTGTTGAAAAAACGTATGTGTTATGGCCCTTTCAACATCTGCCATATTGTGGATTCAGAGCTATCAATCTAATAGAACTCAAAGGGTTGTATTTAATGGAAGCTTCTCTAATGTCAAATATGTAAAGTGTGGTGTACCGCAGGGCAGCTCTCTAGGCCCTCTACTCTTTTCTATTTTTACCAATGACCTGCCACTGGCATTAAACAAAGCATGTGTGTCCATGTATGCTGATGATTCAACCATATACGCATCAGCAACCACAGCTACAGTGGGGGAAAAAAGTATTTAGTCAGCCACCAATTGTGCAAGTTCTCCCACTTAAAAAGATGAGAGAGGCCTGTCATTTTCATCATAGGTACATGTCAACTATGACAGACAAAATGAGAAAAAAAAAATCCAGAAAATCACATTGTAGGATTTTTTATGAATTTATTTGCAAATTATGGTGGAAAATAAGTATTTGGTCAATAACAAAAGTTTCTCAATACTTTGTTATATACCCCTTGTTGGCAATGACACAGGTCAAACGTTTTCTGTAAGTCTTCACAAGGTTTTCACACACTGTTGCTGGTATTTTTGGCCCATTCCTCCATGCAGATCTCCTCTAGAGCAGTGATGTTTTGGGGGCTGTCGCTGGGCAACACGGACTTTCAACTCCCTCCAAAGATTTTCTATGGGGTTGAGATCTGGAGACTGGCTAGGCCACTCCAGGACCTTGAAATGCTTCTTACGAAGCCACTCCTTCGTTGCCCGGGCGGTGTGTTTGGGATCATTGTCATGCTAAAAAGACCCAGCCACGTTTCATCTTCAATGCCCTTGCTGATGGAAGGAGGTTTTCACTCAAAATCTCACGATACATGGCCCCATTCATTCTTTCCTTTACACGGATCAGTCGTCCTGGTCCCTTTGCAGAAAAAACAGCCCCAAAGCATGAAGTTTCCACCCCCATGCTTCACAGTAGGTATGGTGTTCTTTGGATGCAACTCAGCATTCTTTGTCCTCCAAACACGATGAGTTGAGTTTTTACCAAAAAGTTATATTTTGGTTTCATCTGACCATATGACATTCTCCCAATCCTCTTCTGGATCATCCAAATGCACTCTAGCAAACTTCAGACGGGCCTGGACATGTACTGGCTTAAGCAGGGGGGACACGTCTGCCAATGCAGGATTTGAGTCCCTGGCGGAGTAGTGTGTTACTGATGGTAGGCTTTGTTACTTTGGTCCCAGCTCTCTGCAGGTCATTCACTAGGTCCCCCCGTGTGGTTCTGGGATTTTTGCTCACCGTTCTTGTGATCATTTTGACCCCACGGGGTGAGATCTTGCGTGGAGCCCCAGATCGAGGGAGATTATCAGTGGTCTTGTATGTCTTCCATTTCATAATAATTGCTCCCACAGTTGATTTCTTCAAACCAAGCTGCTTACCTATTGCAGATTCAGTCTTCCCAGCCTGGTGCAGGTCTACAATTTTGTTTCTGGTGTCCTTTGACAGCTCTTTGGTCTTGGCCATAGTGGAGTTTGGAGTGTGACTGTTTGAGGTTGTGGACAGGTGTCTTTTATACTGATAACAAGTTCAAACAGGTGCCATTAATACAGGTAACGAGTGGAGGACAGAGGAGCCTCTTAAAGAAGAAGTTACAGGTCTGTGAGAGCCAGAAATCTTGCTTGTTTGTAGGTGACCAAATACTTATTTTCCACCATAATTTGCAAATAAATTCATTAAAAATCCTACAATGTGATTTTCTGGAGAAAAAAAATCTCAATTTGTCTGTCATAGTTGACGTGTACCTATGATGAAAATGACAGGCCTCTCTCATCTTTTTAAGTGGGAGAACTTGCACAATTGGTGGCTGACTAAATACTTTTTTTCCCCACTGTAATTAAGTCACTGAAACACTTTAAAAAGAGTTGCAGTCTGTTTTTGGAATGGTGGGCCAGTAATAAACTAATCCTGAACATCTCTAAACCTAGCTGAATCTGGTAATGAATGGTGTGGCTGTTGAACAAGTTGAGGAGACTAAATTACTTGGCGTTACCTTAGATTGTAAACTGTCATGGTCAAACTATATAGATTAAATGGTTGTAAAGATGGGGAGAGGTCTGTCCGTAACAATGAAATGCTCTGCTTTTTTGACACCACACTCCAAAAAGCAAGTCCTGCAGGCTCTAGTTTTGTCTTATCTTGATTGTTGTCTAGTCATGTGGTCAAGTGCTGCAAGGAAATACCTAGTTAAGCTGCAGCCCAGAACAGAGCGGCACGTCTTGCTCTTCATTGTAATCAGAGGGCTGATATACAGTTGAAGTCAGAAGTTTACATACACCTTAGCCAAATACATTTAAACTCAGTTTTTCACAATTCCTGACATTTAATCCTACTAAAAATTCCCTGTCTTAGGTCAGTTAGGATCACCACTTTATTTTAAGAATGTGAAATGTCAGAATAATAGTAGAGAGAATGATTTATTTCAGCTTTTATTTCGTTCATCACATTCCCAGTGGGTCAGAAGTTTACATACACTCAATTAGTATTTGGTAGCATTGCCTTTAAATTGTTTAACTTGGGTCAAACGTTTCGGGTAGCCTTCCACAAGCTTCCCACAATAAGTTGGGTGAATTTTGGCCCATTCCTCCTGACAGAGCTGGTGTAACTGAGTCAGGTTTGTAGGCCTCCTTGCTCACACACGCTTTTTCAGGTCTGCCCACACATTTTCTATAGGATTGAGGTCAGGGCTTTGTGATGGCCACTAAATACTTTGACTTTGTTGTCCTTAAGCCATTTTGCCACAACTTTGGAAGTATGCTTGGGGTCATTGTCCATTTGGAAGACCCATTTGCGACCAAGCTTTAACTTCCTGACTGATGTCTTGAGATGTTGCTTCAATATATCAACATAATTTTCCTTCCTCATGATGCCATCTATTTTGTGAAGTGCACCAGTCCCTCCTGCAGCAAAGCATCCCCACAGCATGATGCTGCCACCCCCGTGCTTCACGGTTGGGATGGTGTTCTTCGGCTTGCAAGCAGCCCCCTTTTTCCTCCAAACATAACGATGGTCATTATGGCCAAACAGTTCTATTTTTGTTTCATCAGACCAGAGGACATTTCTCCAAAAAGTATGATCTTTGTCCCCATGTGCAGTTGCAAACCGTAGTCTGTCTTTTTTATGGCAGTTTTGGAGCAGTGGCTCTATCAATATAGGACTCGTTTTACTGTGGATATAGATACCTTTGTACCTGTTTCCTCCAGCATCTTCACAAGGTCCTTTGCTGTTGTTCTGGGATTGATTTGCACTTTTCGCACCAAAGTATGTTCATCTCTAGGAGACAGAACGCGTCTCCTTCCTGAGCGGTATGACGGCTGCCTGGTCCCATGGTGTTTATACTTGTGTACTATTGTTTGTACAGATGAACGTGGTACCTTCAGGCATTTGGAAATTGCTCCCAAGGATGAACCAGACTACAATTCTTTTTCTGAGGTCTTGGCTGATTTCTTTTGATTTTCCCATGATGTCAAGCAAAGAGGCACTGAGTTTGAAGGTAGGCCTTGAAATACATCCACAGGTACACCTCCATTTGACTCAAATGATGTCAATTAGTCCTGTGTGGCTCAGTTGGTAGAGCATGGTACTTGCAGCGCCAGGGTTGTGGGTTCGTTTCCCACGGGGGACCAGTACGAATGAAAATGTATGTACTCACTACTGTAAATCGCTCTGGATAAGAGCGTCTGCTAAATGACAAAAATGAAAAAATGAATGAAGGTCTACAATTCTTTTTCTGAGATGTCAAGCAAAGAGGCACTGAGTTTGAAGGTAGGCCTTGAAATACATCCACAGGTACACCTTCAAATGACTCAAATGATGTCAATTAGCCTATCAGAAGTTTCTAAAGCCATGACATCATTTTCTGGAATTTCCCAAGCTGTTGAAAGGCACAGTCAACTTAGCGTATGTAAACTTCTGACCCACTGAAATTGTGATACAGTGAAATCATCTGTCTGTAAACAATTGTTGGAAAGATTACTTGTGTCATGCACAAAGTAGATGTCATAACCAACTTGCCAAAACTATAGTTTGTTAACAAGAAATTTGTGGAGTGGTTGAAAGACAAGTTTTAATGACTCCAACCTAAGTGTATGTAAACTTCCGACTTCAACTGTAAATACTATGCATGCCAGTCTCTCTTGGCTAAGAGTTAAGGAGAGACTGACTGCATCACTTCTTCTTTTTATAAGAAACAATGTGTTGAAAATCCCAAATTGTTTGCATAGTCAACTTACACACAGCTCTGACACACACATCAGACATGCCACCAGGGGTCTTTTCAGAAACCCCAAATCCAGAACAATTCAAGAAAGCGTACAGTATTATATAGAGCCGTTATTGCATGGAACTCCGTTCCATCTCATATTGCTCAAGTGAACAGCAAACATGGTTTCAAAAAACAGATAAAGCAACAACTCACAGCACAATGCCTCTCCCCTATTTGGCCTAGATAGTTTGTGTGTATGTATTGATATGTAGGCTACGTGTGCCTTTTGTAAAAAATAAATAATTATGTCGTTCTGTCCTTGAGCTGTTCTTGTATATTAATGTTCTGTATTATGTCATGTTTCATGTTTTGTGTGGACCCTAGGAAGAGTAGCTGCTGCTTTTGCAACAGCTAATGGGGATCCTAATAAAAAAACTAATACCTCATCTAACCTTAGTGCACTCGAGGAGTTAACTAGTTTGTTGTCTTCTTTTACTAAATCAGAAGTTATTATCCTGGGTGATCTAAATTATGATTGGGAGATGCAGGCTTCAGCCAATCTAAAAGACGTGTAATGATCTAAACCTAACCCAGCTGGTGACTAAGCGTCACAGCCCAACCCTAAAGTCAACTCTGATTGATCTTATCTTAACAAATACACCAGATAAATATTTTTCTACTGGTGTCTTCGCCCAAAACATTAGTGACCATTGCCCAATTGTTTGTGTTAGAGATGAATGTAAGCCTTGTGTCATCACAAAGAGGAACTTTAAAAACTTAAGTGAACAGGTTGTTTTACATGATCTTTATTTTAGTGACCTTGATTGTATTTCCGCTATCCCTGAACATGAATTAGCTTTCAGCCTTTTTGCAGATGTCTTTAATACTGTTGTGGATAGTCATGCTCCCTTCAAAAAAATTAAGGGTTAAAGGTAGATCGAATGCCTGGTACACTCCGGAATGATCAGAAGTCATTCATAAAAGTGATGATGCTTGGGGCAAGGCCAGGAACACAGGCTTAGCCCTGGACTAGCAAGCGTTCAAGCAATCTGATTATTATGCAACCGCTCTTTCGGATTGTAATGGGAACCCGGCTAAATTCTGGAAAACTGTCAAATCCATGAAAGGTTCTACTTCCTCCTCTCTGCCACAACAAATGAATTCAAACATTGGCCTCATTACGGGGAAAAAATCCATAATTCATGCATTTAATCACCATTTTATTGATTTGAAAGAACTTCCAAGCCTATTCACAATGATATTGGGCTGGATGCTGATAGGGGAAACTTGCTGAATGATCAGAGAAATGATAGTCAAAGCTTTTCTTTTAGGCTATTTACAGAAAAATAAGTCCTGGATGCTTTGCTAGCAATAGGCAACAAAATATCCACAGAAGCCGACCAATTGGATCCTGGTCTGCTTAAGTGTGCAGCGTCCATCATTGTTGGCTCAATAACCCACATTTTTTATTTAACATTGTTATCAGTAAATATTCAAAAAGTATGGAAATCAGCTCTTGTGCTGCCACTTCATAAGGGCGGGGATAGTAGAGATCTTAATCACTATCGCCCCATTTCAAGGTTTCCTTGTCTAGCTCAGATTCTTGAATCCTTGGTAAATGTACAACTTTGTTATTTTTTATCTGAGAAATTTATTTTGAATGTAAACCAATCAGGGTTTAGGCCTGGGCATAGCACTATTACAGCAAACACTTTAGTTTTTTATGATCTTGTCAATGCTTTAGACACTAAAATGAAATGTGCTGCTTTGTTTATGGACCTGTCAAAAGCTTTTCATACGGTTGATCATAGGCCTGAGCTCTGACGCCTGTTCATGGTTTCATAATTATCTTAGTGACAAAACTCAGGCCATCTTGATTGATGGGGTTAAGTCTGAATTTCTTGATGCACATAAAGGTGTACCACAGGGGTCGATTTAGGGACCTATTCTCTTCACTATTTATATAAACACCATTAGTCAATCTGTTAAAAAGTTTGGTTTTCGCCAGGCATTACTGGAACCATGTCGTCCAAAAAGTTATACTTTTGAATAATCTGTCCATAGAACGTTCTTCCAAGATTCTTGATGATCATCCAGGTACTTTTTGGCAAATTTGAGTCAACTTTTTGGACGAGATGGGTCCCGTTATGCCTGGCAAAAACCAAACACTGCATTCCACAGTAAGAACATCATACCAAAGGTCAAGCATGGTGATGGTGGTGTGATGGTTTGGGGATGCTTTGCTGCCTCAGGACCTGGACGACTGGCCTTAATAGAAGGAACCATGAATTCTGCTCTGTATCAGAGAATTCTACAGGAGAATGTCAGACCATCCGTCTGTGAGCTGAAGCTGAAGCGCAGCTGGGTCATGCAGCAAGACAATGATCCAAAACACACAATCAATTCTACATGAAAATTGCTAAAAAGAAACAAATTGGAAGTTTTGGAATGGCCTAGTCAAAGTCCAGACCTAATCCCAATTGAGATGTTGTGGCAGGACTTGAAACAAGTAGTTCATTCTGGAAAACCCACACGTCACTGAGTTAAAGCAGTTCTGCATGGAAGAGTGGGCCAAAATTCCTCCACAGCCACGTGAGAGACTGATCAACAACTACAGGAAGCATTTGGTTGGAGTCATTGCAGCTAAAGGTGGCACAACCAGTTATTGAGTGTAAGGGGGCAATTACTTTTTCACACAGGGGAATTGGGTCATAACTTTGTTTATGAAATAAATGAAATAAATATGTAATTGTTGTGTTATTTGTTCACTTATGTTCCCTTTATCTAATATTAGGTTTTGGTTGAAGATCTGATAACATTCAGTATCACAAATATGCAAAAGTAGAGAAAATTAGAAAGGGGGCAAAAACGTTTTCATAGCACTGTGTGTATATATATATATATATATATATATATATATATATATATACACTGCTCAAAAAAATAAAGGGAACACTTAAACAACACAATGTAACTCCAAGTCAATCACACTTCTGTGAAATCAAACTGTCCACTTAGGAAGCAACACTGATTGACAATACATTTCACATGCTGTTGTGCAAATGGAATAGACAACAGGTGGAAATTATAGGCAATTAGCAAGACACCCCCAATAAAGAAGTGGTTCTACAGGTGGTGAACACAGACCACTTCTCAGTTCCTATGCTTCCTGGCTGATGTTTTGGTCACTTTTGAATGCTGGCGGTGCTTTCACTCTAGTGGTAGCATGAGACGGAGTCTACAACCCACACAAGTGGCTCAGGTAGTGCAGCTCATCCAGGATGGTACATCAATGCGAGCTGTGGCAAGAAGGTTTGCTGTGTCAGTCAGCGTAGTGTCCAGAGCATGGAGGCGCTACCAGGAGACAGGCCAGTACATCAGGAGACATGGAGGAGGCCGTAGGAGGGCAACAACCCAGCAGCAGGACCGCTACCTCCGCCTTTGTGCAAGGAGGAGCAGGAGGAGCACTGCCAGAGCCCTGCAAAATGACCTCCAGCAGGCCACAAATGTGCATGTGTCTGCTCAAACGGTCAGAAACAGACTCCATGAGGGTGGTATGAGGGCCCGACGTCCACAGGTGGGGGTCTTGCTTACAGCCCAACACCGTGCAGGATGTTTGGCATTTGCCAGAGAACACCAAGATTGGCAAATTCGCCACTGGCGCCCTGTGCTCTTCACAGATGAAAGCAGGTTCACACTGAGCACATGTGACAGACTAGACAGAGTCTGGAGACGCCGTGGAGAACGTTCTGCTGCCTGCAACATCCTCCAGCATGACCGGTTTGGCGGTGGGTCAGTCATGGTGTGGGGTGGCATTTCTTTGGGGGGCCGCACAGCCCTCCATGTGCTCGCCAGAGGTAGCCTGACTGCCATTAGGTACCGAGTTGAGATCCTCAGACCCCTTGTGAGACCATATGCTGGTGCGGTTGGCCCTGGGTTCCTCCTAATGCAAGACAATGCTAGACCTCATGTGGCTGGAGTGTGTCAGCAGTTCCTGCAAGAGGAAGGCATTGATGCTATGGACTGGCCCGCCCGCTTCCCAGACCTGAATCCAATTGAGCACATCTGGGACATCATGTCTCGCTCCATCCACCAACGCCACGTTGCACCACAGACTGTCCAGGAGTTGGCGGATGCTTTAGTCCAGGTCTGGGAGGAGATCCCTCAGGAGACCATCCGCCACCTCATCAGGAGCATGCCCAGGCGTTGTAGGGAGGTCATACAGGCACGTGGAGGCCACACACACTACTGAGCCTCATTTTGACTTGTTTTAAGGACATTACATCAAAGTAGGATCAGCCTGTAGTGTGGTTTTCCACTTTAATTTTGAGGGTGACTCCAAATCCAGACCTCCATGGGTTGATAAATTTGATTTCCATTGATAATTTTTGTGTGATTTTGTTGTCAGCACATTCAACTATGTAAAGAAAAAAGTATTTAATAAGATTATTTCATTCATTCAGATCTAGGATGTGTTGTTTAAGTGTTCCCTTTATTTTTTTGAGCAGTGTATATATATACAGTTGAAGTCGGAAGTTTACATACACTTAGGTTGGAGTCATTAAAACTCGTTTTTCAACCACTCCACAAATGTCTTGTTAACAAACTATAGTGTTGGTAAGTCGGTTAGGACATCTACTTTGTGTATGACACAAGTAATTTTTCCAACAATTGTTTACAGACAGATTATTTCACTTATAATTAACTGTATCACCATTCCAGTGGGTCAGAAGTTTACATACACTAAGTTGACTGTGCCTTTAAACAGCTTGGAAAATTCCAGAAAATTATGTCATGACTTTAGAAGCTTCTGATAGGCTAATTCATTTTTCCATTTTTGTCATTTAGCAGACGTTCTTATCCAGAGCGACTTACAGTAGTGAGTACATACATTTTCATTCGTACTGCTCCCCCGTGGGAAACGAACCCACAACCCTGGCGCTGCTAGTACCATGCTCTACCAACTGAGCCACACAGGATTAATTGACATCATTTGAGTCAAATGGAGGTGTACCTGTGGATGTATTTCAAGGCCTACCTTCAAACTCAGTGCCTCTTTGCTTGACATCATGGGAAAATCAAAAGAAATCAGCCAAGACCTCGGAAAAAGAATTGTAGACCTCCACAAGTCTGGTTCATCCTTGGGAGCAATTTCCAAATGCCTGAAGGTACCACGTTCATCTGTACAAACAATAGTACGCAAGTATACACACTATGGGACCAGGCAGCCGTCATACCGCTCAGGAAGGAGACGCGTTCTGTCTCCTAGAGATGAACGTACTTTGGTGCGAAAAGTGCAAATCAATCCCAGAACAACAGCAAAGGACCTTTTGAAGATGCTGGAGGAAACAGGTACAAAAGTATCTATATCCACAGTAAAACAAGTCCTATATTGATAGAGCCACTGCTCCAAAACCGCCATAAAAAAGCCAGACTACGGTTTGCAACTGCACATGGGGACAAAGATAATACTTTTTGGAGAAATGTCCTCTGGTCTGATGAAACAAAAATAGAACTGTTTGGCCATAATCACCATCGTTATGTTTGGAGGAAAAAGGTGGTCGCTTGCAAGCCGAAAAACACCATCCCAACCGTGAAGCACGGGGGTGGCAGCATCATGCTGTGTGGGTGCTTTGCTGCAGGAGGGACTGGTGCACTTCACAAAATAGATAGCATCATGAGGAAAGAAAATTATGTGGATATATTGAAGCAACATCTCAAGACATCAGTCAGGAAGTTAAATCTTGGTCGCAAATGGGTCTTCCAAATGGACAATGACCCCAAGCTGTCACGGTTTCGGCCGAGGCTGCTCCTTCTCCTTGTTCGGGCAGGCTTCGGCGGTCGTCGTCTCTGGAGTACTAGCTGCCACCGTTCTTTGTTTTCGATGTTTGTTTGGTTTGGTCTGTTTGGTACACCTGTTCTCGTTTAGTGTTGATTATGTGTCCTTTAAGTTCTAGTTGTTTCTGTCATGTGTTTGTGTGTAGTTGTTCTTTTGTCAGCTGGAGCAGTCAGTACATTTTTCTCTATTTGTTTTGTTTATAGAGAGTCTGCACTTGTTGTGCGCGTTTGTTGCATTTTGCTCGTTTACGCAGTGTGCGTAATTTTCTCGTGCCTCCGGCTCTGTTTTGTAGCCGTGTCATTTTGTCTTGACTAAAGACTTTTGGACTAAGCCTCTGTGTCCTGCGATTGATTCTTACACCACATCCACGCCTTCTGACAGAACTACACACCTTTCATGGAATCAGCAGGAGCAGCAGCAGCGACCGAGTCATGGGAGGAGCGCGTTCGCGGACAGGATGACAGGATAGCCCAAATCACAACCGCTCTGCAGGGAGTGATGAATACCCTGCATCGACTGGAGACCAGTTGGGTACCCGCGCCTCCTCCTACCTTACCACCATCACCGGTCAGTCCGTTCGTCCAAGCTCCGGAACCCAGTGGGATTCGGCTCTCGCTCCCGCGGGCGTATGATGGCACCGCTGCCGGGTGTCAGGGTTTTCTCCTACAAGTAGAACTCTACCTAGCCACCGTACACCCGGCGCCCTCGGGACACGAGAGCGTTTCCGCCCTCATCTCCTGTCTCACCGGCAAGGCGTTGGAATGGGCCAACGCCGAATGGAGGAGGATAGACGCCGCGACGATCACCTATGCAGAGTTCTCCCGTCGCTTCAGGGCTGTGTTCGACCATCCACCTGAGGGGAAAGCGGCGG
The DNA here is from genome assembly GCF_020615455.1 of Coregonus clupeaformis. NCBI lineage: Eukaryota > Metazoa > Chordata > Actinopteri > Salmoniformes > Salmonidae > Coregonus > Coregonus clupeaformis. Next base: position 18,380,370 of record NC_059207.1, read on the forward strand.
GAGAGCGTCTATTCTACCTCCGACAGGGGAGGAGGAGCTCCCAGGAGTTTGCACTGGAGTTCCGGACTCTAGCGGCAGATGCAGGGTGGAATGAGCGGGCCCTCATAGACCACTTCCGATGCAGCCTACGGGAGGACGTCCGTCGTGAGTTGGCTTGCAGGGACACCACCCTTACGTTTGACCAGTTGGTGGACATGGCCATTCGTCTCGACACCCTGCTGGCTACCCGTGGACGTCCTGAGTGGGGTCGTCCATTCCACCCTCCAGCACCTCCGAGCCGAGTCCCATGGAGCTCGGGGGTGCTGGCGCTAGAGAGGAGAGGAGAAGGAGTCCGAAGGGGGCCACCCCTGTACCAACTGTGGCCGTGGAGGACACACTGCGGCTAGGTGCTGGGGGGGTCTCCAAGGGGACGAGACGGCAGGCCACGCACTGGGGAGTCCTTCCAGGTGAGTAGGCGCCCCACTTACCCAGAGCTCTCTGTTGTGCACCTAACCATACCTGTTTGTTTTCCACACGTTGCACCTCGTTCCCAGCATAAGGCGCTAGTAGATTCAGGCGCAGCCGGGAATTTTGTAGATCGGAAATTTTGTGTAGAGTTAGGGATTCCTCTCCTTCCTGTCAACAATCCTTTCCCTGTACATGCTCTAGATAGCCGTCCGTTGGGATCAGGGTTGATTAGGGAGGTCACAGCGCCACTTAGGATGGGGACGCAGGAGGGTCATGAGGAGACTATTCAGCTATATCTTATCGACTCTCCTGCGTATCCGGTGGTGCTGGGGCTTCCCTGGTTGATGACCCATAATCCCTCTATTTCGTGGCAACAGAGGGCTCTTAAGGAGTGGTCTGCCCAGTGTGTGGGGCGATGTCTGGGTGTTTCCGTGGGGGCGACCTCGGTGGAGAGTCCAAACCAAGTGCCCGCAATGCACGTTCCCCCCGAGTATGAGGATCTAGCACTTGTGTTTAGCAAGGCGAGGGCGACGCAATTGCCACCACATAGACAGGGGGATTGTGCGATAGACCTCCAGGTAGGAGCTGCGCTTCCGCGGAGCCATGTGTATCATTTGTCTCAAGAGGAGAAGAGAGCTATGGAGACTTATATAGCCGAGTCTCTGAGACAGGGATACATACGGCCCTCCACTTCCCCTGCGTCCTCGAGCTTCTTTTTTGTGAAGAAAAAAGATGGGGGTTTGCGCCCGTGTATTGATTACCGCAGTCTCAATCAGATTACTGTGAAATACTGTCTCCTTTTTGGGTTATCAGTTGTCTGCGTCAGGGGTGAAGAAGGAGGTTGACCGAGTGTCTGCCGTGCGTAATTGGCAAACCCCAACCACCGTTAAAGAGGTGCAGCGGTTCTTGGGCTTTGCGAATTACTACAGGAGGTTTATCCATGGTTTTGGACAGGTGGCAGCTCCCATAACGTCCCTTCTTAAGGGGGGTCCGGTGCGCTTGCAGTGGTCTGCTGAGGCTGATAGGGCTTTTGGGAGACTGAAGGACCTGTTTACTTCGGCTCCGGTGCTAGCGCATCCGGATCCCGCGCTACCATTCCAGGTCGAGGTGGACGCGTCTGAGGCCGGTATAGGGGCCGTGCTCTCGCAACGGTCTGGCACGCCACCTAAACTCCGTCCCTGTGCTTTTTACTCTAAAATGCTCAGACCGGCGGAGCGAAATTTTGACGTAGGGGACAGGGAGCTGCTAGCCATGGTACAGGCCCTAAAGGTGTGGAGGCATTGGCTTGAGGGGGCTCAACACCCTTTCCTCATTTTGACTGACCACCGGAACCTGGAGTACATCCGGGAAGCTAGGAGACTGAACCCTCGCCAGGCTCGGTGGAACATGTTTCTGGCCCGGTTCGTATTTAAGATCACGTACATCCCTGAGTCCCAGAACGGTAAGGCAGACGCCCTGTCCCGGCGGTATGACACGGGGGAGAGGTCCGTTGAGCCCACACCCATACTACCACCGTCTTGTCTGGTGGCACCGGTGGTGTGGGAAGTCGACTCCGAAATCGAAGCGGGCGTTTGCACGATCCTAGTCCTCCCCAGTGTCCTGTGGGTCGGACGTACGTTCCATTCGAGGTTCGGGATCGACTTATTTATTGGGCTCACACGTCACCCTCCTCTGGACATCCAGGTATTGGCCGGAGAGTGCACTGCCTTAGCACTAAATACTGGTGGCCAACGTTAGCCAGGGATGTGAGGGTTTATGTTTCCTCCTGCTCGGTGTGTGCCCAGTGTAAGGCACCCAGACACCTGCCCCGGGGTAAGTTACAACCCCTGCCCGTTCCACAACGACCCTGGTCTCACCTCTCGGTGGATTTTGTTACAGACCTTCCCCCCTCCCAGGGGAATACCACCATCCTGGTCGTTGTGGATCGGTTCTCGAAGGCCTGTCGTCTCCTTCCCATGCCGGGGCTCCCTACTGCCCTACAGACCGCTGAGGCTCTATTCACTCACGTCTTCCGGCATTACAGGGTACCCGAGGATATAGTGTCTGATCGAGGCCCCCAGTTTACCTCTCGAGTCTGGAGAGCGTTCATGGAGCGCTTGGGGGTCTCGGTGAGCCTTACCTCGGGGTACCACCCGGAGAGCAATGGGCAGGTCGAACGGGTAAACCAGGATGTGGGTAGGTTTCTGAGGTCGTATTGCCAGGGCCGGCCGGAGGAGTGGGCGAGGTATGTTCCCTGGGCCGAGATGGCACAGAACTCTCTTCGCCACTCCTCCACCAAACTAACTCCTTTCCAATGTGTATTAGGGTACCAACCGGCTTTGGCACCTTGGCATCAGAGCCAGATCGAGGCCCCTGCGGTGGATGAGTGGGTGCGGCGCTCGGAGGAGACGTGGAACGCTGCACACGTCCATCTGCAGCGGGCCATCCATCGACACAAGGCGAGCGCCGATCTCCACCGCAGTGAGGGACCGGTGTACGCACCGGGAGATCGATTCTGGCTCTCGACCAGAAACCTGCCCCTCCGCCGGTTTGTGGGGCCTTTTAAAGTCCTGAGGAGGTTGAACGAGGTGTGTTACAGGTTACAACTACCTATTGATTATAAGAATATTAACCCCTCGTTCCATGTGTCTCTCCTCAGGCCGGTGGTAGCTGGTCCACTCCAGGACTGTGAGATAGGAGAGACTCCTCCGCCCCCGCTGGACATCGAGAGGGCTCCGGCGTACACAGTTCGGTCCATCCTGGATTCGAGACGTCGGATGGGGGGTCACCAATATCTTGTGGAGTGGGAGGGGTACGGTCCGGAGGAGCGGTGCTGGGTGCCGAGGAGAGACATCTTAGACCCGTCTCTTCTGACTGAGTTCCATCGTGGTCATCCCACGCGCCCTGCTCCGCGTCCTCCTGGTCGTCCCCGAGGCCGGGGTCGGCGCACGGCTGGAGCCGCGTCAAGGGGGGTACTGTCACGGTTTCGGCCGAGGCTGCTCCTTCTCCTTGTTCGGGCAGGCTTCGGCGGTCGTCGTCTCCGGAGTACTAGCTGCCACCATTCTTTGATTTCGATGTTTGTTTGGTTTGGTCTGTTTGGTACACCTGTTCTCGTTTAGTGTTGATTATGTGTCCTTTAAGTTCTAGTTGTTTCTGTCATATGTTTGTGTGTAGTTGTTCTTTTGTCAGCTGGAGCAGTCAGTACATGTTTCTCTATTTGTTTTGTTTATAAAGAGTCCGCACTTGTTGTCCGCGTTTGTTTCATTTTGCTCGTTTACGCAGTGTGCGTAATTTTCTCGTGCCTCCGGCTCTGTTTTCTAGCCGTGTCATTTTGTCTTGACTAAAGACTTTTGGACTAAGCCTCTGTGTCCTGCGATTGATTCTTACACCACATCCACGCCTTCTGACACAAGCATACTTCCAAAGTTGTGGCAAAATGGCTTAAGGACAACAAAGTCAAGGTATTGGCGTGCCCATCACAAAGCCCTGACCTCAATCCTATAGAAAATGTGTGGGCAGAACTGAAAAAGCGTGTCTGAGCAAGGAGGCCTACAAACCTGATTCAGTTACACCAGGTCTGTCAGGAGGAATGGGCCAAAATTCACCCAACTTATTGTGGGAAGCTTGTGGAAGGCTACCCAAAACGTTTGACCCAAGTTAAACAATTTAAAGGCAATGCTACCAAATACTAATTGAGTGTATTTAAACTTCTGACCCACTGGAAATGTGATGAAAGAAATGCGGAGATCATCCGTTCACCCACACCACTTCTCACAAAGACAAGGCGGTTTGAACCAACGGATGATCTGCGCATTTGTAGTTCACACCGTAACGCATGGAGGAGGAGGTGTTATGGTGTGGGGGTGCTTGGCTGGTGACACTGTCAAGGCACACTTAACCAGCATGGCTACCACAGCATTCTGCAGCGATACGCCATCCCATCTGGTTTGGGCTTAGTGGGACTATCTTTTGTTTTTAAACAGGAGAATGACCCAACACACCTACAGGCTGTGTAAGGGCTATTTTACAAAGAAGGAGAGTGATGGAGTGCTGCATCAGATGACCTGGCCTCCACAATCCCCCAACCTCAACCCAATTGAGATGGTTTGGGATGATTCGGACGGTAGAGTGAAGGAAAAGCAGCCAACAAGTGCTCAGCATACGTGGGAACTCCTTTAAGACTGTTGGAAAAGCATTCCGGGTGAAGCTGGTTGAGAGAATGCCAAGAATGTGCAAAGCTGTCATCAAGGCAAAGGGTGGCTATTTGAAGAATCTCAAATATAAAATATATTTTGAATTGTTTAACACTTTTGTGGTTACTACATGATTCCATATGTGTTATTTCATAGTTTTGATGTCTTCACTATTATTCTACAATGTAGAAAATAGTAAAAATGAAGAAAAAACCCTTGAATGAGTAGGTGTGTCCAAACTTTTGACTGGTAGTGTATATATAATTGATCATAATCACTGGAAATGCAAATGTCTTGACAGCTTATCATTTTGTTCACGAAAACATTATTGTAAAATGCCCTCTTATTCATAACACTGAAAAAAACTTGCTGGACGTTGCCAATGTATGGATGCAAACAGAACTGGTCACTTCTCAAGATTTTTTACAAATAAGAGTGACTTTAATTAACTTCGCTGTAGCACCAAAAAAGTATCTGAGCAACACGAGCATACTGAAAGTATATTCCATAACATATTGTTCTGAATTAAATGTTTAGTGTTTCTACGAAAACTACTGTGCTGGCAAAATGATTGGCCAATTACCCAGAAACCTCATAGAGAAACTGAAAGTATAAAGTCTATGGGAGGGGTAGTATGAGTGTGTGTTGCATAACCACCAGATTAGTCTCTAGAGGTCTGCATCCTCCAGCAGCTCAGATGGGTTAGGCCAAGCAGCAGCAGGCTTTACTGCTGACAGTAGGTTCAGGTGGGAACAAGAAATAGAAACCAGACAAGAGCCAAAAGAGGCTGATTTTCTGTATGGAATTGTGCAGTATTGAGTTACCAGAAAATACAAACATGTTTGTGATGTAGGCCCTATTATATGCCATGAAAGATGTACTAGTGTAGTGAAAAGAAGCACAAGGTGACAATGGAGGCAGACACATTTATCTGGCCACTAGGGAAATATGTAGACATTTTTTTCTTGGCTAGTCTTGCGAAGAATACAAAGACGATGAATACGAATCAGGACTTTACAAACACTTTACTGGTAAAATGATGCAGAAAACTTAACAGCGAAACAGAAAGGGCTTTGACCAAAACCTTACAGAGAAACAGGAAGGCTTTGCCCACAACCTCATAAAGAAACAGAAATGCTTTGATTAAAAGCTCACAGAGAAACTAAAAGTCTATGAGTGCGGTAGAATATAGTGCCTTCAGAAAGTATTCACACACCTTCTAGGCAGAGTTGCAAAGAAAAAGCAATATCTCAGACTGCCCATCTTAATCTTTTATTTTTATTGGCCAGTCTGAGATATGGCTTTTTCTTTGCAACTCTGCCTAGAAGGTCAGCATCCCGGAGTCGCCTCTTCACTGTTGACGTTGAGACTGGTGTTTTGCGGGTACTATTTCATGAAGCTGCCAGTTGAGGACCTGTGAGGCGTCTGTTTCTCAAACTAGACACTCTAATGTATTTGTCCTCTTGCTCAGTTGTGCACCGCGGCCTCCCACTCCTCTTTCTATTCTGGTGAGAGCCAGTTTGTGCTGTTCTGTGAAGGGAGTAGTACACAGCGTTGTACGAGATCTTCAGTTTCTCGGCAATTTCTCTAATGGAATAACCTTAATTTCTCAGAACAAGAATAGACTGATGTGTTTCAGAAGAAAGTTCTTTGTTTCTGGACATTTTGAGCCTGTAATCGAACCCACAATTGCTGATGCTCCAGATACTCAACTAGTCTCAAGAAGGCCAGTTTTATTGCTTCTTTAATCAGCACAACAATTTTCAGCTGTGCTAACATAATTGCAAAAGGGTTTTGTAATGATCAATTACCCTTTTAAAATGATAAACTTCGATTAGCAAACACAACGTGCCATTGGGACACAGGACTGATGGTTGCTGATAATGGGCCTCTGTACGCCTATGTAGATATTCCATAAAAAATCAGAGGTTTCCAGCTACAATAGCCATTTACAACATGAACAATGTCTACACTGTATTTCTGATCAATTTGATGTTATTTTAATGGACAAAAAAATTGCTTTTCTTTCTAAAACAAGGACATTTCTAAGTGACCCCACACTTTTGAATGGTAGTGTATGTACTAGCGTAGTGAAAACAAGCACAAGGCGACAATGGAGGCAGACACATTTATCTGGCCACTAAGGAAACATGTAGACATTTTCTTTTTCTTGGCCAGTCTTATGGAGAATATGAAGAAGATGAATACGACTCAGCACTTTACAAACACTTTACTGATAAAATGATGCTGAAAACTTAACAGCGAAACAGAAAGGGCTTTGACCACAACCTCATAGAGAAACAGAAAGGGCTTTGACCACAACCTCATAGCGAAACAGAAAGGGCTTTGACCACAACCTCATAGAGAAACAGAAAGGGCTTTGACCACAACCTCATAGAGAAACAGAAAGGCTTTGCTCAAAAGCTCACAGAGAAACAGAAAGTCTATAGGTTGGGTAGTATACAGTGCCTTCCGAAAGTATTCACACCTCCTGACTTTTTGTTGTGTTACAGCCTGAATTTCAAATGGATTACATTTAGATTTTTTTGTCACTCACCTACACACAATACCGCATAATGTCAAATTGGAATGATCTTTTTCAAAATGTGGATAACATTTATATAAAATGAAAACCTATAATGTCTTGTGTCACGCCCTGACTCAGGGGACTCGTATATGTTGAGTCAGGGTGTGTATGTTCTATGATGTGTATTTTTATGTTGATTTTCTAGTAGGTCTAGATCTATGTTGGCCGGTGTGGTTCCCAATCAGAGGCAGCTGTCGCTCGATGTCTCTGATGGGGGACCATTCTTAGGCAGCCTATTGGCACTAGTGGGTTGTGGGATCTTGTTCCGTGTGAGGTACAGTGGGGGAAAAAAGTATTTAGTCAGCCACCAATTGTGCAAGTTACTTAAAAAGATGAGAGAGGCCTGTAATTTTCATCATAGGTACACGTCAACTCTGACAGACAAATTGAGAAAAATAAATCCAGAAAATCACATTGTAGGATTTTTAATGAATTTATTTGCAAATTATGGTGGAAAATAAGTATTTGGTCACCTACAAACAAGCAAGATTTCTGGCTCTCACAGACCTGTAACTTCTTCTTTAAGAGGCTCCTCTGTCCTCCACTCGTTACCTGTATTAATGGCACCTGTTTGAACTTGTTATCAGTATAAAAGACACCTGTCCACAACCTCAAACAGTCACACTCCAAACTCCACTATGGCCAAGACCAAAGAGCTGTCAAAGGACACCAGAAACAAAATTGTAGACCTGCACCAGGCTGGGAAGACTGAATCTGCAATAGGTAAGCAGCTTGGTTTGAAGAAATCAACTGTGGGAGCAATTATTAGGAAATGGAAGACAAAAAAGACCACTGATAATCTCCCTCGATCTGGGGCTCCACGCAAGATCTCACCCCGTGGGGTCAAAATGATCACAAGAACGGTGAGCAAAAATCCCAGAACGACATGGGGGGACCTAGCGAATGACCTGCAGAGAGCTGGGACCAAAGTAACAAAGCCTACCATCAGTAACACACTACGCCGCCAGGGACTCAAATCCTGCAGTGCCAGACGTGTCCCCCTGCTTAAGCCAGTACATGTCCAGGCCCGTCTGAAGTTTGCTAGAGTGCATTTGGATGATCCAGAAGAGGATTGGGAGAATGTCATATGGTCAGATGAAACCAAAATAGAACTTTTTGGTAAAAACTCAACTCGTCGTGTTTGGAGGACAAAGAATGCTGAGTTAAATCCAAAGAACACCATACCTACTATGAAGCATGGGGGTGGAAACATCATGCTTTGGGGCTGTTTTTCTGCAAAGGGACCAGGACGACTGATCCGTGTAAAGGAAAGAATGAATGGGGCCATGTATCGTGAGATTTTGAGTGAAAACCTCCTTCCATCAGCAAGGGCTTCCATCAGCCCCAAAACATAACTGCTCTAGAGGAGATCTGCATGGAGGAATGGGCCAAAATACCAGCAACAGTGTGTGAAAACCTTGTGAAGACTTACAGAAAACGTTTGACCTGTGTCATTGCCAACAAAGGGTATATAACAAAGTATTGAGAAACTTTTGTTATTGACCAAATACTTATTTTCCACCATAATTTGCAAATCAATTCATAAAAAATCCTACAATGTGATTTTCTGGATTTTTTTTCCTCATTTTGTCTGTCATAGTTGACGTGTACCTATGATGAAAATTACAGGCCTCTCATCTTTTTAAGTGGGAGAACTTGCACAATTGGTGGCTGACTAAATACTTTTTTCCCCCACTGTATGTTGTTTGTCTACCTTGGACTTCACGTTTCGTTTCATTTGTTGTTTTGTCGTGGTGTTTATTCAATATAAATAAACATGAATGCATATCACGCTGTGCCTTGGTCCTTCTCGTTCGTCAACGATCGTGACAGTCTTGAGTCATTGAGTATTAATCCAGTTTGTTATGGCAAGCCTAAATCAGTTCAGGAGTAATAATTTGCTGAACAAGTCACATCATAAGTTGCACGAACCCCGTGGCTTTTAAACGTCTAGGGTGGATGGACATGAGACCCGTAACATAAATTATGCAAATTATAAGTGTGACCTGGAACAGCGAGAACCAAAAATGACACAACAACCATGAGCTACCACAAACTTAAATGGTTTATTGCTAAACACACGGTAAAGGTTTGGGAAAAAGGGCTGAGCAGGACCCAAGAAATGAAACAATAGTGTAAAACCCCCTAAACTGATCTAGCCTGCCTAAAGAACCGCTAGGCTACTGCTACCTTACAAAAATACAGTGGGTGGTCCGCTCAGGTCTAACTGGTGTTTATAGACAGATTTCTTCCTACGGGTAATGTACGCCCAAGGGCAACTAGCTTAAACTCCCCTTTTCCCAAAAACACACAAAGCTACTAAACAGGGTAATCAGCAATTAAATAAGTACACAGGATACAACAGTATCCACACTCAGGTAAAGAAATATATTCTAATAATGTTACCAACAGGGTAACCAACAACTTAGTGCGTACACAACACACAGGACACCACCGTGTCCATACTCACATATGGCAAAAAGTCTCTCTCTCCTGCAACAAACACAAGTCTGGTTTTTATAAAATGGGATGTGTGATTGAACAAACGAATAACAGGTGGTGCAATTAACAGGAATGTTCACTGATTGGTCCAATCAGCAGACACCTCAACGACCACCAATCAGGAACATACAGGACACCTGTGATTAGGGCAGAAGGAGAGAAACACACAAAAACACAGGATACCTGTATCCGTAACACTCCCACCCTTAAAAGAGCAAACCAAAATGGTTTGCGACACACGTACTATCACAACACCCAAATTCACAAATCATCCTATCGGGATAACAAAAAAAAACCTAGATCATTACACACGAGACAAAGCATCTGCCAACACATTATCCAACCCCTTTTCGCAGAGGAATGGCCTCTGGGTACCTGGTGGCCACACACATAATTGTCAACATAAACTGGTTACCAGATTTTGTTTTCGGTAATGGTCCAACACAATCAACCTGTTTAACATTATTTTTGAATGACTACCTCATCTCTGTACCCCACACATACAATTATCTGTAAGGTCCCTCACTCGAGCAGTACATTTCAAACATAGCTTCAACCACAAATACCAGGGAGGTTTTCAAATGCCTCGCAAAGAAGGGCACCTATATCCTCCCGAGTGGCGCAGCATTCTAAGGCATTGCATCGCAGTGCTTGAGGTGTCACTACAGCCCCGGGTTCGATCCCAGGCTGTGTCACAGCCCGCCATGACCGGGAGACCTATGAGGCGGCAAACAATTTCCCCAGCGTCATCCGGGTTAGGGGAGGGTTTGGCCGGCTGGGATTTCCTTGTCCCATCGTGCTTTAGTGACTCCTTGTGGCGGGCAGGGCGCCTGCAAGCTGATTCCAGTCGCCAGCTGGACGGTGTTTCCTCCGACACATTGGTGCGGCTGGCTTCCGGGTTAAGCGAGCAGTGGGTCAAGAAGGAGTTTGGCTTGGCAGGGTCGTGTTTCGGGGGACGCATGGTTTCGACCTTCGCCACTCCCGAGTCCTTACGGGAGTTGCAGCGATGGGACAACACTGTAACTACCAATTGGATATTTAGAAAAAGGGGTAAAAAATAAACAATAAAAAATAAGGGCACCTAATGCTAGATGGGTAAAAGTAAAAAAAGCATACATTGAATATCCCTTTGAGCATGATGAAGTTATAAATTACAATTTGGGTGGTGTATCACTACAAAGATACAGGTGTCCTTCCTAACTCAGTTGCTGGAGAGGAAGGAAACCGCTCAGGGATTTCACCATGAGGCCAATGGTGAATTTAAAACAGTTACAGAGTTTAATGGCTATGATAGGAGAAAACTGAATATGGATCAACAAGATTGTAGTTACTCCACAATACTAACCTAATTGAGAGAGTGAAAATAATGATTTCTGTATAGGATGCAAATAGAACTGGTTACTTCAAGATTTATTACACGTTACAGTGACTAATGTAATCACAAACTTTAATGAACTTCGCTGTAACACCAAAAATGATCTGAGCAACACGAGCATACTGAAAGTATGTTCCATAACATATTGTCATGAATTCAGTGTTTCATTTTTATAGGAAAACTACTGTGCTGGCAAAATGATTAGCCAATTACCCAGAAACCTCATAGAGAAACAGAAAGTCTAAAGCCTTTGGGAGGGGTAGTGTGAGTGTGCTCTTCATAACCACCAAGATTAGTCTCTAGAGGTCTGCATCCTCCAGCAGCTCAGATGGGTCAGGCCAAGCAGCAGCAGGCTTTACTGCTGACAGTAGGTTCAGGTGGGAACAAGAAATAGAAAGAGGCTGATTTTCTGTATGGAATTGTGCAGTATTGAGTTACCAGAAAATACAAACATGTTTGTGATGTAGGCCCTATTATATGCCATGAAAGATGTACTAGTGTTGTGAAAAGAAGCACAAGGTGACAATGGAGGCAGACACATTTATCTGGCCACTAGGGAAACATATTTTTTTCTTGGCTAGTCTTGCAGAGAATACAAAGACGATGAATACGAATCAGCACTTTACAAAAACTTTACTGGTAAAATGATGCTGAAAACTTAACAGTGAAACAGAAAGGGCTTTGACCACAACCTTACAGCGAAACAGAAAGGGCTTTGACCACAACCTTACAGAGAACCAGGAAGGCTTTGCCCACAACCTCATCAAGAAACAGAAACGCTTTGCCTGAAAGCTCACAGATAAACTAAAAGTCTATGAGTGCGGTAGAATAAAGTGCCTTCAGAAAGTATTCACACCCCTTGACTTTTTTTCACATTTTGGTGAGTTACAGCCTGAATTTAAAATGGATTAAATTTAGATTTTTTTTGTCACTAGCCTACACAAAATATCGCATAATGTCAAAGTGGAATTATCTTTTTCAAAATGTGTATAAAATGTATATAATATGAAAAGCTATCATGTCTTGAGTCATTAAGTATTAACCCAGTTTGTTATGGCAAGCCTAAATTAGTTCAGGAGTAAAAATTTGCTGAACAAGTCACATCATAAGTTGCATGGACTCACTATTTGCGCAATAATACTGTTTAACATTATTTTTGAATGACTACCTCATCTCTGTACGTATTGGTAGATTGGTAAAAGTAAAAAAAGCAGACATTCAATATCCCTTTGAGCATGGTGAAGCTATTAATTACACTTTGGAAGGTGTATCAATACACCTAGTTACTACAAAGCTACAGGTGTCCTTCCTAACTCAGTTGCCGGAGAGGAAGGAAACCGCTCTGGGATATCATCATGATGCGAATGGTGACTTTAAAACAGTTACAGAGTTTAATGGCCATGATAGGAGCAAAAGCAATTAACTTTTTGTCCTGAATACAAAGTGTTATGTTTGGGGCACATAAATGTTAAATAAATAAATAAATAATCTTGATCATAATCACTGCAAATGCAAATGTCTTGACTGCTGACCATTTTGTTCAGGAAAACATTATTGTAAAAATCCCTCTTATTCATGACACTGACAAAACCTTGCTGGACGCTTCCATTGTATGGATGCAAATAGAACTGGTCACTTCTCTAGAGTGACTAATGTTATCAAACTTTAATGAACTTCGCTGTAGCACCTAAAATAATCTGAGGAACATGAGCATATTGAAAGTACATTTCATAACATATTGTCCTGAATTAAATGTTTAGTCTTTATAGGAAATCTACTGTGCTGGGGAAATGATTTGCCCATTTACTGGCAAAAAAATTGGCCAATTACCCAGAAACCTCATAGAGAAACAGAAAGTCTAAAGTCTTTGGGAGGGGTAGTATGAGTGTGCGTTGCATAACCTCCAGCATTAGTTTCTAGAGGTCTGCATCCTCCAGCAGCTCAGATGGGTTAGGCCAAGCAGCAGCAGGCTTTACTGCTGACAGTAGGTTCAGGTGGGAACAAGAAATAGAAAGCAGACAAGAGCCCAAAGAGGCTGATTTTCTGTATGTAATTGTGAGGAAGAAACATTTAACTGTCCACTAGGGAAACGTGAAGAGAAAGTACTTTTTTTTCACAGTCTTGCTTACGGATAAAACAGAGAATCGAGAACGTGCCTATTTTCCAAAAGAACACTCTGTTCAAGGTCTTGCTGAAACAAATCTGGCTTAACTCCATTACCTTGTGTAACCCTGCATAACATTCCATGCACATGTGGTTACAAATACATCAGTCCATGATGCAATGTATTCTTTTTCCAATGATGTTATCCCAAAAGCATTCCCCAAACGCCTTCATTTCAGAGAAAGTTCTACTTTCTACCTGCCCCCTCATATTTTCCCTCAAATGTATTATTTTGAAATGAATCCTTTTCCCTAGACCTGGTATAGGGGCCGTGCTCTCGCAATGGTCTGGCACGCCACCTAAACTCCGTCCCTGTGCTTTTTACTCTAAAAAGCTCAGCCCGGCGGAGCGAAATTATGACGTAGGGGACAGGGAGCTGCTAGCCGTGGTACAGGCCCTAAAGGTGTGGAGGCATTGGCTTGAGGGGGCTCAACACCCTTTCCTCATTTTGACTGACCACCGGAACCTGGAGTACATCCGGGCAGCTAGGAGACTGAACCTCGCCAGGCTCGGTGGAACATGTTTCTGGCCCGGTTCGTATTTAAGATCACGTACATCCCTGGGTCCCAGAACGGTAAGGCAGACGCCCTGTCCCGGCGGTATGACACGGAGGAGAGGTCCGTTGAGCCCACACCCATACTACCGCCGCTTTGTCTGGTGGCACCGGTGGTGTGGGAAGTCGACTCCGAAATCGAGCGGGCGTTAGCGCACGATCCTAGTCCTCCCCAGTGTCCTGTGGGTCGGACGCACGCTCCGTTCGAGGTTCGGGATCGACTTATTTATTGGGCTCAAACGTCACCCTCCTCTGGACATCCAGGTATTGGCCGGACAGTGCACTGCCTTAGCACTAAATACTGGTGGCCAACGTTAGCCAGGGATGTAGGGTTTATGTTTCCTCCTGCTCGGTGTGTGCCCAGTGTAAGGCACCCAGACACCTGCCTCGGGGTAAGTTACAACCCCCTGCCCGTTCCACAACGACCCTGGTCTCACCTCTCGGTGGATTTTGTTACAGACCTTCCCCCTCCCAGGGGAATACCACCATCCTGGTCGTTGTGGATCGGTTCTCGAAGGCCTGTCGTCTCCTTCCCATGCCGGGGCTCCCTACTGCCCTACAGACCGCTGAGGCTCTATTCACTCACGCTCTTCCGGCATTACGGGGTACCCGAGGATATAGTGTCTGATCGAGGCCCCCAGTTTACCTCTCGAGTCTGGAGAGCGTTCATGGAGCGCTTGGGGGTCTCGGTGAGCCTTACCTCGGGGTACCACCCGGAGAGCAATGGGCAGGTCGAACGGGTAAACCAGGATGTGGGTAGGTTTCTGAGGTCGTATTGCCAGGGCCGGCCAGAGGAGTGGGCGAGGTATGTTCCCTGGGCCGAGATGGCACAGAACTCTCTTCGCCACTCCTCCACCAAACTAACTCCTTTCCAATGTGTATTAGGGTACCAACCGGCTCTGGCACCTTGGCATCAGAGCCAGATCGAGGCCCCTGCGGTGGATGAGTGGGTGCGGCGCTCGGAGGAGACGTGGAACGCTGCACACGTCCATCTGCAGCGGGCAATCCGTCGACACAAGGCGAGCACCGATCTCCACCGCAGTGAGGGACCGGTGTACGCACCGGGAGATCGAGTCTGGCTCTCGACCAGAAACCTGCCCCTCCGCCTGCCCTGCCGGAAGCTGGGTCGGGCGGTTTGTGGGGGCCTTTTAAAGTCCTGAGGAGGTTGAACGAGGTGTGTTACAGGTTACAACTACCTATTGATTATAAGAATATTAACCCCTCGTTCCATGTGTCTCTCCTCAGGCCGGTGGTAGCTGGTCCACTCCAGGACTGTGAGATAGGAGAGACTCCTCCGCCCCCGCTGGACATCGAGGGGGCTCCGGCGTACACAGTTTGTTCCATCCTGGATTCGAGACGTTGGATGGGGGGTCTCCAATATCTCGTGGAGTGGGAGGGGTACGGTCCGGAGGAGCGGTGCTGGGTGCCGAGGAGAGACGCGCCCTGCTCCCACGCGCCCTGCTCCGCGTCCTCCTGGTCGTCCCCGAGGCCGGGGTCGGCGCACGGCTGGAGCCGCGCGTCAAGGGGGGGGGGGGTACTGTCACGGTTTCGGCCAAGGCTGTTCCTTCTCCTTGTTCGGGCAGGCTTCGGCGGTCGTCGTCTCCGGAGTACTAGCTGCCACCGTTCTTTGTTTTCAATGTTTGTTTGGTTTGGTCTGTTTGGTACACCTGTTCTCGTTTAGTGCTGATTATGTGTCCTTTAAGTTCTAGTTGTTTCTGTCATGTGTTTGTGTGTAGTTGTTCTTTTGTCAGCTGGAGCAGTCAGTACATTTTTCTCTATTTGTTTTGTATATAGAGAGTCCGCACTTGTTGTGCGCGTTTGTTGCATTTTGCTCGTTTACGCAGTGTGCGTAATTTTCTCGTGCCTCCGGCTCTGTTTTGTAGCCGTGTCATTTTGTCTTGACTAAAGACTTTTGGACTAAGCCTCTGTGTCCTGCGATTGATTCTTACACCACATCCACGCCTTCTGACACAAGCATACTTCCAAAGTTGTGGCAAAATGGCTTAAGGACAACAAAGTCAAGGTATTGGAGTGCCCATCACAAAGCCCTGACCTCAATCCTATAGAAAATGTGTGGGCAGAACTGAAAAAGCGTGTCTGAGCAAGGAGGCCTACAAACCTGATTCAGTTACACCAGGTCTGTCAGGAGGAATGGGCCAAAATTCACCCAACTTATTGTGGGAAGCTTGTGGAAGGCTACACAAAATGTTTGACCCAAGTTAAACAATTTAAAGGCAATGCTACCAAATACTAATTGAGTGTATTTAAACTTCTGACCCACTGGAAATGTGATGAAAGAAATGCGGAGATCATCCGTTCACCCACACCACTTCTCACAAAGACAAGGCGGTTTGAACCAACGGATGATCTCCGCATTTGTAGTTCCCACCGTAACGCATGGAGGAGGAGGTGTTATGGTGTGGGGGTGCTTGGCTGGTGACACTGTCAAGGCACACTTACGCCATCCCATCTGGTTTGGGCTTAGTGGGACTATCTTTTGTTTTTAAACAGGAGAATGACCCAACACACCTACAGGCTGTGTAAGGGCTATTTTACAAAGAAGGAGAGTGATGGAGTGCTGCATCAGATGACCTGGCCTCCACAATCCCCCAACCTCAACCCAATTGAGATGGTTTGGGATGATTCGGACGGTAGAGTGAAGGAAAAGCAGCCAACAAGTGCTCAGCATACGTGGGAACTCCTTTAAGACTGTTGGAAAAGCATTCCGGGTAAAGCTGGTTGAGAGAATGCCAAGAATGTGCAAAGCTGTTATCAAGGCAAAGGGTGGCTATTTGAAGAATCTCAAATATAAAATATATTTTGAATTGTTTAACACTTTTGTGGTTACTACATGATTCCATATGTGTTATTTCATAGTGTTGATGTCTTCACTATTATTCTACAATGTAGAAAATAGTAA
The DNA here is from genome assembly GCF_020615455.1 of Coregonus clupeaformis. Lineage (NCBI taxonomy): Eukaryota > Metazoa > Chordata > Actinopteri > Salmoniformes > Salmonidae > Coregonus > Coregonus clupeaformis. The sequence goes on from NC_059207.1 coordinate 18,397,089, forward strand.
AAATGAAGAAAAAACCCTTGAATGAGTAGGTGTGTCCAAACTTTTGACTGGTAGTGTATATATAATTGATCATAATCACTGGAAATGCAAATGTCTTGACAGCTTATCATTTTGTTCACGAAAACATTATTGTAAAATGCCCTCTTATTCATAACACTGAAAAAAACTTGCTGGACGTTGCCAATGTATGGATGCAAACAGAACTGGTCACTTCTCAATATTTTTTACAAATTAGAGTGACTTTAATGAACTTCGCTGTAGCACCAAAAATTATCTGAGCAACACGAGCATACTGAAAGTATATTCCATAACATATTGTTCTGAATTAAATGTTTAGTGTTTCCACGAAAACTACTGTGCTGGCAAAATGATTAGCCAATTTCCTAGAAACCTCATAGAGAAACAGGAAGTCTAAAGCCTATGGGAGGGGTAGTGTGAGTGTGCTCTTCATAACCACCAAGATTAGTTTCTAGAGGTCTGCATCCTCCAGCAGCTCAGATGGGTTAGGCCAAGCAGCAGAAGGCTTTACTGCTGACAGTAGGTTCAGGTGGGAACAAGAAATAGAAAGCAGACAAGAGACCAAAGAGGCTGATTTTCTGTATGGAATTGTGCAGTATTGAGTTACCAGAAAATACAAACATGTTTGTGATGTAGGCCCTATTATATGCCATGAAAGATGTACTAGTGTAGTGAAAAGAAGCACAAGGTGACAATGGAGGCAGACACATTTATCTGGCCACTAGGGAAATATGTAGACATTTTTTTCTTGGCTAGTCTTGCGAAGAATACAAAGACGATGAATACGAATCAGGACTTTACAAACACTTTACTGGTAAAATGATGCTGAAAACTTAACAGCGAAACAGAAAGGGCTTTGACCAAAACCTTACAGAGAAACAGAAAGGGCTTTGACCACAACCTTACAGAGAAACAGAAAGGGCTTTGACCACAAACTTACAGAGAAACAGGAAGGCTTTGACCACAACCTCATAAAGAAACAGAAATGCTTTGATTAAAAGCTCACAGAGAAACTAAAAGTCTATGAGTGCGGTAGAATATAGTGCCTTCAGAGAGTATTCACACACCTTCTAGGCAGAGTTGCAAAGAAAAAGCCATATCTCAGACTGCCCATCTTAATCTTTTATTTTTATTGGCCAGTCTGAGATATGGCTTTTTCTTTGCAACTCTGCCTAGAAGGTCAGCATCCCGGAGTCGCCTCTTCACTGTTGACGTTGAGACTGGTGTTTTGCGGGTACTATTTCATGAAGCTGCCAGTTGAGGACCTGTGAGGCGTCTGTTTCTCAAACTAGACACTCTAATGTATTTGTCCTCTTGCTCAGTTGTGCACCGGGGCCTCCCACTCCTCTTTCTATTCTGGTGAGAGCCAGTTTGTGCTGTTCTGTGAAGGGAGTAGTACACAGCGTTGTACGAGATCTTCAGTTTCTCGGCAATTTCTCTAATGGAATAGCCTTAATTTCTCAGAACAAGAATAGACTGATGTGTTTCAGAAGAAAGTTCTTTGTTTCTGGACATTTTGAGCCTGTAATCGAACCCACAATTGCTGATGCTCCAGATACTCAACTAGTCTCAAGAAGGCCAGTTTTATTGCTTCTTTAATCAGCACAACAATTTTCAGCTGTGCTAACATAATTGCAAAAGGGTTTTGTAATGATCAATTAGCCTTTTAAAATGATAAACTTCGATTAGCAAACACAACGTGCCATTGGAACACAGGACTGATGGTTGCTGATAATGGGCCTCTGTACGCCTATGTAGATATTCCATTAAAAATCAGAGGTTTCCAGCTACAATAGCCATTTACAACATGAACAATGTCTACACTGTATTTCTGATCAATTTGATGTTATTTTAATGGACAAAAAAATTGCTTTTCTTTCTAAAACAAGGACATATCTAAGTGACCCCACACTTTTGAATGGTAGTGTATGTACTAGCGTAGTGAAAACAAGCACAAGGCGACAATGGAGGCAGACACATTTATCTGGCCACTAAGGAAACATGTAGACATTTTCTTTTTCTTGGCCAGTCTTATGGAGAATATGAAGAAGATGAATACGACTCAGCACTTTACAAACACTTTACTGATAAAATGATGCTGAAAACTTAACAGCGAAACAGAAAGGGCTTTGACCACAACCTCATAGAGAAACAGAAAGGGCTTTGACCACAACCTCATAGCGAAACAGAAAGGGCTTTGACCACAACCTCATAGAGAAACAGAAAGGGCTTTGACCACAACCTCATAGAGAAACAGAAAGGGCTTTGACCACAACCTCATAGCGAAACAGAAAGGGCTTTGACCACAACCTCATAGAGAAACAGAAAGGGCTTTGACCACAACCTCATAGAGAAACAGAAAGGCTTTGCTCAAAAGCTCACAGAGAAACAGAAAGTCTATAGGTTGGGTAGTATACAGTGCCTTCCGAAAGTATTCACACCTCTTGACTTTTTGTTGTGTTACAGCCTGAATTTCAAATGGATTACATTTAGATTTTTTTGTCACTCACCTACACACAATACCGCATAATGTCAAATTGGAATGATCTTTTTCAAAATGTGGATAACATTTATATAAAATGAAAACCTATAATGTCTTGTGTCACGCCCTGACTCAGGGGACTCGTATATGTTGAGTCAGGGTGTGTATGTTCTATGATGTGTATTTCTATGTTGATTTTCTAGTAGGTCTAGATCTATGTTGGCCGGTGTGGTTCCCAATCAGAGGCAGCTGTCGCTCGATGTCTCTGATTGGGGACCATTCTTAGGCAGCCTATTGGCACTAGTGGGTTGTGGGATCTTGTTCCGTGTGAGGTACAGTGGGGAAAAAAAGTATTTAGTCAGCCACCAATTGTGCAAGTTACTTAAAAAGATGAGAGAGGCCTGTAATTTTCATCATAGGTACACGTCAACTATGACAGACAAATTGAGAAAAATAAATCCAGAAAATCACATTGTAGGATTTTTAATGAATTTATTTGCAAATTATGGTGGAAAATAAGTATTTGGTCACCTACAAACAAGCAAGATTTCTGGCTCTCACAGACCTGTAACTTCTTCTTTAAGAGGCTCCTCTGTCCTCCACTCGTTACCTGTATTAATGGCACCTGTTTGAACTTGTTATCAGTATAAAAGACACCTGTCCACAACCTCAAACAGTCACACTTCAAACTCCACTATGGCCAAGACCAAAGAGCTGTCAAAGGACACCAGAAACAAAATTGTAGACCTGCACCAGGCTGGGAAGACTGAATCTGCAATAGGTAAGCAGCTTGGTTTGATGAAATCAACTGTGGGAGCAATTATTAGGAAATGGAAGACATACAAGACCACTGATAATCTCCCTCGATCTGGGGCTCCACGCAAGATCTCACCCCGTGGGGTCAAAATGATTCTAAAATAAATTCTAAAGCCTTTGGGAGGGGTAGTGTGAGTGTGCTCTTCATAACCACCAAGATTAGTTTCTAGAGGTCTGCATCCTCCAGCAGCTCAGAGGGGTTAGGCCAAGCAGCAGCAGGCTTTACTGCTGACAGTAGGTTCAGGTTGGAACAAGAAATAGAAAGAGGCTGATTTTCTGTATGGAATTGTGCACTATTGAGTTACCAGAAAATACAAACATGCTTGTGATGTAGGCCCTATTATATGCATTGAAAGATGTACTGGTGTAGTGAAAACAAGCGCAAGGCGACAATTGAGGCAGACACATTTATCTGGCCACTAGGGAAACATATTTTTTTTCTTGGCTAGTCTTGCGAAGAATACAAAGACGATGAATACGAATCAGCACTTTACAAAAACTTTACTGGTAAAATGATGCTGAAAACTTAACAGTGAAACAGAAAGGGCTTTGACCACAACCTTACAGAGAACCAGGAAGGCTTTGCCCACAACCTCATCAAGAAACAGAAACGCTTTGCCTGAAAGCTCACAGATAAACTAAAAGTCTATGAGTGCGGTAGAATAAAGTGCCTTCAGAAAGTATTCACACCCCTTGACTTTTTCACATTTTGGTGAGTTACAGCCTGAATTTAAAATGGATTAAATTTAGATTTTTTTGTCACTAGCCTACACACAATACCGCATAATGTCAAAGTGGAATTATCTTTTTCAAAATGTGTATAAAATGTATATAAAATGAAAAGCTATCATGTCTTGAGTCATTAAGTATTAACCCAGTTTGTTATGGCAAGCCTAAATTAGTTCAGGAGTAAAAATGTGCTGAACAAGTCACATAAGTTGCATGGACTCACTATTTGCGCAATAATACTGTTTAACATTATTTTTGAATGACTACCTCATCTCTGTACGTATTGGTAAAAGTACAAAAAAGGCAGACATTCAATATCCCTTTGAGCATGGTGAAGCTATTAATTACACTTTGGATGGTGTATCAATACACCTAGTTACTACAAAGCTACAGGTGTCCTTCCTAACTCAGTTGCCGGAGAGGAAGGAAACTGCTCTGGGATATCATCATGATGCGAATGGTGACTTTAAAACAGTTAGAGTTTAATGGCCATGATAGGAGCAAAAGCAATTAACTTTTTGTCCTGAATACAAAGTGTTATGTTTGGGGCACATGAATGTTAAATAAATAAATAAATAATCTTGATCATAATCACTGCAAATGCAAATGTCTTGACTGCTGACCATTTTGTTCAGGAAAACATTATTGTAAAAATCCCTCTTATTCATGACACTGACAAAACCTTGCTGGACGCTTCCATTGTATGGATGCAAATAGAACTGGTCACTTCTCTAGAGTGACTAATGTTATCAAACTTTAATGAACTTCGCTGTAGCACCTAAAATAATCTGAGGAACATGAGCATATTGAAAGTACATTTCATAACATATTGTCCTGAATTAAATGTTTAGTCTTTATAGGAAATCTACTGTGCTGGGGAAATGATTTGCCCATTTACTGGCAAAAAAATGGGCCAATTACCCAGAAACCTCATAGAGAAACAGGAAGTCTAAAGTCTTTGGGAGGGGTAGTATGAGTGTGCTCTGCATAACCTCCAGCATTAGTTTCTAGAGGTCTGCATCCTCCAGCAGCTCAGATGGGTTAGGCCAAGCAGCAGCAGGCTTTACTGCTGACAGTAGGTTCAGGTGGGAACAAGAAATAGAAAGCAGACAAGAGCCCAAAGAGGCTGATTTTCTGTATTTAATTGTGAGGAAGAAACATTTAACTGTCCACTAGGGAAACGTGAAGAGAAAGTACTTTTTTTTCCACAGTCTTGCTTACGGATAAAACAGAGAATCGAGAACGTGCCTATTTTCCAAAAGAACACTCTGTTCAAGGTCTTGCTGAAACAAATCTGGCTTAACTCCATTACCTTGTGTAACCCTGCATAACATTCCATGCACATGTGGTTACAAATACATCAGTCCATGATGCAATGTATTCTTTTTCCAATGATGTTGTCCCAAAAGCATTCCCCAAACGCCTTCATTTCAGAGAAAGTTCTACTTTCTACCTGCCCCCTCATATTTTCCCTCAAAGGTATTATTTTGAAATGAATCCTTTTCCCTAAAACTCATGGCCCAATGATGAAGCCTACCTCTTGAACATTACTGCTTGCTGTAACATGTTTAGAATCATCTTAATAATTATTTTGTATTTTGCTGTAACTTTTGATTGATGGATTCATATTTGATTGGTGAGGCAGCTTGTCATTACCAGTTCTGATTACAGTTCAGCTCAAAAAGCATTTTCAAATTGCTCCATCCCTTGAACACTTCTTCAGTGTATGTCTTTGATCATGCATCACTAACAGCATATTCAAGTTCTGACGGAACAATGGTTGATTTCAAAATAACATTGATGAAATAGGGATGGGTAAATTTAGTACCTTTGCAAACAACGCAAACATGGCAAAATCCACAAAATACTGAAGCATTTCACTAAAGTATCCAACTCACTCAATGATGAGATGTTGATTTGAGCCCCTTGGTGGATGGAGATTTTAAATACAGAGGCCGAGGCGTTTACAGTATACTGGCACCATCTAGAGGGGATTACTTCTCCAAAACATACATTTATATTGCAGCTTTAGAAGACTTGAAGTCGTGGCTTGTTGGGGGTGTGGCTTTGCCGTAGTGCTTTTTGGCATCCATGAGACGGATTGTCATGTCCATTAAAATATGTTATGTTGTGTTCTGCAATTAGAAGTTAAGTTTTACATTGCATGTTATACCGAAGCACTTGCTAAAATTTCACTAAGACTGTCATCATATAGTTACAGGATGATTTGGTAATTTTCTTTTTCTTTTCATACATTTAATAAAAAAAAATGTTTCTTACAAATATATAACAATGCATGTTGGAATAGATCTTCCAAAATATTTCAAAACACATTGAAAAATACATGTACCAAATATATTGGTAAATACATGTGCAAATATATTCTAAAATAAATAGATTTTCTGATGCTGTCACGTTCGTTGAGTACAGGATTGGACCAAGGTGCAGCGTGGAATGCATACATGTTTATTCAGGATATACTGGACAGTGGAGGCGCACTGGAGACCAGGAGCGTTGACCCGGCACAACCCGTTCTGGCTGGATGCCCACTTTCGCACGGCACGTGCGGGGCGCTGGCACAGGGCGCACTGGGCTGTGAAGGCGCACTGGCGACACAGTGCGTATCTCCACATAACTTGGTTCCTCAATGAACACACACTCCTTCTGTTGCCTGGCCAGCTCCTCTCTCCGTGTATCCACTAATTCCTTCTCCCTACGGGCCTCCTGCAGCGCCTCCTCTTGAAGGGAGCTCTCCTGCTCTATCCTCGCTGTCAGCCCCCGTAATGTGGTGGCCTCCTCTCTCAAACTGCTGATCCGCAGGTCTTGGAGGACCTCTAAAATAGCGGCCTCCTCCTCTACAGTCAGCCCTTTCACGGCCTCCTGCTGCTTCGTCGACCACCCCGTGTGCCCCCCAATTTTTTTTTCTTGGGGCTGTCTCTCTGGCTTTATTCATCGTCGCCGTTGATCCGGACTCCAGCCCTCTTCCATTACCTCACCGTAACGGACGGCTTCCTCCTCGGTAATTCTCCCCCAACCGAGGAGGACATCTACCAATGTTGCTTCCCTCTGTGTCCAGGGTGTTTGCTCCTCCTGGACACGCTGCTTGGTCCGTTGGTGGTGGGATCTTCTGTCACGTTCGTTGAGTACAGGATTGGACCAAGGTGCAGCGTGGAATGCGTACATGTTTAATCACAAAGTTAACACACAACAAAAGCGCCGCAACGCTCACAATGGCTACACATGAACAAGCCAAACAAGAGTCAAGATCCCACAACATAGGTAGGCAAAATGGCTACCTAAGTATGATCCCCAATCAGAGACAACGATCGACAGCTGCCTCTGATTGGGAACCACACCTGGCCAACATAGATCTACAATAACATAGAATGTACACGTAGAAACACACACCCTGACCAAACTAACGAGAAACAACAGGCATTTAAAGGTCAGGGCGTGACAGATGCATTTAACATATTGTGATATACATTTTACATACATTTATATATACCTTTTATAAATACATTCCGTATTATATATTGGAATGTATTTCAAATGTATTAAAACATTTTAAATACATTATTTGGCCAATTTTACATTTCACATGTATCCTAAAAAATGTATATAAAAATATATTTTACAATGATTTTTTTTCCGTATCAATAAACTGACAGGGCTCGTCCTCTAGGCATGTCTCCACTAAATGAAAACACCCACACCTGGCACATCTAGGCTTCTCCTTCCTACAAACTGATGCTACATGACCAAACTTCTGGTACGAATGCTCTAACTGAACAACGAACATATTCCAACATTACCCGAGAAGGGAGAAACTCCAAATAAAACATAGTAATACCGACAAGCTGTCCTCCTTCAGGTTGCCTCGGTTACAGCTCAGTCATTGGGCCTCACATATGGCAGGCACCTTCTTCTTCAGTTCCTCAACTTGTACACTTAGAGGCACTGTTATCACCCCCTTGAGAGGAGCCCTCCTGTTCCGTAGGCTACAGCACGTTACTTCTTGTGCCCGCAGTCGAACCATGCAGAAAACAGTCCCTCTGAGAGGTGGAGGTACACCATATTATAATGAACCCTCTCCTCGCTACCTTGACTGACTACACTTTACCTAGCTTACTCTCCACCCACCGAGACTTCATCCCGGTCAGACAAAACACAAGTATTTACTTTTTCCTTGAAGCGTACTCCAATCAACAAAGAATCATTATGGACAGGTCGCATATTTTCAGTCCCCAACTCTGCTTTCTTCAGACACAGCAGCATCCACACCTTGCTGCTCTGAAGCCGCTCGTCCATTTTTTTATATACTATATATACAAAAGTATGTGGACACCCCTTCAAATTAGTGGATTCAGCTATTTCAGCCACACCCGTTGCTGACAGGTGTATAAAATCGAGCACACAGCCATGCAATCTCCATAGACAAACATTGGCAGTAGAATGGCCTTACTGAAGTGCTCAGTGACTTTCAATGTGGCACCATCATAGGATGCCACCTTTCCAACAAGTCAGTCCCTCAAATTTCTGCCCTGCTACAGCTGCCCCGGTCAACTGTAAGTGCTGTCATTGTGAAGTGGAAACGTTTAGGAACAACAACGCGAAGTGGTAGGCTACACAAGCTCACAGAACAGGACCGCCGAGTGCTGAAGCGCGTAGCGCGTAAAAATCGTCGGTCCTCGGTTGCAACACTCACTACCGAGTTCCAAACTGCCTCTGGAAGCAACGTCAGCACAATAACTATTCGTCGGGAGCTTCATGAAATAGGTTTCCATGGCCGAGCAGCCACACACAAGCCTAAGATCACCATGCGCAATGCCAAGTGTCGGCTGGAGTTGTGTAAAGCTCACCACCATTGGAATCTGGAGCAGTGGAAACGCATTCTCTGGAGTGATGAATCACGCTTCACCATCTGGCAGTCCGGCGGATAAATCTGGGTTTGGCGGATGCCAGGAGAACGCTACCTGCCTGAATGCATAGTGCCAACTGTAAAGTTTGGTGGAGGAGGAATAATGGTCTGGGGCTGTTTTTCATGGTTCGGCCTAGGCCCCTTAGTTCCAGTGAAGGGAAATCTGAATGCTAAGGCATACAATGACATTCTAGACTATTCTGTGCTTCCAACTTTTTGGCAACAGTTTGGGGAAGGCCCTTTCCTGTTTCAGCATGACAATGCCAACGTGCGCAAAGCGAGGTCCATACAGAAAGGGTTTGTTGAGATCGGTGTGGAAGAAATTGACTGGCCTGCACAGAGCCCTGACTTCAACCCCATCAAACACCTTTAGGATGAATTGGAACGCCGACTGCGAGCCAGGCCTAATCGCCCAACATCAGTGCCCGACCTCACTAATGCTCTTGTGGCTGAATGGAAGCAAGTCCCCGCAGCAATGTTCCAACATCTAGTGGAAAGCCTTCCCAGAAGAGGGGAGACTGTTATAGCAGCAAAGAGGGGACCAACTCCATATTAATGCCCATGATTTTGGAATGAGATGTTCGATGAGCAGGTGTCCACATACTTTTGGTCATGTAGTGTACTTCATACTCAAACTCCATTTGAGCTTGGTGCCATTCTTTCTCCTTGTGCTTCTTACTCTTCCCTCTCCCATTGCTCAAAATTATCAGACGAAGGGACCTCAGATGAGGGGATTTGATTAATGCCACGGGTAAAGCGGTTTAGCGTTGATTGCATTAGATTTGGAACCTGGCTGCCTCCCGGACGTGACCTAAGTGCCCCGTTTTGACGGAAAAGTCGGCTCAAAACAAAAGTGAAGTAGGTTAAGCACGTGGAGTATTGAGTAGGATTCTGTGTTTTCACATGCAAAAGTGATTGCTTATGATAAAAACACTTTACCTGCCTTCCCAATGAAAACTATTTTGAAAATTCTAACATATATTTTCTGGAAAAGAGATGTTGTATGTTTCTGAAAGATGCACCATGCTGCATTGTTGACAATATGACAGAGCAGCGTAGATTACTGTTCGATTTGAGCAGGGCACGCCTCCCTCTCCGGCTTCGCCTGGTCACGTGACGGGCCATAGCCCGGTTCAACCCGGGGAAGCTTAATCGAACTCCCTCATAGACGACCTACTAATCATAGAAATATAATCCATAGAACGGACCTCCCCATTCAAATCAATGACGGCATAATGGGTGGACTGGCAGCCATTTTGAGTGTACCCATAGGAGCAACGCTAGGTTGAAGATCACAAAGGTTAAGAAAAGAGGATTCTAGTATCCCATAATTCTTTACATAAATGCAGAAGAAATTTAAACAATGGGAACAGCAATGCGAGCGAAAATGACTGGAAATTAATGGTAGCAGTAGCCTACTGAAAGTTAACCATCAAAGTGAAAAATAGAGCATAACTGCTTTACTTTTATTCTATTCAAATACGTTTTTAAAATTAAATACAGCCACTTTAAATCAAATCAAATTTTATTTGTCACATGCGCTGAATACAACAGGTGTAGACCTTACAGTGAAATGTTTACTTACAAGCCCTTAACCAACAATGTAGTTTTAAGAAAAATACGTGTTAAGAAAGTATTTACTAAATAAACTGAAGTAAAGAAAATACAATAAAATAATAACAGTAACGAGGCTACAGTTGAAGTCGGAAGTTTCATACATTTAGGTTGGAGTCATTAAAACTCATTTTTCAACCACTCCACAAATTTCTTGTTAACAAACTGTAGTTTTGGCAAGTCGGTTAGGACATCTACTTAGTGCATGACACAAGTAATTTTTCCAACAATTGTTTACAGACAGATTATTTCACTTATAATTCACTGTATCACAATTCCAGTGGGTCAGAAGTTTACATACACTAAGTTGACTGTGCCTTTACACAGCTTGGAAAATTCCAAAAAATGATGTCATGGTTTTAGAAGCTTTTGATAGGCTAATTGACATCATTTGAGTCAATTGGAGGTGTACCTGTGGATGTATTTCAAGGCTTACCTTCAAACTCAGTGCCTCTTTGCTTGACATCATGGGAAAATCAAAAGAAATCAACCAAGACCTCAAAAAAGAAATTGAAGACCTCCACAAGTCTGGTTCATCCTAGGGAGCAATTTCCAAACGCCTGAAGGAACCACGTTCATCTGTACAAACAATAACACGCAAGTATAAACACCATGGGACCACGCAGCCGTCATACCGCTCAGGAAGGAGACGCGTTCTTTCTCCTAGAAATGAACATACTTTGGTGCGAAAAGTTCAAATCAATCCCAGAACAACAGCAAAGGACCTTGTGAAGATGCTGGAGGAAACAGGCACAAAAGTATCTATATCCACAGCAAAACAAGTCCTATATCGACATAACCTGAATGGCCGCTCAGCAAGGAAGAAGCCACTGCTCCAAAACCGCCATAAAAAAGCCAGACTATGGTTTGCAGCTGCACGTGGGGACAAAGATCGTACTTTATGGAGAAATGTCCTCTGGTCTGATGAAACAAAAATAGACATAATGACCATCGTTATGTTTGGAGGAAAAAGGGGGTCGCTTGCAAGCCGAAGAATAACATCCCAACCGTGAAGCACGGGGGTGGCAGCATCATGCTGTGGGGGTGCTTTGCTGCAGGAGGGACTGGTGCACTTCACAAAATTGATGGCATCATGAGGAAGGAAAATTATGTGGATATATTGAAGCAACATCTCAAGACATCAGTCAGGAAGTTAAAGCTTGGTCGCAAATGGGTCTTCCAAATGGACAATGACCCCAAGCATACTTCCAAAGTTGTGGCAAAATGGCTTAAGGACAACAAAGTCAAGGTATTGGAGTGGCCATCACAAAGCCCTGACCTCAATCCTATACAATATTTGTGGGCAGAACTGAAAAAGCATGTGCGAGCAAGGAGGCCTACAAACCTGACTCAGTTACACCAGCTCTGTTAGGAGGAATGGGCCAAAATTCACCAAATTTATTGTGGGAAGCTTGTGGAAGGCTACCCGAAACGTTTGACCCAAGTTAAACAATTTAAAGGCAATGCTACCAAATACTAATTGAGTGTATGTAAACTTCTGACCCACTGGGAATGTGATGAAAGAAATAAAAGCTGAAATAAATCATTCTCTCTACTATTATTCTGACATTTCACATTCTTAAAATAAAGTGGTGATCCTAACTGACCTAAGACAGGGAATTGTTACTAGGATTAATGTCAGGAATTGTGGACAAAATGAGTTATTGTATTTGGCTAAGGTGTATGTAAACTTCCGACTTCAACTGTACATTTAAACTCAGTTTTTCACAATTCCTGACATTTAACATAATCACTGTTTTAGGTCAGTTAGGATCACCTATTTATTTTAAGAATGTGAAATGTCAGAATAATAGTAGAAAGAATTATTTATTTCAGCTTTTATTTCTTCACAAGGTCCTTTGCTGCTGTTCTGGGATTGATTTGCACTTTTCGCACCAAAGTACGTTCATCTCTAGGAGACAGAACGCGTCTCCTTCCTGAGCGGTATGACGGCTGCGTGGTCCCATGGTGTTTATACTTGTGTACTATTGTTTGTACAGATGGATGTGGTACCTTCAGGCGTTTGGAAATTGCTCCCTAGGATGAACCAGACTTGTGGAGGTCTACAATTTCTTTTCTGAGGTCTTGGCTGATTTCTTTTGATTTTCCATGATGTCAAGCAAAGAGGCACTGAGTTTGAAGGTAGGCCTTCAAATACATCCACAGGTACACCTCCAATTGACTCAAATTATGTCAATTAGCCTATCAGAAGCTTCTAAAGCCATGACATAATTTTCTGAAAGAGGGGGGGTCAATGCAAAATGTCCAGGTAGCCGTTTGACTAGCTGTTCAGGAGTTTTATGGCTTGGGGGTGTTGGGTATTTTTTCAGTAGACCGTACAGAGCCATGGTACCGAGTGGTACCCATGATCAGACCATAGGTTAAAAATAGTAAATCTTTCTGGACTATAAAGATTAAAATATAGCTAATTATAAAGACAAATAGTGGTACAGAGGATGAGGCAATAAGACTAAGTGATGTGGAGTGTGGTACCAAGTGGTACACAAGGAGGGAGTCTGAGCCAGAGTCAGGAGATGGCTCTTGATTGATTTATACTGTTATGTATGAGGCAATGCATTAGGAATGTCTTAAATGTATATGTTTGAGAATGGGTTATGGATCTGCCATGTTTAAACCATATTTAAGTATTGATTGATATGTTTTGGAATAAACAGAGCAGAGCCAGGAGATGGCTGTGTTATTTTTTACATAAGAAAGCTTGGTTTGGCCACCATTGTATTCAAGCTAAATAAATATAGGAGGAGAAGTCAGATTTCGCCACTATTATAAATTAAGAGAGTGGGCGGAGCGGTCAAAAGATGAAAGTTTGGAAACAATGGTGGATAAACTGAACTGGGTGGGTTTAAGCTAAAAAGTATTTAAAACGAGCAGGAATGGACATTGTATATAAACTGAGGGCCGAGTGTTGTGAGTTAGTTGCTCTGCAGATCAGCTCGGCTTTTGTTGCTCTATGTAATAAAGTCTATCTTGATTCTACAAAAACTCTGGAAGAACTTTAATTTTTAATAAGTATAGTGATCATTTTCCACGACATAATTGGCGACCACGAAGGGACTGGAAACAGAGACCATAGGGGTACTGCGCCATCAGAGAGAGGTTGGACAAATCACACACAAAAATACAGTGGCCACTGTTAATAGAGGTAAGCGACGTTCTTACTTTTAACATAGAAATTGTGTGAATCGACCAAGCTGAATCTGAGGGTCAGGTATGGGGGGGGGGGGGAGTCTCTCCAGAATTAAGGGCTACATTTAGGAAAAGTACAGAGTTTTTGTTGGAATGAGAAATAAGCATGCATGCAATATTATTGATTGTTGAATATTGTTGATAATTGTAAAATAAGACTAAATCCTGTGGATACCGCTGTGGAGAGCTAAGGTTAGCACTCCAGAGGGCTGAACGGGCAGGTGGCTAGCCAAGAGGTGACAATGGTTACCGCTCTAACATGGAATTCATTGTTAGAGGCTGCTCGGGTAGGCTGTACATAAGATTAAGAGAGTGCCTATGGTACCGCTCTAACGTGGGGTTCATTGTTAGAGGCTGCTCGGGTAGGTGGTTCATCATCCTGTGGTGGTGATGCAATAATTAGACAGGCCCAATCGGGTAAAGAAGTAGGTCATCCTGAGTAGGTGAACGGTTGTGAAATAACCGCTAGGGCTTCAAAATATAGAGAAAGTGTTAAATAGAGTAGGTCTGCTCATCTCGTGCGTGTGAATGGTTTGCTTGAGCGGCTGTGATTCATTCAATTGTGATTAAGTTGTATGTTTCATCTGTCTCATTCAGGTTGCTCATTTGGTCAGCTTGATCAATTTGTTTGATTCGATTGTTTTGTCTGACTCGTTTTGTACAAGACTGGTTTGTTGGACTTGCTTGGGTTCGCAAAAGCAGCTCTTTCATCTTGGTCCACTGGTCTGACTCAATTTGTGCATTCAATATGTCGAAGTCACTCAATTGTTCATCTGATGTATTTGTTCAATTTGTCTGATTCATTTGTTCGTCCTGCTGGTCATTCTGTCTGATTCCTTTAAGCACGAGTGGCTGCTCATCTGTGTGAGTGATCAGACAATAACAAGAAATCCTGCAAATAATAGCCTTTTCTGTGTTGAGGAAGTGTCAGGAAAGGGACTATATTTGAGGTAGCTGGAAGCTTCTATGTCTGGTGGAGAAAGGGCTCGCATTAGGAAGAGAAGAATAGATGGTATGTGGATATTTATTGACCAACTGAGTGTGGAAAATTCACGTTACCAGGAGGGGTATAATAAATCCTGTTGTAGGAACAGGACATGTGTACTGGTGTGGTTGTATGACGTCTACACATTGTATTTCGGCCAATCTGTTAGGGTGTGTTTCGAACATTATATTTTGAAATTTAGAGGTGATGTAGAATTATGGTAAAATTGACCACAGTAAAATGATAAATGTGATAGGGTTAACATTCCAAATCTGGGCCCTTTTATAGAAGAAAATATTCCTGTAGGTTATACAAATAGTGATTAAGCGTGTTTGAGAACAACATTGTGTGAATGTGATATGAGAATGGTATAAATGTGGAAAATGAGTCACACTCTGAAGTTTGAATGATAAGATATAGAGGTGTGTATGATCCTTTTGTATACATTTGGATAATAAGCTTTTGATATAATGATATCTTGGGGTTCCATACAACACTGCCTGTCATAGAATATTGTGAGATGTTAGTTCAGTGAATAGTGACCAGCCTATAACAATCTGGGAGGATTCTATGACTGAGGGGCAGGGTTTGGGTAGTTAAAGTTGTTGTTCCGCTGGGACTAGATTATGATAAACTGATTTGTGGCAATAAAGAATCATTAGAAATACGAATGGTTTGGTTGATATGAATCTATTAAAATATGATGAATTTTATGTGCGTGTAATCGATGACTGGAGATTGGATAAAGTAATAAGTGGAATAATGTATAGGTACTGACTTGCGCACCCAAAACATAGACGTACGTGAGGGGTGGGAGACAGTACATAGATCATTTGATAGAAATAAGATTAAGCATTATAATAACTATCTATCATTTCGAAGCTAAGGTGATATAATAAATGAATTTTAGTATGTTGCAAGGGAAAAACATAACCATTTGATTAAACTTGTTAGATCTGTTTCCAAATCAATGAATGTAGATTTAACTCGTTGACTGCTAATTCATTCCCTTCGAGCTTGTGAGATCTTTGTCCTGTAAAGCAATTTTCTGGTAATTGTGTTATGTGCCAGATGTTAAGACTACAGACCATTATAATTGGAATAAAGAGGTTTTTACTTGTCATTTCAATAAGGTATAGGTTCTGCATTACTGACTAAAATCTAGGTTTTCTGATTAGACTATGGCTATGGGTTGCTTAGATTGATAGAACAGTCAGTGTTTATTTTGTGATGTAAGACTGGACAATTTAGCAGCTTGCTTGTTTCAAATTGAAAGACTCATTTATTTAACGTGAATAGTGGGACGATTTCGAGGTAGTCATTTTTTGCGTTGCCTAATGATTTGATAGTTTACACTACTGTGAATAGGGTTGTAATTTGGAATATTTAATTGAATATGGATATTAATTGAATATATGTTTGTCAACTATACCAAGTGTTTGTTTTATTAACTATAGCCTAATCAGAAAGGACAGTTACTTAACTGACAATGACTTTAGAGCTGTGGCCATGATTTTAATTGATAACAAAGGAAAGTAATTTAATAAAATGTAAATTGTTTGGGTAGACTGGAATGCTTTTTAATAATATGAATGCAAATATACTATTAGTTATTGGTGGTTTGTGAATAGACTACTAATGCCATGTTTTAGTTCGTGGGTGAAAGAGACTGTCACGGTTCAGACAGACGACAAGAGGACCACAATTGCGTCACACCAGAAAGTTTATTAAAACTTAAGGGAAAAGGGAAGTAGGGAGTGAGTGAAGGCTCCAGGGGTTATCCCGTCCAATGTGCTGGGTCTGTGCCCCCCCCCAGTGGCAGCGGTGCGTCCGATGACGCCGGTGGTTGGTGGTCCAGAAGTCCTGGGGGGGGAGGAAACACAGACACAACGGGGCGGATGAAACAAGGCAGAAGTACAGTTCAAGGGGAAATCCAAATACGTTGTAGCAAGGCAGAAGGCTGGTCAGAGTTACCGGGGTCGAAGAGTAGTCAGGAGTCGTAATGGCAGAAAGCAGGTCTGGTTTTCCTGGGGCAGAAGAGTATCCAAGAATCAGGCAGGTCCGGGGTCACAAAACAAGGGTGAGCCAGAAGCGCGAGCACACAGGTTCCGGGTGTGAGCTTTGCAGACGATCTGACAAAGGAGAGCTGAGAGACGGGACTTTAAATACTGGGAGAGGTTAGTGGGTAATGCAGCGCAGCTGGCAGAGTAATTAGAGCCGAGCAGAGCAGGGACAGGTGGAGCTCGTTAGGCTGAGTAGAGAGAGAGAGATGAGCAGAGTGGAAGATAGTGGAAACACATTAAGGTGGTAACCCGGTGGAGTGAGAGGGCTCATGACAGAACCCCCCAAGGGACGGCCCCAGAAGTCCCAAGAGCAACACCACGCCGGGGCGGGAGGAGGGGAGCCGGAGGAGGGCTAGAACTCCTCCGAACGGTCCAGCGAACGCCCTCATCCTCGGAGGAAGCCGGAGGGCCGTGGTCGGGAGATGGGACAGGTCCCGAGACAGGATCAGGCACAGGACAGGAAGCCGAGCGGGCAGGACGGTTAGGGATCCCTCTGGGGCGGCCCCTACGGATTGCAGGTTGATCAGGATGCCGTTGGTGGAAGGCGGTGATGAGAGTCCTATCCACAATCCGACTAGCTGGCACCCAGGTCCTTTCCTCAGGTCCATAGCCCTCCCCAGTCAATGAGGTACTGGAGACCCCTACCCCTCCGTCTGGACCGAAGCAGGCGGCGGACGGTGTAAACCAGACCACCATCGACGAGCCGTGGAGGAGGAGGACAAGGCGCAGCAGGGACCAGCGGACTCTCATGAATGGGCTTAATCTTAGACACATGGAAAGTGGGGTGCACCCTCATGGAATTAGGCAGTTGGAGCCGGACAGCAGTTGGGCTAATCACTCTTATGATAGGGAATGGGCCAATGAACCGAGGTGCCAACTTCTGCGACTCCACCCTGAGTGGCAGGTTCCTTGACGACAACCACACCCTTTGACCAACATGGTAGGTGGGAGCAGGGATTCTCCGACGGTTGGCCCCGGTAGTGTAGCTGGCAACGGATCTGAGAAGTGTGGCTCGGGCCTGTGACCAGGTGCGGCGACATCGACGGGCAAACGCAAGTGCAGATGGGCAAGTAACCTCCCCTTCCTGACTGGCAAATAGAGGAGGCTGGTATCCATAAACACATTGGAAAGGGGGACATACCGATGGCAGAGCAGGTCAGAGAATTGTGTGCGTACTCCACCCATGTCAATTGCTGCGACCAGGAGTGGGGGTTGCGTGAGGTCATGCATCGCAGTGCCTTCTCGAGCTCCTGATTTGCCCGCTCTGACTGCCCATTGGATTGGGGATGGAATCCGGAAGTCAGACTGACTGTGGCTCCCAGCAGGTGACAGAACTCCTTCCAAAAAGCGGAGGAGAATTGTGGACCACGGTCAGAAACTACATCCTTTGGCAGTCCGTGGATCCGGAAGACGTGTTCCAGGACCACCTGGGCGGTCTCCTTGGCGGTTGGGAGCTTGGGGAGGGGAATGAAGTGTGCCATCTTGCTGAATCGGTCAACTATGGTGAGAATGACGGTCTTGCCCCTTGAAGGGGGCAGCCCCGTGACAAAGTCAAGGGCGATGTGAGACCAGGGACGTCTGGGCACAGGCAGGGGCTGCAGCAATCCGGCTGGGGGCTGGCAGGACGACTTGTGTTGGTTGCAGATGGGGCAGGCTTGGACGAATTCCCGTACATCCTTTCTCAGAGCGGGCCACCAGAACCTCTGGGCGAGCAGGTTGTAAGTGCGGGTGGAGCCAGGGTGACAAGCTAGGCGGGAGTCATGTCCCCACTGAACGACCTGGGGCCTTAGGTTTTCGGGGACAAAAAGGCGGTCAGCTGGGCAAGTGCTGGGACCGGGCTGGTTACGGAGAGCTTCCAGCACCTGTTCCTCAACAGCCCAGGTCAGAGCTGCTACGATGCAGGGACTTGGCAGAATCGACACAGGATCCTTGGAGGGGTTGTCATCCTTCTGGAATTGACGGGAGAGGGCGTCTGGCTTGGTGTTGCGTGATCCAGGCCGGTATGACAGAGTGAAATTAAACCTGGTGAAGAACAGGGCCCAGCGGGACTGCCTGGAGTTCAACCGTTTGGCCGTGCGGATGTACTCCAAGTTCTTATGATCGGTCCAAACGAGAAATGGAGTGGTGGACCCCTCCAGCCAGTGACGCCACTCCTCCAAGGCAAGCTTCACAGCCAGCAGCTCTCGGTTCCCTATGTCGTAATTGCACTCAGAGGGGGACAACCGACGTGAGAAAAAGGCACAGGGATGGAGCTTCCTATCCTCCGCAGCCCACTGAGAAATCACAGCACCAACTCCCACATCCGAGGCGTCCACCTCCACAATGAATTGCCGGTCCACGTCAGGCATCTGGAGGATGGGAGCGGAGGTGAACCTTACCTTGAGGGTACTGAAGGCCTTGTCGGCTGCTGGGGTCCAGGTGAAGGGTTGCTTGGTGCTGGTTAGAGCAGTGAGAGGGGCAGCAACGGTACTGTAGTTCCGGATAAACTTTCTATAGAAGTTAGCAAACCCCAGAAACTGTTGCAGCTTCTTTCTGTTCTCCGGAACTGGCCATGACGTGACTGCTGATACTTTGGCAGGATCCATTTGGATACTTCCCTCTGCCACTATGTACCCCCAGGAAGGCCACTGTCTTGACGTGAAACTCACACTTCTCTGCCTTGGCGTAGAGGGAATTCTCCAGAAGACGATGAAGGACTTGCTGGACATGGCGGGTGTGTTCAGACAGGTTTCTGGAGTAGATTAAGATGTCATCCAGGTAAACGAAGACAAACTTGTTTAACATGTCCCGCAGTACATCATTCACTAGAGCCTGGAACACAGCAGGAGCATTGGTGAGGCCAAAAGGCATAACCAGATACTCGTAGTGGCCTGTTGGTGTATTGAATGCGGTCTTCCATTCATCTCCCTCCCGGATCCGCACTAGGTGGTAAGCGTTTCTGAGATCCAACTTGGTAAAAACAGTGGCTCCCTGGAGCAACTCAAAAGCAGAGGTGAGCAGAGGGAGAGGGTAACGGTTTTTCACTGTGATGTCGTTGAGTCCCCTGTAGTCGATGCAGGGGCGAAGAGATCCGTCCCTCTTCCCCACAAAGAAGAAGCCAGCACCAGCCGGAGATGAAGATGAACGGATCAATCCTGTGGACAGAGAGTCATTGATGTAGTCCTCCATGGACCTTCTTTCAGGAGCAGACAACGAATAAAGACGGCCCCTTGGAGGGGCTGTTCCAGGGAGGAGGTCGATGGCACAGTCGTGCGGTCGGTGAGGGGGGCAGAGATGTGGCTCTTGCTTTGTTAAACACTTCTCTGAGACCATGGTAGCATTCTGGGACATGGGAGAGGTCAGGGGCGGAGCTAGTAGGTACTGGCCGAGGGGGTAGTGCGGCAGCAAGCAGGCAGGTTCGGTGGCAGTCCTCTCCCCACTCCCTGATCACCCCGGTCACCCAGTCGAGCTGAGGGTTGTGCCGGGCGGAGCCATGGGTAACCCAGGATGAGGGGTTGGCCTGGAGAGGGGAGCAGGTGAAACTGGATAGTTTCTTGATGGTTTCCGGACAGACCCATCAAGACCGGGGCCGTGACATGAGTGACCGATCCGAGTAAGTGTCCGTCCAGTGCCCGGGCAGGAATAGGAGGTGTCAAACGGAGGTTCTCCAGTCCCAGTTGGCGTGCCAGCTTGATGTCCATTATGTTGGCTTCGGCGCCAGAATCCACCAGAGCAGCCAGGGTGTGAGTAGAGTCAGAGAGGCGGAGGTGAACTTGCAGCAAGGGTTTGCGGTCGGAGGACTGGATGGTCATTGAGCTCAACCGGACTCCCCCTATGCCCGGTGAGCTTCGGCTTTTAAAGGGCAGGTTACCACACGATGTCCATCACCTCCACAATAGAGGCAGAGGTTTGAGGTGAAGCGGCGCTGGCGCTCTGCAGGAGTGAGAGAGGCTCGCCCAATCTCCATAGGCTCAGACTGATCAAGCTGACTTGGGTGAGTGGCAGTAGCTGACAGGAGCCCAGTCGGATCTCTCCGAATGCCGGTAGTTGGTTGGCGCCCCCTCTCACGACGACGGGTCTGTATCCTTCTGTCGATCCGGACAGTCAGTGCGATGGCTTCATCAAGAGTGGAAGGCAGTTCATGGGAGACCAACTCGTCCCTTGATATAGTCAGCCAAGCTATGGAAGAACGCGTCCACCAACGATGGTGTGTTCCAAGAACTTCGTCTTGCCAGGGTTCGGAAGTCGATGGAATGGTCTGCGACTGTACGTCTGCCTTGTCGAATACTGAACAGTTCACGAGACGCCTCTGCGGTTGGTGAATCCAGGTCAAACACCTTCAGCATCTCCTCAGCAAACAGGTCGAAGGTTGCACATGCGGGGGTTTGACGTTCGAACTCTGCTGTTCCCCAGAGTCGAGCTCGGCCCGTCAGGTGAGTGATGGCATACCCGACCCTAGCCCCCTCCGTGGCGAAGGTCCTTGGCTGCAAGGAGAACTGAAGTCGGCAGCTAGTCAGGAATGGCCGGACCTGGGTAGAATCGCCGTTGAACCGCTCGGGGTTTCCAATCTTGGGTTCCGGGGCAGCGGCTGAAATGACCGGGGCAGGTGACTCGGAGGCAGGGCTGGTGGGCAGACTGGCTGGGGTAAGGTTGGTGAGGAGTTGGATGATCCTGGCGAGTTGTTGTTGCTGCTGCTGGGACTGCTGCTGGTGCTGCTGGAACTGCTGATGCTGTTGGTGGCCGACCTGAAGCAGAGAGGGTGATGTCGCCGCTCAGGCGGCCTAGCTCTCTCTCAGTGTGTTCCAGGCGTAGCATGGCGGTGGGTTGCTCAGGTTCTTCGGTTTCCATGTCGGGGGAAGTGTGCGCTGAGTCCATGATGGTCAGATCGTACTGTCACGGTTCAGACAGACGACAAGAGGACCACAATTGCGTCACACCAGAAAGTTTATTAAAACTTAAGGGAAAAGGGAAGTAGGGAGTGAGTGAAGGCTCCAGGGGTTATCCCGTCCAATGTGCTGGGTCTGTGCCCCCCCAGTGGCAGCGGTGCGTCCGATGACGCCGGTGGTTGGTGGTCCAGAAGTCCTGGGGGGAGGAAACACAGACACAACGGGCGGATGAAACAAGGCAGAAGTACAGTTCAAGGGAAATCCAAATACGTTGTAGCAAGGCAGAAGGCTGGTCAGAGTTACCGGGGTCGAAGAGTAGTCAGGAGTCGTAATGGCAGAAAGCAGGTCTGGTTTTCCTGGGGCAGAAGAGTATCCAAGAATCAGGCAGGTCCGGGGGTCACAAAACAAGGGTGAGCCAGAAGCGCGAGCACACAGGTTCCGGGTGTGAGCTTTGCAGACGATCTGACAAAGGAGAGCTGAGAGACGGGACTTTAAATACTGGGAGAGGTTAGTGGGTAATGCAGCGCAGCTGGCAGAGTAATTAGAGCCGAGCAGAGCAGGGACAGGTGGAGCTCGTTAGGCTGAGTAGAGAGAGAGAGATGAGCAGAGTGGAAGATAGTGGAAACACATTAAGGTGGTAACCCGGTGGAGTGAGAGGGCTCATGACAGAGAATCGTACTGGCTGGACTGTATCGGGCTGTAAGGGACATTTGAAGCAGAGGTCTGAATAGTTGAACCGGCAAACATTATTTGACAAATTCTAATTGTTATTACTCAATTCTATAGTGATTGCGTGAACACCAGTGACGTAAATAGTTAATGAATTCTAAAACGATAATTTGTTTTAGTGGATTGCAGGTAGTTTTGACTATTACGCTGATGGGATAGCACCAACTTTTTGTAGGTTCTAGATTTGTTAAACAACAAATTTATATTTTGACTAAATTAAGGAAATATGCTACAATGATAACATTATCGGAAAAAGGCACAATCTAATGCGAAACAGTTATTAACTATGTAATTGATCCAGTAGTGATACCAGGATAATAGTAATGATATAAATCTGGGTAGGAGAAATTAAGATAGGGACTAGCTGTCCAGATATAAACCAGTAGAAGAGAAAGCTCAAAATAAATAAATAAATAAAAATAATATAGAGCATAAGGACAGGAGAGTAATTGTGTTATCTTGATGGGAGATGAGACTAGGGAACAAAGGGAAAAAAATAATATTAAAAGAAATGCAAGGGATGAAATCTCATTTTTGGAAAGAAGCAGAGTATGAAGATATATTAGGAAGAAGAATACCATTAACTGAGGAATATAAAAACTTTCAGCTGAGAGTGATGACAGAAATAACACATTTAGTGGAAGCAAGAGAAGAGTGGCCATATGTAGATTGGACTGGAATAATAGGAAGAAATTGGACAGTACAGAATATTGGAGAAACTGAAAGAGAATTAGCAGATCAAAAAATATTTTCTTTTTTTAATAATCCCAATAGATAAACAGGTTGAACCTTGGCTGGCATTAGGGGAGGAGCAAGGTTTTGAAAGAGGGAAAGGGCAGACGGGTAAGACAATAAGGGAATCCACAAATATAAGTATCTACAGTAATGAGAGGAGTTCAGGGGGTTATTCCAAAACTAGCAACAATAATAAGGGAACAATTACAGTGAGGGAAAAAAGTATTTGATCCCCTGCTGATTTTGTACGTTTGCCCACTGACAAAGAAATGATCAGTCTATAATTTTAATGGTAGGTTTATTTGAACAGTGAGAGACAGAATAACAACAAAAACATCCAGAAAAACACATGTCAAAAATGTTATAAATTGATTTGCATTTTAATGAGGGAAATACGTTTTTGACCCCCTCTCAATCAGAAAGATTTATGGCTCCCAGGTGTATTTTATACAGGTAACGAGCTAAGATTAGGAGCACACTCTTAAAGGGAGTGCTCCTAATCTCAGTTTGTTACCTGTATAAAAGACACCTGTCCACAGAAGCAATCAATCAATCAGATTCCAAACTCTCCACCATGGCCAAGATCAAAGAGCTCTCCAAGGATGTCAGGGACAAGATTGTAGATCTACACAAGGCTGGAATGGGCTACAAGACCATCGCCAAGCAGCTTGGTGAGAAGGTGACAACAGTTGGTGCGATTATTCGCAAATGGAAGAAACACAAAATAACTGTCAATCTCCCTTGGCCTGAGGCTCCATGCAAGATCTCACCTCGTGGAGTTGCAATGATCATGAGAACGGTGAGGAAACAGCCCAGAACTACACGGGAGGATCTTGTCAATGATCTCAAGGCAGCTGGGACCATAGTCACCAAGAAAACAATTGGTAACACACTACGCCGTGAAGGACTGAAATCCTGCAGCGCCTGCAAGGTCCTCCTGCTCAAGAAAGCACAAATACCAGCTCTGCAGGTTTTGCTGTGAAGAGACAGAATCATTAGATCATTTGTTTTGGTTCTGTCCATTTGTAGCTTGTTTTTGGACACAGGTCCAGGAATGGCTAAAGGATTGCAATATTTACCTGGAACTAACCTTGCAGATAGCATTACTGGGTGATCTGAAAAGTCATAGTCAATCAATCAATAATATAATAATACTTTTAGCAAAAATGTTTATTTTTAATTCACAATCTGTAGAAGCAATGAGAATAGAAAGGTTCAGAATTTTTGTAAAACATCACAGTACGGTCGAAATATATATGGCAAATAGAAATCCTATATGGATGGTGTTAAGAGATAGATGGGAGGTATTGAATAGAGTTGAAGGATGGGACTAATAACAAATAACAACAAATAATAACAAAGATAGCTAATAATGTAAGCATACTGTGTCCATAATAAGTATATAGGTTGTATGTTGGGAGCTTTTGGGAAGGAGCACAGTTAGAAAGATATGGCATATAGAAGCAAACCGGATGGACACCATGAAAATGATCGGAGAGGTTGAGAGTAGAAGAAGTTCAGGAGCAAATAATAATAATAAAAAAAAAATATATATATATATATATATATATATAATAGAGTTATTGTAAAATTAACTCTGTCCATAAGGTGTAGATAGTAAGTATAGACCGGAAGTAGAGGCCTGGGCATTGTTGTTCACTAATTTACTTCAAGTAGGGAAAGGATGGTGGGGTTGAAAAGTAATAAAGGGGAGTATATATATAAAAAATAAAAAAACATGGGGGATTGGAAATGATGCAGACAATTACATTGATAGAAGATACAATCTATCTGCAATATTAAGCTGATCCATTCCCCCCCAAAAAAAAAAAAAAAAAAGAAAAAAAAAAAAGAAAGCACAAATACAGGCCCGTCTGAAGTTTGCCAATGAACATCTGAATGATTCAGAGGAGAACTGGGTGAAAGTTTTGTGGTCAGATGAGACCAAAATCGAGCACTTTGGCATCAACTCAACTCGCCGTGTTTGGAGGAGGAGGAATGCTGCCTATGACCCCAAGAACACCATCCCCACCGTCAAACATGGAGGTGGAAACATTACGCTTTGGGGGTGTTTTTCTGCTAAGGGGACAGGACAACTTCACCACATCAAAGGGATGATGGATGGGGCCATGTACCGTCAAATCTTGGGTGAGAACCTCCTTCCCTCAGCCAGGGCATTGAAAATGGGTCGTGGATGGGTATTCCAGCATGACAATGACCCAAAACACACGGCCAAGGCAACAAAGGAGTGGCTCAAGAAGAAGCACATTAAGGTCCTGGAGTGGCCTAGCCAGTCTCCAGACCTTAATCCCATAGAAGATCTGTGGAGGGAGCTGAAGGTTCGAGTTGCCAAACCGTTAGCCTCGAAACCTTAATGACTTGGAGAAGATCTGCAAAGAGGAGTGGAACAAATCCCTCCTGAGAAGTGTGCAAACCTGGTGGCCAACTACAAGAAACGTCTGACCTCTGTGATTGCCAACAAGGGTTTTGCCACCAAGTACTAAGTCATGTTTTGCAGAGGGGTCAAATACTTATTTCCCTCATTATTGGCAGACTAAATAGCCTTGGTTTCTCAAATGACTGCCTCGCCTGGTTCACCAACAACTTCTCATATAGAGTTCAATGTGTCAAATCGGAGGGCCTGTTGTCTGGACCTATGGCAGTCTCTATGGGGGTGCCACAGGGTTCAATTCTTGGGCCGACTCTTTTCTCCGTGTATATCAATGATGTCGCTCTTGCTGCTGGTGACTCTCAGATCCACCTCTATGCAGACGACACCATTTTGTATACATCTGGCCCTTCATTGGACACTGTGTTAACAAACCTCCAAACGAGCTTCAATGCCATACAACACTCCTTCCGTAGCCTCCAACTGCTCTTAAACACTAGTAAAACTAAATGCATGCTCTTCAATCGAACGCTGCTGGCACCCGCCCACCCGACTAGAATCACTACTCTCGACGGGTCTGACCTAGAGTATGTGGACAACTACAAATACCTAGGTGTCTGGTTAGACTGTAAACTTTCATATCCAAACTCACATTAAGCATCTCCAATCCAAAGTTAAATCTAGAATCGGCTTCCTATTTCGCAACAAAGCCTCCTTCACACATGCTGCCAAACATGCCCTCGTAAAACTGACTATCCTACCGATCCTTGACTTCGACGATGTAATTTACAAAATAGCCTCCAACACTCTACTCAGCAAATTGCATGTAGTCTATCACAGTGCCATCTGTTTGGTCACCAAAGCCCCATATACAGTGGGGCAAAAAAGTATTTAGTCAGCCACCAATTGTGCAAGTTCTCCCACTTAAAAAGATGAGAGAGGCCTGTAATTTTCATCATAGGTACACGTCAACTATGACAGACAAATTGAGAAAAAAAAATCCAGAAAATCCCATTGTAGGATTTTTAATGAATTTATTTGCAAATTATGGTGGAAAATAAGTATTTGGTCACCTACAAACAAGCAAGATTTCTGGCTCTCACAGACCTGTAACTTCTTCTTTAAGAGGCTCCTCTGTCCTCCACTCGTTACCTGTATTAATGGCACCTGTTTGAACTTGTTATCAGTATAAAAGACACCTGTCCACAACCTCAAACAGTCACACTCCAAACTCCACTATGGCCAAGACCAAAGAGCTGTCAAAGGACACCAGAAACAAAATTGTAGACCTGCACCAGGCTGGGAAGACTGAATCTGCAACAGGTAAGCAGCTTGGTTTGAAGAAATCAACTGTGGGAGCAATTATTAGGAAATGGAAGACATACAAGACCACTGATAATCTCCCTCGATCTGGGGCTCCATGCAAGATCTCACCCCGTGGGGTCAAAATGATCACAAGAACGGTGAGCAAAAATCCCAGAACCACACGGGGGACCTAGTGAATGACCTGCTGAGAGCTGGGACCAAAGTAACAAAGCCAACCATCAGTAACACACTACGCCGCTCAGGGACTCAAATCCTGCAGTGCGAGACGTGTCCCCCCTGCTTAAGCCAGTACATGTCCAGGCCCGTCTGAAGTGCATTTGGATGATCCAGAAGAGGATTGGGAGAATGTCATATGGTCAGATGAAACCAAAATATAACTTTTGGTAAAAACTCAACTCGTCATGTTTGGAGGACAAAGAATGCTGAGTTGCATCCAAAGAACACCATACCTACTGTGAAGCATGGGGTTGGAAACATCATGCTTTGGGGCTGTTTTTTCTGCAAAGGGACCAGGACGACTGATCCGTGTAAAGGAAAGAATGAATGGGGCCATGTATCGTGAGATTTTGAGTGAAACCCTCCTTCCATCAGCAAGGGCATTGAAGATGAAACGTGGCTGGGTCTTTCAGCATGACAATGATCCCAAACACACCGCCCGGGCAACGAAGGAGTGGCTTCGTAAGAAGCATTTCAAGGTCCTGGAGTGGCCTAGCCAGTCTCCAGATCTCAACCCCATAGAAAATCTTTGGAGGGAGTTGAAAGTCTGTGTTGCCCAGCGACAGCCCCAAAACATCACTGCTCTAGAGGAGATCTGCATGGAGGAATGGGCCAAAATACCAGCAACAGTGTGTGAAAACCTTGTGAAGACTTACAGAAAACGTTTGACCTGTGTCATTGCCAACAAAGGGTATATAACAAAGTATTGAGAAACTTTTGTTATTGACCAAATACTTATTTTCCACCATCATATGCCAATAAATTCATTAAAAATCCTACAATGTGATTTTCTGGAATTTTTTTCCTAATTTTGTCTGTCATAGTTGACGTGTACCTATGATGAAAATTACAGGCCTCTTTCATCTTTTTAAGTGGGAGAACTTGCACAATTGGTGGCTGACTAAATACTTTTTTCC
Organism: Coregonus clupeaformis; assembly: GCF_020615455.1. Lineage (NCBI taxonomy): Eukaryota > Metazoa > Chordata > Actinopteri > Salmoniformes > Salmonidae > Coregonus > Coregonus clupeaformis. Next base: position 18,425,101 of record NC_059207.1, read on the forward strand.
CCCACTGTACTACCCACCACTGTGACCTGTACGCTCTTGTTGGCTGGTCCTCACTACATATTCATCGCCAAACCCACTGGCTCCAGGCCATCTATAAATCACTGCTAGGCAAATCCCCGCCTTATCTTAGCTCATTGGTCACCATAGCAACACTCACCCGTAGTATGCGCTCCAGCAGGTATATCTCACTGGTCATCCCCAAAGCCAACACTTCCTTTGGCTGCCATTCCTTCTAGTTCTCTGCTGCCAATGACTGGAACGAACTGCAAAAATCTCTGAAGCTGGAGGCTCTTATCTCCCTCACTAACTTTAAGCATCAGTTGTCAGAGCACCTTACCGATCACTGCACCTGTACACAGCCCATCTGAAATTAGCCCACCCACCCAACCATATTGTTATTTATTTTGCTCATTTGCACCACAGTATCTCTATTTGCACATCATCTCTTGCACATCTATCATTCCAGTGTCAATACTAATTGTAATTATTTTGCACTATGGCCTATTTATTGCCTTACCTCCATAACTTGCTACATTTGCACACACTGTATATATATTTTCTGTTGTATTTTTGACTTTATGTTGAATGTGTAGAGATAGAAGCAGAAAAAGGTAAGCAGCAGGTTTCCACCCCAAAAAGGGAGATAGGATCACACTTAGATATAGACTGTTATGAAGGACTGTGGAGTATGTTAAACAAACTGGGAAATTATGGGACAGATTAACAAGATGTTGATGGACAGAGCGAGTGGGATGATGCAAATAATGAGGAAGATGAGGAACTAAAACAGTGTGCTGACTCTGAGCAAGAACAGAGTGAGACAGAGGGACAATTATCACAGCAAGGAGCCACAGGAGGCAAATCTATAGTAACAGAACTAGGTGAAGCACTGCAAGCCCACCTGGAAAAATCAAAGAGAGAATTAAGAAACAGAAGAACAATAAAAAAGCCAGACATATATGGAGCCCAGTATCCCATTTTGGTAAAGGGGACACAGGTTCACTATGTGCCTTGGGGATCACAGGACTTGGAAGGCCTGGTGCCTAGATTGCCAAACATACATGAAGGAGCAGGAAAATTGATTAGAACATTTGAAGAACAAACAATGGGGAAGCTACTTGCGGTGGGAGTGGCCAAAATGAGGAGCTGTTGCAGGCGGGTGGCCTCATACAGGCAGTGAGGAGGACGGTACTGGATGGAATGGCCTTTGACAGTTATAGGCCAGGACTATGGCACAAGCTGAGAATGGAGTATTAAGCCAAAATAGACCCTAAAGCACAGAGGGGAACCATTGGGGGATAAAGAAAACCCTGCAAGCTACCTAGAGGATCAGCTTAAGAGGTGGCGACAAGAAACAGAAAAAGATCCACAAGGGGATCCACTGATGACAACACTATTCAGGACATCACTGATGGAGGCAATGCCAACGCCTGTCAGAAGCAGACTGGAAGATGTGGTGGGACTAACGTCAAAATCACACAAGGAATTCTGCGACCATGTTATCCACGCAGTGGAAAAATACAGGAAGGACGAACAGAAACTGACAGATTAAGGGAGAGACATTCAAAGAAAACTGACACAGAAGCAGCTGGAAGAGCTGACAAGAAAGGACAAAAAGAAAACACAAACCCCAGTGATTACTCCAACACCACCAGTAGAGGGCGCCATGGCACCTGTTCTCCAAGGAGGTCCACAACTACAGCCTCAACCACAAGGCCAAAGAGCTCCTGCCTTACCAGTAGTGAATGTGTACACATAACAATCCCCTGGACAGTGGCAAAACAAAGGAAATGGAAACAGACCAAAGAATCCAGGGCACCGATCACAACAGCAGACAAACCAAAATGGTGGACCAGGAGGACCGCCAGGTGCCTGCTGGGGGTGTCAACAATCAGGACATCTAAGAAGGAATTGTTCTACCAACCCATGGTTGCCTAAGCAACCACAGCAGGGTAATTGGCAAAGAAATGGCCCCAGCTCAGATGCATGGCGGCAGTCTCAGACACAGGCTCCACAGGGCCCAGTGAACCCGTGGGGAGGACCAAATCAGGGATACTAGGGATGCCCAGGGAATCCTAAAGGGGAGGGTCAGCTAGTGGCAGTAACTATGCAGGCTGATGAAGAACCTATGCTGCAGGTTCAGGGGAATAATAGAGGCACACCCATGATGATAGATACTGGAGCAACTTACTCATGGGTATGTCCAAATTATGCCTCTCACCTCCCCATGTCAGGCAAATATGCAAAGACAGTAGGATCTTCGGAAACAAACGCAGCTAATACCTATGACAGTTGCAGTAAAACTAGAAGCAGGAGAAACAGCTACCTGCATACCTATATCAGTATCAGAACAAACTCCAGTTAATCTATTAGGGAGAGATGCACTGTGTAGAATGGGCATCCAAATGAAATGCACATCAGAGGGACTGATAATAGATCAGGAAGGTCCACAGATGATGATGGCTACAGACAAAATAACAAATGTATACTGGATAGGGAACATAGAATCACCAATATAAGAGGTATTAAAGAAGTGGGGAAAATGTATCAGGGCTCAAATTACAGAAATTAGAGTACCGAAGTAGGCTATCATTGTACACTGCAATATGATCCATATCATAATCATTTGCTAGAACAACTATGGTTGAGGAAGGCATGGGGTAAACCGGCCTCCATTAGATCACAATATTTTATAATAAGGAAACAATGATCAGCAATGGAAGCACAAGATGCTCCAGGATCTGATATCATACAGACCTGGTATGATATACCAGGAACAGAACCTCACATAACACTTTTAGTGGCCGAGGGATATCAGGCAAAAGATCTAGGTCCAATGATGAAAAAGGCTAAAAATACACAGTGGGTAGAAACAGAGAATCCATTAATTTTCCAGTCTGTTGACAAAAACCTAATTAAAGTCCTATGCTTTGCAGAACTGATGGGGGAACCACAGGAAGTGGAAATAACTGAGGAAAGACAGATGCCAGTAGTTAAAGAAGAAACAAAACAAGAAAAGCTAAGGAAACAAATGGAAAGTATGATCAAAGAAGACTTATGGGCAAAACATGATACAGATGTGGGTTTGGTAAAATCAGCTAATCCAATCTGTGTTAAAGTAAAGGCAAGACCCCTTGAAACCTCCTTGGGTTTTTATTTTTGGTTTAGTGGATTTTTCACAGGTTAGAAATAATACAACTTAAAGGGCACATAAATTACATTTTTGGAAGTTTCTATTGCCAGAGTTTTAATTACACACATGTAAATTCTCCTGATAAGAAGTGTACTGAAAAAACCCAATGTAAACCTGGTACACAAAATGTTTGAAATGTTTGAAATATCGTTAAATAATATCTGACGTAAAGGGGAAGAAAAAGGAAAGAGACACTCACTTAAATGGGGTTGAATGACCTCTGACCTCTGTTCTGATCACCCTCACTAGAAAGCTAGAGACATTGTGTGAGATGTATATGTAGTATGTAAACACTAATAATTAGGAAGAAGTTTATAATTTAGCAATAGGCCTATGTATGATTCATTCCATGACAAGGACAGAGAAAGAGAACTAGCCCTGAATGAGGGACACCTGTCACTAGTCAATTTTACTATTCCTTGAATTACCTTATGGGATACAATTAAGTTAAAGTGTTATCAAGGGTTATCATTCTAATTTGATTTGTTATTTTGAGTTAACAGACAGTGTTGTTTTGTTTTTGGGGGCCTCAACTCTGGCACTAATGAGTTATCGCATGCAAGCTAACAGAATAACGCATCTAACACCGCATGAAATGTTTACGGGTTGACCCATGCCAGTGCCGGTGCTTAGGGGACCATATGAGGGTCCGCCTCTAGAGCAAATGCAAAGTGAATTAGAAGGGTATATCAGGCAACTAACTGTCAAGCATCAAGTTATATAACAACAGGAGATAAGCAGAGTTCTAAAACCAGAGGTGAATCCACCACCACCAGTGGTCCCGGGGGATAAGTTATACGTCAGGGTCTTCAGAAGGAAGTGGAACGAACAAAGACGTGAGGGACCATACACCGTCACCCAGGCTACACCAACGGCTGTGAGGGTCGAGGGGAGCTCGACCTGGTATCATCTAAACCACTGCACCCGAGTACGGCCTGGATACCAACGACCTGGAGATGAGGGAGCTGAAGATGCTGAAATACCCAGTAGGGACGACGATGAAACAGAAACAGAAGAAGAGTGAGAAGGGATGGAAGCTCAAGCAGAATCACAAATCTCTGCTGGAGCTGGCCAAAGTCAGGAGATGGGGGAGGATGGTGCTGGGAATGCTACTGATGAGCTACGTGCTCTGGCTGATTCCTTCAGCCAAGGGGGATATCTCCAAGTCCCTGCCGACCTCCAAGATCTCCAAGACATCCCAGACGTCCCAGATCTCCAAGACATCCCAAATCTCCCAGACCTCCAAGATCTCCAAGATATTCCAGACCTCCGAGACCTCCAAGACCTCCAAGAACTACAAGATCTTCCAGATCTTCAAAACTCACCTGTTCCCAACCATTGATTTCTCTGGCCTTGAAGAGTTCCCCTACCAAAAATGGGAAACCAGAACAGTTGAATAAGAAAAATTTAAAATTGACAAGACTGAAGAGCACAAGAACAAGACAAAGAAGACAGAATTAGAATGTATATTCCGACACAAGCAAGAACCAAGAAAGAAATACAAAAAGTGATTGCAATTAGAAAACGAGGGTCCAACAATTATTGGTGTGGGTGGAACCAGCACAGGAATTATGGAGAAGTCATATGGGGAAAATGTGATCTAAAAATAATTAAAGAAGAAGACAGGTGGATCATAGACATAAAAGGAACAGACAAATACTTAGATAAACATTATGAGGTAGTATTTACAAGTATTGCCTTCCCAGGGGTAAGTATTACTGAAGTGATTATTCCTTGGGTAAGGGTACCAAAACCTGTATATGTTAGAGCCCCAATAGAAGCAGGGAATGGAAGGAGGCGCAAAGTAATGACTGGTATAAATGGGCACAATATAATACATTAAAATTAAAGAAAGAAAATGGTCTAATATGTACTTCTTCGCCTTTAAAATAATTAACAGTGGTACCAAACCCCTACAGTTATCAGAACTGTTTTGCTAGTACAGACTGGAACATGTTCCGGGATTCTTCAGATAGCATTGAGGAGTACACCACATCAGTCACTGGCTTCATCAATAAGTGCATCGATGATGTCGTCCCCACAGTGACCGTACGTACATACCCCAACCAGAAGCCATGCATTATAGGAAACATCCGCACTGAGCTAAAGGGTAGAGCTGCCGCTTTCAAGGAGCGGGACTCTAACCCGGACGCTTATAAGAAATCCCGCTATGCCCTCAGACGAACCATCAAACAGGCAAAGAGTCAATACAGGACTAAGATTGAATCGTACTACACCGGCTCTGACGCTCGTCGGATGTGGCAGGGCTTGAAAACTATTACAGACTACAAAGGGAAGCACAGCCGCGAGCTTCCCAGTGACACAAGCCTACCAGACAGAGCTAAACCACTTCTATGCTCGGCTTCGAGGCAAGCAACACTGAAGCATGCATGAGAGCACCAGCTGTTCCGGATGACTATGTGATCACGCTCTCCGTAGCCGATGTGAGTAAGACTTTTAAGCAGGTCAACATTCACAAGGCCGCAGGGCCAGACGGATTACCAGGACGTGTACTCCGAGCATGTGCTGACCAACTGGCAAGTGTCTTCACTGACATTTTCAACATGTCCCTGACTGAGTCTGTAATACCAACATGTTTCAAGCAGACCACCATAGTCCCCGTGCCCAAGGACACTAAGATAACCTGCCTAAATGACTACCGACCCGTAGCACTGACGTCTGTAGCCATGAAGTGCTTTGAAAGGCTGGTCATGGCTCACATCAACACCATTATCCCAGAAACCCTAGACCCTCTACAATTTGCATACCGCCCCAACAGATCCACAGATGATGCAATCTCTATTGAACTCCACACTGCCCTTTCCCACCTGGACAAGAGGAACACCTACGTGAGAATGCTATTCATTGACTACAGCTCAGCATTCAACACTATAGTGCCCTCAAAGCTCATCACTAAGCTAAGGATCCTGGGACTAAACACCTCCCTCTGCAACTGGATCCTGGACTTCCTGATGGGCCGCCCCCAGGTGGTAAGGGTAGGTAACAACACATCTGCCACACTGATCCTCAACACGGGGGCCCCTCAGGGGTGCGTGCTCAGTCCCCTCCTGTACTCCCTGTTCACCCATGACTGCATGGCCAGGCACGACTCCAACACCATCATTAAGTTTGCCGACGACACAACAGTGGTAGGCCTGATCACAGACAACGATGAGACAGCCTATAGGGAGGAGGTCAGAGACCTGGCCGTGTGGTGCCAGGATAACAACCTCTCCCTCAACGTGACCAAGACAAAGGAGATGATTGTGGATACAGGAAAAAAAAAGGACTGAGCACGCCCCCATTCTCATCGACGGGGCTGTAGTGGAACAGGTTGAGAGCTTCAAGTTCCTTGGTGTCCACATCACCAACGAACTATCATGGTCCAAACACACCAAGACAGTCATGAAGAGGGCACGACAAAGCCTATTCCCCCTCAGGAGACTGAAAAGATTCGGCATGGGTCCTCAGATCCTCAAACAATTCTACAGCTGCACCATCGAGAGCATCCTGACTGGTTGCATCACCGCCTGGTATGGCAACTGCTTGGCCTCCGACCGCAAGGCACTACAGAGGGTAGTGCGTACGGCCCAGTACATCACTGGGGCCAAGCTTCCTGCCATCCAGGACCTCTATACCAGGCGGTGTCAGAGGAAGGCCCTCAAAATTGTCAAAGACTCCAGCCACCCTAGTCATAGACTGTTCTCTCTGCTACCGCACGGCAAGCGGTACCGGAGTGCCAAGTCTAGGTCCAAAAGACTTCTCAACAGCTTCTACCCCCAAGCCATAAGACTCCTGAACAGCTAATCATGGCTACCCGGACTATTTGCACTGCCCCCCCACACCATCTTTTTACGCTGCTGCTACTCTGTTAATTATTTATGCATAGTCACTTTAACTCTACCCACATGTACATATTACTTCAACTACCTCAACTAGCCGGTGCCCCCGCACATTGACTCTGCACCGGTACCCCCCTGTATATATAGCCTCCCTACTGTTATTTTATTTTACTTCTGCTCTTTTTTTCTCAACACACTTTTGTTGTTGTTTTATTTTACTTTTTTATTAAAAATAAATGCACTGTTGGTTAAGGGCTGTAAGTAAGCATTTCACTGTAATGTCTGCACCTGTTGTATTCGGCGCATGTGGCCAATACAATTTGATTTGATTTGATTAGAACTGTGCTAAGTTTAACCTCAATTTTTGTAATTTAAGGAGCTGGGAAAGACCCTACTGCCCAGCAGAATGTTTGTCATATTTAGGAAACCCAAACTATAGACAATTCTATAATCGAACAGGATGGGGGGACAAGTGTAAGCAATTAGATGTTAGGATAGAAATCAGGAAGAGGGAATCGCCAGAGAAATACCAAATAGACTATGAGCAGGAGCATGAGTGTCATAACAAAACAAATGGGGTATTAGATATGGGAGACTTCAAGGGTAAATGTGAAACTACTTGGCACATAGATAAAAATAGCTTTTGGAATGCAGATACTTCCCAAAGAAAAATCTATCAAGCAGCAGGGTCAAGTACTGGAGTACTAGTTACCCCAGAAATGTGTGAGAAACAGACATTGGCATTACCACTGATTGCTCCTTATGAAGATCAAACATTGGCAATTGCAGATTTATTTTGGCTTTGTGAGGGGCAACTCAGGGTAACATTACCAAAAGGATGGAAAGGGCTCTGTGCCAGAGTACAGTTAATACAACAAGTTGTGATAGCTGATTGGGAGGCTTTAGAGGCTGATACACAGGATATTAAATTAAGAAGATCAAAAAGGGCATATGAAGCAGATCCAAATGTAAAGATAGATGCTATAGGCCAACCTAGAGGAATTCCCGATTAATTTAAGGCTAGAAGTGAGGTTAAGTCAGGATTTGAATCAATACTTGTTTGGATAACCCCCAATAAAAATGCAATTATATATATTACAATCAGCAGAGGTTCATAAATTACACTGACTCAGCTTTGTCAGCACTGGGAGAACAAGTACAGGCTACAAGTCGGATGACCTTGCAGAATAGACAGGCTTTAGATTGGATCCTAGCAGAAAAAGGTGGAGTTTGTGTTATGTTTGGAAGTGAGTGTTGCACTTTTATTCCAAATAACACTGCCCCAGGGGGAACATTCACTATAGCAATGACCAAGCTTAAAGGACTGAGAAAAGAACTCAAGGACAATGCTGGACAAGATGCTCAGGCTTAGGCCTGGTTAGACTTATCATTTAGAAAATGGGGAGCAATGTTTACAAAAATGGCAATAATGATAGGTGTAGCATTGGTAGTAATGGGAGTGGTTTTCTGCTGATGGCCATAACAACTGTGAACACTAAAACAAATTGGGAAGTGGGATCAACTCCAGGAGGAGTATTCTCCGTTCAAGGACAACCAGGATACTACATTGATGCTAATGGAAGATATTAATCTCCCAGACTTATATCCTGCTCCATATTACTTTTGTTCTGATAAATAGTCTATGTATTAATTAAGGAAAGAAGGTGAGGCAACATTTAAATTGATTCTGGGGTTGGAATTAGGAGTCCCATTTGGGATGCCTGAGGAAAACCTGGAATCCTAAAAAATGAGTTTAGGCCTCTCTCATGTTTTCTCTATGTAGCATGTAGCATGTAACATAGGGTTTCCGGTTACAAGTGTCCAGGTTCTGCTTAGATTCAGAAAATGGTTGTTAAGGAGGTGTCCGAAAGGGAGAGCAAGCATTACTAGGCCTTGTAAAACATAAGGGATGACATTATGAAGAATAATATTATAAAGGATTTAGTATTTCATGTATTGCTTATACAAACCGCAAGATAACTGCCTTAAATAGATATTATGGTTAAAACAAAGCTGCATTATTTTATGTGTTAGGATACTAGCACTCATATTTTAACATGTTGAGTAGAAACTCTTATATTGTTTACCTTAAGTAGAAACATTTATATTGTCACTGTTTGAATAAGTAATGTTTTAAAAATATAACCTTAGTACAAGAATTGTCACTTATATTATAAACATGTTTTTGTGTTAGTCACTGTATATCCCAGTATTCAAATCTTAGTCACTATATACATTTCAAGTGTTAGTATATATATATATATATATATATATATATATATATATATTTGAAGTGTGGGACCTATTAAGTCCCAAAGGGGGGATGTGTTGGGTATTTTTTCCATAGACCACACAGAGCCATGGTACCAAGTGGTACCCAAGATCAGACCATAGGTTAAAAATAGTAAATCTTTCTAGACTATGAAGATTAAAATATAGCTAATTATAAAGCAGTGGTACAGAGTGGTACAGAGGATGAGGCAATAAGACTAAGTGATGTGGAGTGTGGTACCGAGTGGTACACAAGGAGGGAGTCTGAGCCAGAGTCAGGAGATGGCTCTTGATTGATTATACTGTTATGTAGGATTGACATTATACTGTTATGTATGAGGCAATGCATTAGGAATGTCTTAAATGTATATGGTTGAGAATGGGTTATGGATCTGCCATGTTTAAACCATATTTAAGTATTGATTGATATGTTTTGGAATAAACGGAGCAGAGCCAGGAGATGGCTCTGTTATTTTTTACATGAGAAAGCTTGGTTTGGCCACCATTGTATTCAAGCTAAATAAATATAGGAGGAGAAGTCAGATTACGCCACTATCATAAATTAAGAGAGTGGGCGGAGCGGTCAAAAGATGAAAGTTTGGAAACAATGGTGGAAAAACTGAACTGGGAGGGTTTAAGCTAAAAAATATATGTAAAACGAGCAGGAATGGACATTGTATATGAACCGAGTGTTGTGAGTTAGTTGCTCTGCAGATCAGCTTGGCTTTTGTTGCTCTATGTAATAAAGTATATCTTGATTCTACAAAAACTCTGGAAGAACTTTGATTTGTAATAAGTGTAGTGATAATTCCACGACAGGGGTAGAAGCTGTTAAGAAGCCTTTTGGACCTAGAATTTGCGCTCCGGTACCGCTTGCCGTGCGGTAGCAGAGAGAACAGTCTATGACTAGGGTGGCTGGATTCTATGGCAATGCTTAGGGCCTTCCTCTGACACCGTCTGGTATAGAGGTTCTGGATGGCAGGAAGCTTGGTACCAGTGATGTACTGGGCTGTACGCACTACCCTCTGTAGTGCCTTGCGGTCGGAGGCCGAGCAGTTGCCATACCAGGCGGTGATGCAACCAGTCAGGATGCTCTCGATGGTGCAGCTGTAGAACTTTTTGAGGATCTGAGGACCCATGGCAATTATTTTCAGTCTCCTGAGGGGGAATAGGCATTGTCGTGCCCTCTTCTCGACTGTCTTGGTGTGTTTGGACCATGATAGTTTGCACTTTATTGCTTGATTTCCTGATTTCCTGGTCACGTTTTCAATGCCAATCCTGTAGAATTCAGCAAAGGTGCCATCAGTGGTCCCATCATGAATTTGTTTATTTTTCAAGTTGGCGCTATTCACGGAATTTCTATCTGCAATGTTTGAGAAAGTTTTGCAACTGAACTTGGCACTGCAATTGTGAGTGTACCCATGAGGAACCAGTCAAATTGCTAGGGCTAGAGCTTCCATGTCAGTTCTATGACCCCTTGTGGTGCTTACTATTCTCTAAAGGTCAATGTAACCACTGATACCAGGCTCAGATTATTCTCCCAATCTACCTATGGCTACACACATAGGCTACTAAATACATTGACCATACAATAGTTTCTGATTTCAGTTTGGTGAAAGATGTTTGCACTAACTGCAAAATATATAATTAGGTTGTGCCTTTAGATTTCGAGAAAATTAACAACTAAGGAAGAATGTTTAACTTCTCTCATTTACTTCTCTAACACCAAACCCCGGCCTGGTCTGGTCTGGTCTGGTCTGCTTCGCAAGCGTTCCCGGAAGTCTCGCGATGTTGCGCCTCTGGGATCGACGCACTGATGGAAGACAATGCCCATTGACAGAAATTATGGGGACCACCCAGAAATGGTGTTGCATATTTTTTGCCATTGTATTAATGTAAGGAATCTGTGGCAAGACATCAGTAGATTTATAATTGAACACATTTATGAAGATTTTACACTATTATGGAGAGATGTACTGTGTGGATTCTTTACTTATGATGGAAATAAGTTGAAACCATTTTATGTAATTAATTTCATTATTCTTTTGGCCAAATTTTATATTCACTAATATAAATTTACAAACAAAACACCACATTTTCTTACCTTACAAAAATAAATTGAACTATATTTGAAGACAATTAAATACTCTACCAACAACTTTTAGAATTATAAGTGTGTGTATGTCCCTTAAGGTCCTGTGTAATGTGATATTGTACCCCCTAGCCCAATTGTCCTTTGTATATTATTTATATATACTTGTGTTCCCAAATGTACTTTTTGTATTGATTTGCTGTTAATAATAATAATAAATAAAAAATCATACAAAAAATATATACTGTATATATGGGGGCCCTCCTCCTCCGTTCTTCTTCTTCTTGTGGATTTCCGGCAGGCTGGACCCTTTTGACGATATTGCTGCCTCTCCCAGGTTGGAGTGCAGGACGCACTGAAATGAAAAAATAATTGATACGAAGAAACAAAAAAAACAAAAAAAACACCCCAAACTACACTGAACAAAAATCGAAAAGCAACACGCAACAATTTCAAAGATTTTACTGAGATACAGTTCATATAAGGAAATCAGTCAATTGAAATAAATTCATTAGGCCCTAATCTATGGACTTCACATGACTGCCAAAATATCCTGTAGATTCTCCGCAGATATATCTCGAACTTCCAGAAAACGTTCAGCCGCTTTCACAACAATGTCAATTTTCTGCGACCTGTGTTCTACTTTCGCAGCACAATTCACGACCATCGTGATGAAGGCCAAGAACCTGGATTTGTCAAAACACCGTTGCTGGGATCCACACGTTGTAATGGGAACGTTGCTTTTGGTCCTCCTGTAACAGCAGCAGGGGGAGCGTTCCCTCCCGGTCCACCCTCGACCCTGCTCACTGCCTCTGAATATGTAACATCCTGCTCTGACTTTAGCCACCTGTATTTGGTTCACTTTTACCGGGCATCCTGAAGACCTGGCTTCATGACTACCTTCACAGTTACTGCCCATACATACATTTAAATAAAATACATTTCAATATACAGTGCCTTGCAAAAGTATTCATCCCCCTTGGCGTTTTTCCTATTTTTGTTGCATTACAACCTGTAATTTAAATGGATTTTGATTTTGATTTAATGTAATGGACATACACAAAATAGTCCAAATTGGTGAAGTGAAATGAAAAAAATAACTTGTTTCAAATAATTCTAAAAAATAAATAACAGAAAAGTGGTGCATTCACCCCCTTTGCTATGAAGCCCCTAAATAAGATCTGGTGCAACCAATTACCTTCAGAAGTCACATAATTAGTTAAATAAAATCCACCTGCGTGCAATCTAAGTGTCACATGATCTGTCACATGATCTCAATATACAGTGAGGGAAAAAAGTATTTGATCCCCTGCTGATTTTGTACGTTTGCCCACTGACAAAGACATGATCAGTCTATAATTTTAATGGTAGGTTTATTTGAACAGTGAGAGACAGAATAACAAACAAAAAAATCCAGAAAAACGAATGTCAAAAATGTTATAAATTGATTTGCATTTTAATGAGGGAAATAAGTATTTCACCCCTCTGCAAAACATGACTTAGTACTTGGTGGCAAAACCCTTGTTGGCAATCATAGAGACGTTTCTTGTAGTTGGCCACCAGGTTTGCACACATCTCAGGAGGGATTTTGTCCCACTCCTCTTTGCAGATCTTCTCCAAGTCATTAAGATTTCGAAGCTGACGTTTGGCAACTCGAACCTTCAGCTCCCTCCACAGATTTTCTATGGGATTAAGGTCTGGAGACTGGCTAGTCCACTCCAGGACCTTCTTCTTGAGCCACTCCTTTGTTGCATTGGCCATGTGTTTTGGGTCATTGTCATGCTGGAATACCCATCCACGACCCCTTTTCAATGCCCTGGCTGAGGGAAGGAGGTTCTCACCCAAGATTTGACGGTACATGGCCCCGTCCATCGTCCCTTTGATGCGGTGAAGTTGTCCTGTCCCCTTAGCAGAAAAACACCCCCAAAGCATAATGTTTCCACCTCCATGTTTGACGGTGGGGATGGTGTTCTTGGGGTCATAGGCAGCATTCCTCCTCCTCCAAACACGGTGAGTTGAGTTGATGCCAAAGAGCTCGATTTTGGTCTCATCTGACCACAACACTTTCACCCAGTTCTCCTCTGAATCATTCAGATGTTCATTGGCAAACTTCAGACGGGCCTGTATATGTGCTTTCTTGAGCAGGGGGACCTTGCGGGCGCTGCAGGATTTCAGTCCTTCACGGCGTAGTGTGTTACCAATTGTTTTCTTGGTGACTATGGTCCCAGCTGCCTTGAGATCATTGACAAGATCCTCCCGTGTAGTTCTGGGCTGATTCCTCACCGTTCTCATGATCATTGCAACTCTACGAGGTGAGATCTTGCATGGAACCCCAGGCCGAGGGAGATTGACAGTTATTTTGTGTTTCTTCCATTTGCGAATAATCGCACCTACTGTTGTCACCTTCTCACCAAGCTGCTTGGCGATGGTCTTGTAGCCCATTCCAGCCTTTGCAGGTCTACAATCATGTCCCTGACATCCTTGGAGAGCTCTTTGGTCTTGGCCATGGTGGAGAGTTTGGAATCTGATTGATTGATTGCTTCTGTGGACAGGTGTCTTTTATACAGGTAACAAGCTGAGATTAGGAGCACTCCCTTTAAGAGTGTGCTCCTAATCGCAGCTCATTACCTGTATAAAAGACACCTGGGAGCCAACAACTACAAGAAACGTCTGACCTCTGTGATTGCCAACAAGGGTTTTGCCACCAAGTACTAAGTCATGTTTTGCAGAGAGGTCAAATACTTATTTCCCTCATTAAAATGCAAATTAATTTATAACATTTTTGACATGCGTTATTTTTGATTTTTTTGTTGTTATTCTGTCTCTCACTGTTCAAATAAACCTACCATTAAAATTATAGACTGATCATTTCTTTGTCAGTGGGCAAACGTACAAAATCAGCAGGGGATCAAATACTTTTTTCCCTCACTGTATATACACCTGTTCTGAAAGGCCCCAGAGTCTGCAACACCACTAAGCAAGGGGCACCACCAAACAAGTGGCACCATGAAGACCAAGGAGCTCGCCAAACAGGTCAGGGACAAAGTTGTGGAGAAGTACAGATCAGGGTTGGGTTATAAAAAAAAATCTGAAACTTTGAACATCCCACGGAGCACCATTAAATCCATTATTAAAAAATTGAAGGAATATGGCACCACAACAAACCTGCCAAGAGAGGGCCGCCCACCAAAACTCACGGACCAGGCAAGGAGGGCATTAATCAGAGAGGCAACAAAGAGACCAAAGATAATCCTGAAGGAGCTGCAAAGCTCCACAGCAGAGATTGGAGTATCTGTCCATAGGACCACTTTAAGCCGTACACTCCACAGTGCTGGGCTTTACGGAAGAGTGGCCAGAAAAAAGCCATTGCTTAAAGAAAAAAATAAGCAAACACGTTTGGTGTTCGCCAAAGGCATGTGAGAGACTCCTCAAACATATGGAAAAAGGTACTCTGGTCAGATGAGACTAAAATGATGAGACTTTTTGGCCATCAAGGAAAACGCTATGTCTGGCGCAAACTCAACACCTTTCATCACTCCGTGAACACCATCCCCACAGTGAAGCATGGTGGTGGCAGCATCATGCTGTGGTGATGTTTTTCATCGGCAGGGACTGGGAAACTGGTCAGAATTGAAGGAATAATGGATTGCACTAAATACAGGGACTGGGACGTTGGTTCACCTTCTAGCAGGACTATGACCCTAAGCATACTGCTAAAGCAACACTCGAGTGGTTTAAGGGGAAACATTTAAATGTCTTGGAATGCCCTAGTCAAATCTCAGACCTCAATCCAATTATGAATAGTTATGCACGCTAAAGTTTTCTGTTTTTTTTTGTCTTATTTCTTGTTTGTTTCACAACAACAAATATTTTGCATCTTCAAAGTGTTAGGCATGTTGTGTAAATCAAATTAAACAAACCCCCCAAAAATCTATTTTAATTCCAGTTTGTAAGGCAACAAAATAGGAAAAATGCCAAGGGGGTGAATAATTTCGCAAGCCACTGTATTTAACGTCATGTAAAATGTCTTTCAAATATATGTAGATACATTTGCATCTTTGCTCAAATTCATGTATGCCTGACAATATTCCAGAAATGCATGGCTATGACATCTAGTCTACAGGTTGGCCAAAAGTGGTTCCTAATTCGGCTTCTTAAATTACTCTTTTCGTATTGATCAATTGAGATAATTTTTCGGCCCACTAAGCCAAAACTTTGGCAGTGGTATAATTTAAATTGTGATGGTGAGTAAAAAAAGGTTTGATTTCACCTAATTTTAACATTCTGTCATAAAGAACACATGTTCAACTTCATAAAAAACAAAATGTCCCATCTCGAGGTAGAAATGACTATAGTAAGTGTCTCTCTTCAGTTTAAATAATGAAAATAAATATGTTTAATCATTATTTATTTTTTAAATCAATTTAAACAAAAAATATACATTGTACAACACTCCACAATATGTCAAAGTGTAGGTCTAGGAAAATACATTTTAGTCATTTAGCAGACACTCTTATCCAGAGCGACTTACAGTTAGTGAGTGCATACTTTTTCTTTTTCCATACTGGCCCCCCGTGGGAATCGAACCCACAACCCTGGCGTTGCAAGCGCCATGCTCTACCAACTGAGCTACACTTGAATGTTAGTCCAACTGGTAATTACTAGTTAAAATTAGCCATGAATCCCCTTGTGACAGGAGGAATGGAAGCTTGTTGTGTGCAACAGGGAGGGGCAAATGAATAAAAGATTCACAAAAATTGTACAATTGTTAAAACATTTCTAGCCTGTCTATCTATGGGTGACGTGTTATGCTCGACCTGCTCAGTTTTTCACCACAAAACACCAGAAAATTGCCAAAAAGAGTAGAACCAGCTCGCCTGCTTTTACACTATGATTTGACTATTAGATGATCAATGTTTCTTTTGATTAATTATTTAAAAAGGAATTGTTTCACCATATTAAAACGATAGTTCAGTTCGTTTAACAGGGTTGACCTTAAAATGAGGGAGTAATAAATTAATCACTAGTCACATGAAAAAAAAAGAGAATCTTCAGATTTTTTTTTGCCAAAGCAACAAAATAACAAGGCCTACAATGATGGTGAAAACATTGAGTATTTTGGGGGGGTTAGTGGGTTCAAATCTTCCTAGAAGTCACAGAAGGGACATGTCAAAATGAATTTTGCCACTTTGGCAAGTCTTTATTCATATTGAAAAGATGTATTGAATTCTCCATGTGGTCTATATTAAAGGCCACATCATTTCAAATAACAGGCTTTTAAAATTCAATATTGGTGCATCATTTCTACTTAACATATCAAAAGGTACTCATTTCGTGGAACAACCCAGTGCTCGTTGGATGTTGGTTGCAATGCTCTCGTCAAGTTCGTTTGTTTATTTGTCATATATACATGAAATACATGGAGTCACTACATGACCGATAATTTATAATGTTTTGAGTCATTTTTGTAGTTATATAAATGTATTTAAAATGCATGGTAGTGCCTTTGGTATGTGTCATGTACAATAAAAATGCATTTTGACAAAATGTGTTATATTCTAGCCAATGTCTTAAGTAGTTGAATATGTTATTACTCCAACCTCGTGAAACTCTCAAACTGACACGTTTTCACATTGGTCAAAAACAACTTTATATGGCTTTGGATAAAAGCGTCTGCTAAATGGCATATTATATTATTATATTATAAGGCGTGCCTTTGATTCTTAACGGCTTTCACATGCGCAGGCCGGCGTGAGACCGTGGTTAGATCGGATGACGTGTTTCTGCGCTTGAGCTAATGCTGCATTCACGTCCTTGTCGGAAATAGGAAACTCGGCCATTTGCGACTTGCTAACTAGATGTAGTTATACACGTGCCGCGTTCTATTAGTTAGTAAGTCGGGCATTTTCGAGTTTCCTTGTTCCAACTAGCATATGAACGCGGCATTTGATTGATCGGTTGAGGGACGAGCGACGCGGAGGAGTGACGTAGATGCTACGTCTCTTAGTAGATACTTACATCCGGGTGAGGGATTTGAGGTGAGTAGTGTTGGATGAACCACAATATTGAACTAAAATAGTATACTATTAAATTATTATGTAAAATGTTAGAACAATACACATTAACAAATGTTGTAATTGTTTAATGTAAACCTACTTATGTTTGCGAACTACATTTCTAATAGAATCGGCCTTGTCAGCTAGCTACATTAGCATAGCAAGTTGGCTAACAAGTTGTGAATTCCGGGTTTGTTTTGCCATTTTATTTATGTTATTTTATTTGTTATTTGTAGTTCGTTTGTCAATTTATACGTTTTTCTTAGATTCTGTAGCTATTTGTTTGATTATCTGGAAAGGTTCTTGGTTTGCAGGTCCACAACGATATCAAATTACCAGTATCGCCACCCTTCCATCAGCCAAGATGTGCAGCTATCACGGTACAATCAGACTGTTGATGCAGGTGCTTTGGGCCCACCTGCTCTGTGGATGGGCGTTTGGCTCTGAGCTTACATTTGAGCTTCCGGATAACGCAAAACAGTGTTTCTATGAAGATATCACCGTTGGCACAAAGTGTACACTTGAGTTCCAGGTAAGTTAATTGAGGCCCTCACATTATTACATTACATTTACATTTTAGTCATTTAGCAGATGCTCTTATCCAGAGCGACTTACAGGAGCAATTAGGGTTAAGTGCCTTGCTCAAGGGCACATCGGCAGATTTTTCACCTAGTCGGCTCGGGGATTAGAACCAGCAACCTTTCAGTTACTGGCACAACGCTCTTAACCACTAAGTGACCTGCCGCCCACTACACCACACGCTACACCACACGACATGGAGTTATGGGAATGATTATTGCTAATAATTCCACTACTATGGGACCAAGTTGTATATTGAAATGGATAGGCTGTATTTTAAACAACATATTTTCTGTCCAGGTTGTCACTGGTGGGCATTACGATGTTGACTGTCGTCTGGAGGATGCAGATGGTACTGTTCTTTACAAAGAAATGAAGAAGCAGTATGACAGCTTTACATTCACGGCTGCCAAGAACGGAACATACAAGTTCTGCTTCAGCAATGAGTTTTCCACCTTCACGCACAAGACCGTCTACTTCGATTTCCAAGTTGGAGAGGATCCCCCACTTTTCCCCAATGAGAACAGGGTCACTGCTTTAACTCAGGTAGGTCTGTTAAAAGGAATATTGTTGAGAGGTGCTCTTCTATGCGGTATTGAATATGGTATTTCAATCAAAATTAAAACAATTGGTTATTTCTCTACAACAGTATGAAATGCCATTGGATTTCAGTGGGCCCCATTAGGCGAAGATGTCATGGAAAGAATAGTGTGCATTTACATGGACAAACATTGTTGGTTATTTGCCGTTCTTGCGTGTTAATGCAAGGATCTTGTATGGATCTTTAAACTCGAAATACCTCTGTTTCAGATGGAGTCTGCCTGCGTGTCCATTCATGAGGCCCTGAAATCGGTCATTGACTATCAGACACATTTCCGTCTGCGGGAGGGTCAGGGACGCAGCCGTGCCGAGGACCTCAACACAAGAGTGGCTTTCTGGTCCATTGGAGAGGCTTTCATTTTGCTGGTGGTCAGCATCAGCCAGGTAGTTTTGCTGAGGAGCTTCTTTTCTGACAGGAAGACCACCACGACGCGTGTTGGATCCTAACGTCCCACAGCATCTCATCCCAGTCACTTCCACAAGGGACTTCAGATACAACAACAACAACAACAACAACAACAACCAACAACAGTTCATGGCAGATTTGTTTTGTTTTTTAGATGCCATTCACAGAATTTGAATTTTTAAGATACGTTCAGGTTTTGAAGTTACTTTTAACAAACCCAGTGGATTGTGTAAATGAAATCTATCAAATATTGGAAATGTATTTATTATGTGGGTGCATATTGTCATTGTTTTCCTGAATGTATGAACATACTGGTAGCCTGTCTTGCAGTTCTAATTTGAGACCTACTTGATACATTACATAATGGTTGCAGAATTTAATTTCACACAGTTCTCACTTCCTCCTTAGTAATGGCTCAATTCAAACTTTGTTGTGATATCAAACAAATCAAAATAACTGATGTAGACAATTGGTAAGCATATTCTTTGTTTTTTATTTGAGATTCCACTCGTCAACATGGCTTGTGGCCAGCAGAGGTTGTGTTTTGGGTGGATGGGCTTTGACTAGGTGCATTTTCAGGAGTTCAACCATCTCCTTATTGTAACTGGTGTTTTGTTATTGGTGTATATGGTTAAAACAGATAAAAATGAAGCTGGTGTAAGCACATTAATTTCTTTTATATTATTAATTTCTTCAATGGTGTGGTCTTTTTCTTTTTGGTTTGCGTACTGTTCATTATTATTTCTACACAGTCATCAGTGTGTTGGCACTCCAAGGAATTGTTTCCTTATTTGAATAGCTGAATAAACATTTTCTGGTAAACCCATTTTCTGACCTTAAATAATCAATTGAACAGCATCTATATCCAGGACTTAGATGTATAGTCCCGTGTAGCTCAGTTGGTAGAGCATGGCGTTTGCAACGCCAGGGTTGTGGGTTCGTTTCCCACGGGGGACCAGTATGAAAGAAAAAAAAATGTATGCACTCTGGATAAGAGCGTCTGCTAAAGGACTAAAATGTATATTGCGCTGCAGAATAGTTCACAATAACATTTTTTTAGAGAGCTCTTTCATCAGAGAGTATCAGGAATAGCTGATACATTAAAATCCACTCATTGCTCAGGTCTCTGATGATCAAAAAGTATTACATTTTGTTCTCTACAAAGGAGGCAGCTTGTGGGTCATGTACACCTGGAAACATCACGAAAGGTGTGGTTGTAAGCAACACTGAAAAATGTGTCAGGAGGGTGTGGTTGAAATATTAGTTACGTTGTTGTTGCCTAGTGATGTTTTTGAAGAACTGCAGAAAGCATTCAACTATATCTGAAATTGATCTTGATTCTATACACTTGGTGCTTGCTGATCTAATAAATGATCACAGAAAAAAACATGATACTCTGTACTTAGTTCACGAAACCTCCAGGAGGTGGCAGTAGCATAGAATGAAAAAAATTAATACATACAATACAATCTCTCCATCTGTCTGTAAGGACATGGAAATATGTCATTATTAGTTTATTTCAGTTTTATTCACAGATTACAACTTTATTCACACAAACTACAAAATTGAATTGAAATCTTGCTCAACCACCTAATAATAAAACGTATGAGGAAGTCTGACCCTTTAACTGGGTCGTCACAAGTTACCACAGCCACAAAAGTCAATTATGGCTAAACCCCGCCTATTTCTACAATTAACTTAAAATCACATTTTAAACATAACGTTAACCCTAACCAAACTGCTAGCCTTATGCCTAACCCTAACTTTGAATTACATTTTACGATATAGACAATTTTGACTTTGTGGCTGTGGTAACTACTGACAACCCCTTAACTGCTGTTGCGTAAGCGAATACCAACTCTGTGATTGGATGTTTTCCTTGTCAATAAATTGGGAGTTGCAAAAAGACGGCATCGTTTTCGATTTGACTGAAGTGTATTCTGGGTATTGAGTCGTGATAAATGGTGTAGTAGTGGGTGGACAAATCTGCCCCCTCAAGAACAGTGTAGAAAAATGACCATAGTAGATTTTCTTGTGTTATTTCATCTGGAAAACGTTTAACGTTCGGGCAAGATTTATGACTCTACAAGCTGGTCAACAACGAAGAAAAGGAAAACGCATCTCAACGTTCTTCGGCTTTTGGACAACGTTGACCAGTTTAGCTTCACGTACAGGAAATAACAAGTGGGGGTGGATGTTGGCGTTCTCTGGGCCTCGCCGTAGTTGTTGATATTTTAACTGGATAGCTACATCCTCTACCTATGTCTACTTACACATGGTTCTGTCTGAAAATGACATACAGAATTAAAGCTAATCAAAAAAGACTGCTTGATGGAATAGAAAAGGACATCGGACGGCGTAACGACGTTGGACACTCGGAAGAGTAACTAGTTAGATTGCAGCTGGTATCAATATTGTTGTTGGTGAACTGTACTACAGCTAGCTAGCCAGCCAATTGAGGAAGTGATATTTTTCCGTCGTTAACAAACCAGTGTTAACTCTCAATTGAAGAGAGGGGAAAACAGAACAACAAGCCAATGTTAACAAATACGTTTCTCAGTAGCTAGCTGGTTGATTTCTGCCTTCCATTTCGCTAGCTAATTTAGCTAGCAAGCTCAACATATTCCAGGCTAGCTAGCGCCACAAACAAAGGCTTCTGCTCAACACCTGCCACGGACTATTATCTAGTCGACGCTCCTGTCTTTTTAATCAACGGTGTATCCCGTGAAGGAAGCTGAACCAATGGATTTACAAACGGCCGTTTTCAATGCAGCCAGAGATGGCAAGCTACGGTTGCTTCAGAAACTTTTGGAGAACAAAATTGGCCACGAGGTTACCAAATTAATGGCAGAGAAAACAAACGGGGCGACCCCTTTGCTTATGGCTGCCAGATACGGACACCTGGATTTAGTGGAGTATCTAATGGAGTGTTGCTGCGCACCCGTTGAGATTGGGGGGTCAGTGAATTTTGATGGTGAGACTATTGAGGGTGCCCCCCCTTTATGGGCTGCCTCAGCAGCAGGACACCTGAAAGTCGTGCAGTCTTTACTTGGCCACGGTGCTTCTGTGAATAATACAACACTCACCAATTCCACCCCCCTGAGAGCAGCCTGCTTCGATGGACATCTGGACATTGTGAAATACCTGGTGGAGCACAAGGCAGACCTGGAGGTGGCAAACAGACACGGTCACACATGCCTCATGATTTCGTGTTACAAAGGACACAAGGACATTGCCCAGTATCTCTTGGAGAAAGGCGCCGACGTTAACAGGAAAAGTGTTAAAGGTGAGCACATTCATACGTGTGTTACTTTTCCTGTATTGTATATCCTGGGCCTACCTGAGCAACGAGGTTAGACCTAGTACCTGGCAGGTGCATTGCTCTGTGATTGTCTTCATAAGATCAAAACCAAAACGTTGAAACATTCACAGTAATTTGCAGATCAGATTGGTCTTGATACAATTTGCCTTCCCAAACCTATACACTTTCATGCTGTTTTTCAGACTGTCTCAAGGTAAATCCATGCAGGTCTCACGTTTTATTGTCATGAATCTTGCCCTGGAGGCAGAACTGAGCTATTTCCGCCCCCCATTATTATCACTGGTCATCGGACATGACGATGACATTAATATATGCTAAATAGTTGACTAGCAAGAGAGCCAATTCAAAACATATCGTAGTTTGGCTGGTTATCTAGTTAGTCTGTTTATTATTTTACCTGCTGCACAAATCTCTCTCTGATCCAATTCTGATCTGAGTAGCCTGCCCAATTGTTTGATATTGTGATTTTTTTTATTATTACATTTTTGTACTTGTCCATTCAGACAACTGAAATCTATATTTTGTTTGTCCAACAATTTGATTTACTTGCCCAGAGCAAGCGGACAAGTAACCACTATGCAGTTCTGCCTCCAGGGCAAGATTCAGGACAAATGCTTACCTGCTTTAATCCTCACATTTGGACATCTAATGAGGTCACCTAACAAGCTGGTTTAATTTGTATTTAAACCAATTAGGGGAAGTGAACCCACCCAGGCCTGTTCTAAATTTAAGCCTTGCAACTGCCCACTCACAAGATCTATTACGAGCCATGAGATTTGCACCCCCTTGGCAGACGCTTATATTGGCACATTGTGGACATCACCCTGAGGTTTCTCCTAGTGAGAAAAGGTTACAGGCAAGCATGTGACAAACACATTTAGTTGAAATGTAGCAATTTGAACATTTTGATCAACCTTTTTTTGTCTCTTCACTTCATCTTCTACTTTCAAATAACTTGCATATATATTGTTGTTTATTGCTAGAATGTCTGCCAAAAATTACATTTTGCAAAACACATGAATTCGTATTTATTTCTTCACAGGTAACACAGCATTACATGACTGTGCTGAATCCGGCAGCTTGGAGATAATGACGATGCTGCTAAAATATGGTGCCGCCATGGAGAGGGATGGTTATGGAATGACCCCACTGCTGTCTGCGAGTGTGACAGGCCACACTAACATTGTTGACTATCTGACTCAACACCAGCAAACACACCAATTGGAGAGAATAAACGCCCTGGAACTGCTTGGTGCCACTTTTGTGGACAAAAAGAGGGATCTTCTTGGGGCGTTAAAGTACTGGAAGAGGGCCATGGACCTGAGATACAGGGACGGCAACAATATTCTCTACAAAGCAGACCCAAAGCAGTTGATCATGGCCTATGACCATGCCAGGGAGGTAAGTAATGGGGAGGAACTAGACAGCCTGATCTCAGAACCAGATGAGATGAGGATGCAGGCCCTGCTCATTAGAGAGCGCATCCTGGGCCCCTCCCACCCCGACACCTCTTACTATATCCGCTACCGGGGCGCTGTATACGCCGACTCAGGGAACTTTGAGCGCTGTATCAACCTGTGGAAGTACGCCCTGGACATGCAGCAGAGCAACCTGGACCCCCTCAGCCCCATGACAGCCAGCAGCCTGCTGTCCTTCGCTGAGCTCTTCTCCTTCATGCTCCAGGACCGCGCCAAAGGCCTGCTGGGCACCTCGGTCTCCTTCGATGACCTCATGGGCATCCTCAGTAAGAGTGTGCTGGAGATTGAGCGGGCGGTGAAACAGACCCAGCCTGACCCGGCTCAGCTCAGCAAGGCCCTCTCCATCATCCTGCATCTCATCTGCCTGCTGGAAAAGGTCCCCTGCACCGTGGAGCAGGACCACTTTAAGAAGGAGACCATCTACAGGTTCCTCAAGCTGCAGCCCTGTGGTAAGAATGGCTACAGCCCGCTCCACCTGGCCGTGGACAGGAACACCACCTGCGTGGGCCGCTACCCTGTCTGTAAGTTCCCCTCTTTATACGTCACCTCTATCCTACTGGAGTGTGGGGCGGACGTCAACTTCCGCGACGAGGACAACAACAGCCCCCTGCATGTGGCTGCCTCCAACAACCACCCGGACATCATGAACCTGCTGATCGCCTGCGGCACGCACTTTGACAGCACCAACTCCCTGAAGCAGATGGCCTGTGATCTGCTAGATGAGAAGGAGATGGCCAAGAACCTGATCCAGCCCATCAACCACACCACCCTGCAGTGTCTGGCTGCGCGGGCTATCATCAAGCACAGCCTCTCCTACAGAGGCAACATCCCAGAGAAGCTGGAGGCTTTTGTGCTTCTCCACAGATAATGACTATTAAAGACGTGTGAGTGCAGTGCGATCCTACTCTCCCCATGTGCACTCTTTGGATTGTATTGAAGTCGATGATTAACATTGTGTGAAGAACTTCGCTTTTTTCCCCCTACAACGCCAGAGTTAAAGCTCTGTGGGGATTTTTGTAATATGGGCATGCACAATATTTTGAACCGAGCTAGTTTTTTGCTTACTAATAATTTCCACAATTCCATGCTATTTATTAAGATATCATTGAGAGATTTTTTCTGTGCCCCTCCAATTTGTGTGTTTCTCTCTCTGCAAAGATGGAGGAATATGTTGGGAGTCATTTTTACATCACCATGGTTCCAATTCTGACCTCTTTAATTAATTGGTCTTTTGATCAATCAGATCAGCTCTGAAAAAGATCTGATGGGATTGATCAAAAGACCAAATAGTGGAAAAAATGTCAGAATTGGTCTGCCTGTGCAAACGCAGCCAATGTTGCCAATATATGGACCCTCTACGTTTCATTGTGCATTCTTTATGCTCTCATTCAATGGTAATGTTTTCACGGTTTTGGATCTGCAGAGTTGAGTAATGGAATGGACTCATTTCTCTGTCAAAACCATAAAGACGCTTCATGAAGTGGTAATGTTTGCAAATACCATAAGTGCTTTATTCCTCCTATGCACAGGCTATGATATGCGACTGTTCTGTGCAATATCTTGCATTTTTTGTGGTAACTGCCTGTTCCTTCATCTTTCCCTAATTTGTTACACTAAGCAGAGGGATGTGATGTGACAATTGCTGAATGCTGTTAGTGGTGGGGTTGGGTGATTTTCATGTATTAACTGGTGAAGTAATTGAGTGCAGAAGTTGAGTAGGAATGTATGCAACCTTCATATCATTGACGTTTGAACCTGATTCTTCTATGGTGATTCGAGCACTAAAGCAAGATGGTTAGTTGGATACTAATATGACCCTGCATGTAGTCAGAATTCACAGGAAACCCCTCGACATCTGGGGTTTGAATGGCATGTCATTCAATTATTGCATAAACTCTGTAGAACATTGACGAACCCAAACGTGTAACTTTTATATTTGTCCAATTGTATTATAATTGGAAAGAGGGAAGGCCTTGTACAGTGTCTCTGAGCTTTGTGAAAACCTTGCACATTAGCTTTATTCGTGTGGTTAAAAAAAAAGGGCTTAATTTAATATTTTTAGGAATAGATTTGGCTAAGTACAGAACCATACAAAGAAACCATACCAGGGAACTTGCTTTAATTCTGCACTTTATTACAGACTAAGATTTCCAATGACAAAATTACAATAATCAATTTCATGTCTTAAGAACCAATTTGACAATAAACCCATGTTGCACTTGTCCTCTTTTTCCCAGTGTTTTCATTCAGCCCCAAGTAGCAATGCAACAGGATTACATTTTTCTCTGTAGTGACTCTCCTGCACACACCTATTCCCCAGCACTTTAAAATGTCGCACAGTTACTGGATGTGCTTTTGTTGATGAGTAATGGGGTGAGGAATGCCTGTAGCCAGTAGGGTGGATACTCTTGATCGATCACAGTAGGCCTGTCTAGTTGGCCATGGTGCTTGAACAAAGACTTGTGTTGGTTATGTTATTGTTTCTCTTTTGTACAAAACATGGTCAAGACCAACTTTAGTTTCTTTGTCGTAATATCTTTGAACTTTTCTCAACTCGGTAGCCTAGCTCTTGTCTGAAAAGTCATTTAAAACTTAAACGAGGGTACAGGATGTTTGCTTGAGCATGTTCAGTCTGTCTGTAGTTTGTCAAGCATGAGAGTAAATTGTATAGTTTTTATTTCTTCTGAGAAATAGCCTAGTTTTATGGTCACACATTTTAGGTTTTATTTTCATTGCAATACTGTGGATGCTTATTTTTTTTCACCACTAAAAGGACTTTGCACACCCATTGAACCCAACCCTTTTAAAACTATTTTCTTCAATGGACTACACACTGTCCTTTTTGGCATTTGACGCTCAGCCTACTTCTGTCGGGTCTTAAAATAATGTGCCTTAGAATAATGCCCCACTGAAAACATGTCCTAGATAAGGGCTCACTCCAATGTCTCCCTGCAGGTGTTCCAGTCAGTACAATGCCCATAAAACAGGCTGAAGGAAGATGGCACTCCCTAAATGAGACCAGGGCCTGTATCCACAAGACAACTCCCAGCTCAGAGTATGTTTTTAGAATGCTGTTAAGACACTGCCCAGACAAACTGAGCAAGGAGGAAAATTATTTGTACGTGTTATTGAGTTTCAAAGGGATAACTTGAAATAACATGTGTTATTTCAGTAATTATTAGACTATGTGGTTAAGTATTTAGGCATGTCATGTAAAATAGGGTACCTGTGAAATCATTTTCAAAAGATTTGTGATTTTATTTAAGGGTTTCAAATGTTTTCAGAAGATGGGCAGGAACTGTGCTGTCCTGACGTTGGGGGGAAGCTCCTTCCACTCCGTTAGGGTGCCAGGACAGAGAAGTGCTCAGGTTGGGGTGTAGGGTTTGAGCAGTTTAGGGAGGGGCAGTTCCCCTTGCTGCTCCGTAGCCAATCACCATGGTCTTGTAGTGGATGCGACCTTCGACTGGAAGCCAGTGGAGTGTGCGGAGGAGCGGGGTGACATGGGAGAACTTGTGAAGGTTGAACACCAGGCAGGCTGTGGTATTCTGGATAAGTTGCAGGGGTTTGCTGGCACAAGCAGGGAGCCCAACCAACATAGTTGCAGTAGTTTGACAGGAGATGACAAGTGCCATTAGGACCTGCGCTGCTTCCTGTGTGTGGAAGGGTGGTACTCTAATGAAATTCCCTTTTCCTCATATGGGAGCTCTTTACTTGTCTAGTAAAGTGTTGGGATTTGTCATTAGTATCGGCCGATGTGAAAAATGAGTCTCCATTGTAAAATTTGGACTACAGTTTACTATTGAATACTATATTACCTAGTATATAATTGTATAGTATTCTGTAGAATACTGTACCACACTGTAGTATCCCTTGATCGTGTAGTGCTTACTATATAATTTTGTAGTATACTGGAGAATTCTATACTACATACTAGTATCCTTGATTGTGTAGTGCTTACTATAGAATGTTGTACCATACTGTAGAATACTATATTAAATACTACAGTATTATCCGCAAATAACACTGTAGTAAATACTACAGTAATGTCCGCAAAAACACTACTTTTTTAAGCTATATTATGTCATTTGCATATGCTCCACCTATTCCCACCCCCCATATCCCAATTTGTGCCCTGCATGAGTGAGAAACCTACATGCCAAGTATAGACCATATATTGTGTTCCCTATAGGTTATAGGAAAGAGCTGAAGCTCTGAACTGTCTTTTCAGACTCCCAGCCTGGTCTCATAGACTAGATGTATCATAGTAAAGGTAAATCCAGGACATTCAGATTAGTATGATATGTTACGTTTGGTATGGTTACATAAGACAGATGGCTACTTAAGGCAAAAACGCCCAGTAGATTTCCTCACGGAAAAAGACCCCACTTCTATGTCAAAGATGATACATTTAAAGACTCTACAGTGATATCTTCAAAAACCCAGTAATTACTATAGTATTTAAAAAAAAAAAAAAAAAAGTTTGTACTATAGTAATACTACAATATTTGTACTGTAGTAAATTCTACTACAGTGTATAGTCATGTCCACAAAAACACTACAGTGAATACTATGGTATACTACATTCATGACCGCAAAAACACGAAATTAAATAGTTTATAAATATAGTAATACTACAGTATTTAGAGCATAGTATACGCTAGTATTTTTTCATATGGGTGCAGGTGCTATGACAGCCGTATAACAAACAGGATACACTTCTATAAGCAACTAGAGAAAATATTATAGTGCTTCATCTGTGAATAGTAATGAAAATGGTAAACTTCCACTGTATTTATCTCTGAACATACTTATTTTCTGAGACTAGCTTTTAAAGATTCACTTATGTTGAATTGTTATCAATAAGGAGAGACAGAACCATTAGACGAAGAAAGCATGACCTATTTAAGATCCCTCCCCAGAGCTTAGAATTGAGAGGGTAATAACATGGGAAACTCTGGGTACGAGGGGCACATGTGGAACAGAATGTCAACAGACCATTAAAGCGGGACCTCAGCTAAGCTTTCACTGGGAAATAGACGCGCGGGGGACACTTGAGCAGGCAGGCACCAATCTTCCTAACTACCACTGTGCAACGGCTCACCCCACTGAGTCAACTGTGAAAACAACAGGGCATATTTATAGGAAGAGGTGGCATGATTACACCAATGCCATTTCAGAGCTATTCTAGTCTTCCTCTGGGCAGCAAGTGCAGTACCCTTGCTAGTTCTTTTATGGTGTTAGTGGGAGATTAATGCCAAGAGTGTGCAAAGCTGTCATCAAGGCAAAGGGTGGCTACTTTGAAGAATCTCAAATATAAAATATATTCTGATTTGTTGAACACTTATTTGGTTACTACATGATTTCATATGTGTTATTTCATAGTTTTGATGTCTTCACTATTATTCTACAATGTAGAAAATAGTAAAAACAAAGAAAAACCCTTGAATGAGTAGGTGTGTCCAAACTTTTGACTGGTAGTGTACATCGCTATGCCCTAGTTTGTCTTTTCCAGGACTGTCTGTGATTCATATTTTTTGATCCAGTGAGAATCCAGAACAAGAGATGGGGAGTGTATATTAGGTCAAGCTAGTCACTGTGCTGTGAATAGTAGTATTTCCCTCTCACTGATCTGAGAGATGGGGCTCTCTTGTGTCTACAGTGACATGGGGGAACAGCTGTTAGCTTAGCATTGGGGTGCTGTTTGCTATCTCTGCTTAGGCCCAGTTCACTTTCCTGGCATGGATGCTTGAGCCCCTGGATTTATGTGGTAGTGTGCATTACCCATGATTAGTCTCTACATTGCAACCTCCAGTCCTCAGGTTTCTATAATCCCCACCATCTGCCTTTTTCAACAGGGCCTTTTTAGGCTGTCCCATATTAACAAATACTATAGCTCTAAATACTGTAGTATTACTATATTTATATACTATAGTATTTACTATAGTGTTTTTTGTTTTATTATCTGTGAGATGAGGGCAGTGGGAAGGTAGGCCCCTAAATGGCCGGTAATCCAACAAAGAAGACAAGTAGGCAGCCAGTACGTTGCAATAAACATTAGTGAACTATTAACATAAAATATTTACAAAATAATACAAACAGGAGCAGCTCTGCATAGTACATGAGGCCTTCCTCAGGCAGCGTTGAGCTGCTCCTATATGTATTCTTGTTTAAGTATTTCCTGTTAATATTATCTTTGACATAGAAGTGTGGGCTTTCTGCTTGAAGACACCTACTAGGGAAATACTAAGCAAAATGTCCATAACCTGTAGGTAGGTCAATTTATTTGGTTGTTCCAAAATGTTACAATTTCAAATCAATTTGGTTAAAATTCTAAAACAATAAGTAATCAATCCAACTTAAGCTAATCAAATCAAAAGAAAAACAACAAGAAAAAAATCCTAAAATGAATAATCAGTCTATCAATTAGTTAGTCAGTCAGTCATGGTTGTTCTGGTGGAGTGGTTGAGTGTCTTTGTGTTGGGGGAGTGGAAGCGGTGTGGTCTGGACTGGCAGTTGCTGGATGGAGGTGGTAGTTGTGGTTGGTCAGTGCTGTGTCCAGGGTTGGTGCTGGTGTTGGGGCTGGGACCAGGAAAACCTGGGTTGGTGTTGGGGCCAGGTTGGAAATCATGCTGTTACCAGGGCTGGAAATCAGGGGTTGGTGCTGGGTCTGTTGCTGGGACTGGGGACCTGGGAAAAACAGGAACCAGGACCCGGGAACTGGTGCTGGGTCGGGATCTGTAGAGTGGAGGAAGGACAACCTGAGAAGCAAGTAGACACACAAGGGAGCTTTAGACCCAGAGGTCAATGGTGGTACTTCCCTGTGGCCTGCTTGCTCCAGGTGAAGGTCTAGGTTTTGGTCCCTCCTCCGCGCCACTTCCGGTGTGGTGATGAATGGTTCCTGGTTCTGGTTCTGTGAGAGGGTAAGTGTAGAAGGAGGAAGGGGTAAAGGGATGGAGAGGGAGCGGGAGGTGGAGGTGAAGGTGGGTATGTCCATTTGCCTGGGCTGGTGTTGGAGGAGGAGCGATGAGGCGGCAAGCCTGGACGATGGAGGCTGGAAGACAGAGGGAGCAAACAGGGGGTCTAGGTTTGATCATTGCGGAGGTGGATGAGCGCCTCCAGGGGGTCGTTTGTGTTGTTGGGTGGTTCTTGGCTGTTCACAGGTCTTGACCCACTGACTGACTGGTGGCCCCCTGTACTGGTGGTGGACTGGGGGGTGCGAAGGGTCTGGACTGAGGCTGTAGGTAGGTAGGACTGGGGTCTGAATGGATAGTTCAGAGCTTCTGCTCTTTTCTATAACCTGTAGGGAACACACTATATGGTCTATACTCACTTATGGGTGGCACAAATTGGGATATGGGAATGGGTGGAGTATATGCAAATTAAATACTGTAGTATTACTATAGTAAATCTAGTATATACTATACTACTTACTGTAGTGTTTTTGCAGACATTACTGTAGTATTTACTAAAGTTTGTATTTATTTATTATTATCCTTGAGGAAACCTACTGGGCAAATACTAAGAGAAAATTTTCCATGTTCTGTAGAACTGGCATCTGAACAGATAGTTCTGTGCTTCTGCTCTTTTCTATAACCTGTAGGGAACACAATATATGGTTAATAATTGGCATGTAGGTTTCTCACTCATGAGTGGCACAAATTGGGATATGGGGGATGTGAATGGGTGGAGCATATGCAAATTAAATAATGTAGTATTACTATAGTTAAAAAAACAGTGTTTTTGCGTATAATACTGCAGTATTTAATATAGTATTTACCAGTATACTACAAAATTATATAGTAAGTACTACACATGATTGAGGGATACTACAGAGTGTAGTATAGTATTCTACAGTATACAAATCAAATTTTATTGGTTGCATAAACATATTTAGCAGATGTTAATGCAGGTGTAGCGAAATGCTTGTCAGGAGCCATGAACAGGGCTATCGGTGCCATACTACAGTTAACTTCAGAATACTATACAATTCTACAGTAAGTACCATAGTATTCTATAGCAAACTGTAGTATTTTTTTAAATGTGGGTTCAACCTCTCTTTTCACACGTGCAACATGTCTCCTAATATATTCAGTGGAATGGACCTGGTCCCAGATCTGTTTGTGCTCTTGCCTACTCTTGTCATTGTCAAGCCAAACAGTATTACTTGTATGCGCTGTGAATAGCAATTCAGCTTTTTGCTGCCAAGTACGGCCTACATGTAGTAGTAATAATAATAATAATAAACTACTACTAACTAAAAATTACATTCATTTCTAATTAGGAGTTGGCAAAAGAGCAGAAACAGACTTGCAAGCAGGCCACTGGACTGATGCATCACAAACACATGCCATGAGTCATGGTGCTTTCCTGCTAATAACAAAAGGACTCATACATCACACAAGAAAACAGGCAGAGAAACTTGGCAAGGGAGTGAGCAGAGACCAATGCCATGCCATCCAGCAAGGTGTTTCACTCAGAACTATTTCCTCTGAGAAATTCGAGGAATGCTATTTATAACTTTAGTGGAGTAGTACTGCATTAAAGGGGAAGAGGTGAATTTATTTTAATGTCAGAAATAATCTTATCATCAAGAGGTGTGCAGAGAGGAAATATTTTGTTTACTATTAGTCCTTCCACATGTACTAATACATGTGGTACTAATACATGTGGTAGTAATACATGTGGTAGTAATACTTGTGGTACTAATACATGTGGTACTAATACATGTGGTACTAATACATGTGGTAGTAATACATGTGGTAGTAATACTTGTGGTACTAATACATGTGGTACTAATACATGT
Source organism: Coregonus clupeaformis (assembly GCF_020615455.1). Classification (NCBI taxonomy): domain Eukaryota; kingdom Metazoa; phylum Chordata; class Actinopteri; order Salmoniformes; family Salmonidae; genus Coregonus; species Coregonus clupeaformis. The sequence continues at coordinate 18,457,743 of NC_059207.1, forward strand.
GGTACTAATACATGTGGTAGTAATACTTGTGGTACTAATACATGTGGTACTAATACATGTGGTAGTCATACTTCTGGTACTAATACATGTGGTACTAATACTTGTGGTAGTAATACTTGTGGTAGTAATACTTGTGGTACTAATACTTGTGGTACTAATACATGTGGTACACAAAAAAAAACAAAAAAAAAGTAGTAATACTTGTGGTACTAATACATGTGGTAGTAATACATGTGGTAGTAATACTTGTGGTACTAATACATGTGGTACTAATACATGTGGTAGTAATACATGTGGTACTAATACTTGTGGTACTAATGCTTGACCTACTTTATGCATGTGTTTGTGCTATCAATTGCCATTTAAATGGGTATCATTTTCCTTGGAGTGATGTTGTTGTAGGCTGCAAGGTTACTGACCTTTGAAGAAACCAAAAGGCGTGCTATCAGTAACAAATGAATTTAGCGGATACATGCTTAATATAGATTATCCATTGATGTCATATGACAAATTGAATTGAGTCTGGACAGCCACTTTTTTTTATAAACAAAAGGTTGAATATCCAGTGTAGCCAAAGTCCGTGGACTAGTTTTATGTAGCTCTCTATGTCCACATTGAATTGTCAACCACTTTGTTTGACATGTTAATGAGACAACAAGAGAGGAGGACATAATATAGTATGTTGGCCTCATAAAAGTTAACAGAAGTGTCTGTAACATAGCTGAGGTAGGGAGGTCAGGTCATGGCCTAAACGTTTAGTCAGCATTTGTAGTGCCCAACAAGTGAAGCCGTATGGCAAGTGACAACAACCCTGTGCTTGAGTGGCATGCCTACCATGAGCTAATTTCACAGCTCACACAGGTAGCTATGGAATACTATCACTCCTACAGAGCAGGCCTCACACTCTCCAACATACAAGGGTAGAGTTGACTGAAGCTTGTGTTGCATTCTAGGACACAAATATCCTTCTGAGAAAAACAGACCATGTGATTTCAAAAAAAGTTTGTATTTCTGAATCTTTTTATTAGGTCAACAACAGCCATGGCAAATTCAATACATGTATTACTTCTCCAGTCGTCATAAAAAAGGCCATGGAGGGAAGACACTGTCAGAGGTGGAAAGCAACGAATTACAACTTTTACCTGAGCCGTTTTTTACACCAGTAGTTTTACTTCTAGTGGGATTTCATTAAAGTAACAGTACTTATACTTGTGTAGGATATTTCAATCCTCTTTCCACCCCTGGACACTGTTTGCTTCTAATGTACTGTATGTGCAGTGCTTGACTTGGACAGGAACACACCAGTGTGTTTTCTACTGCTAGTGTTCTGTCACCTCTTATAGAATATTGGCTATATTCTGGCACCTAAATATGTACAGTACTCTATGGCACCCAGAAAGAGTACCGCCACCAATTTCAGACCACTTCAAGCGCTTTGTATGTGTACAAAGCAGTGATATTTTGTGGTGACAAATACCTGCACAGGACTGTGTTTCACCAAGGAGGTAGACAGAAGAAGTAAACACTGTACAAACCAATGCGAGATGATCCAATGCAAATTCCTATTGAAATATATGGCTCTCGTTTCACCTAGTCAACCCAGCTTGTGCCATGTGTTTCTATACTGAGCTCAGTTAACAACAAACAACAAATACATTGCTACATGTGTTACATGCACACCTTTGAATAGTTGCGACATGAAAACCCTTGTACCATCCCGTATCAATACACAAAACAGACCTTACTTTTTATCCATAACTGGAAACAAAGCTTCAGCTAACTGACAACCACACGTTTTTTTGTTGTTGCAATTGTGACCTCAACATTGTTTCTTGATACCAGTGATTCTAATGTTAAATTGCAGTAAATCTGAGCCAGAGATTACTTTCTATCCATTACATGAGGTATTTATAATTATGGTGAAGTATCCCTTTAAAGACATGACAGAGACCCAATTGTCTGTCTAAAACGACCCACTTCCTGTCTATTATAAAAATGTGATCCTCAGGGAACATACTTTAATCTTAGCATTGTCTTGTGCTGGATCTGTTTTTCAACTTTATTGTTGGACAAAGTTAGATTGACCTCTCATCAGATTTTATTTCTGTACTACAATTTGATATTTTAAGATTGTTAATCATCATACCAGCACACAAAAATCCCTGAAATCAAGTCAAGAGTAGGAGAGGTAGGTAAAGGTAAGTAGCATGTCTTCTCACACAGCAGAGAATAAGGGGAGGAGTCACACTAGGTTAGTGGGCATGTGAGGTTAGTGAACCACATAGTGGGAGAGTTGGAGGGTAGCTAAGCACAGAGGGAAAGACACTTAGAGCGATCACTTTCCCACTTGTCCCAGGTTCACCCAAAGCTCAAACCTTTACACCCTCACGGAGTCTCTGGCTGGAGTTACGAACATGGCCAAACTCAAGACAATGTCAGCTCAGGTTTCTCTCATGGGACACCAGCAGCAGTGGTCAGCTGTCAGAAGGTTTTACTATGCCTGCTGTGTGTGTTTGTAATCAACCAGAAGGTAGTTGAAAACAAGCTGCACCCATAAGAGTCAAAATTACACTGATACACACAGACCAGTCATCGGTAAATATATCTAACTCACTTCTGAAGGACGGAGACGTGCTACGCAACTTGTCAATATGTTAGTCAGAATATCTTACAATAAAACTATTGGTTTTACACTATGTCATCTGTCTATGATAATTACTATTGTGAAATGACAGTCCAAGTCCTGATATGACCTATTGCATACATTCTGCCCAAAATACTGCCTAGCTTTCCCATGTGTCCAATTTGTTATTTCAGTTAGTATAATGCTATAGTCTGTACATCTCCTTTATCAATTTTAATTTCTCTCAGCCTTAGATGAAAATAAGAAATTATAACGTGTACTGTTCTTGGATCGTTTGCTATTTATGTTGCACTATGCCTTTACACCCATGGAATGGTGATCATCCTTAATAGCCTCCCTCAATAATGGATTTCAGTTTCTATTCATATCCACTTACTCCAGAGAGTTGTCAAGCCATCTAGCACAGTAATTATGGCTGCTGGCCATCATTTAAAAGGTGTCTTAAAATAACCTCATCATCGACAGACAGCAGATTATTTGAGTATGTATGTCAAATCAAATCAAATCAAATTTTATTGGTCACATGCGCCGAATACAACAGGTGCAGACATTACAGTGAAATGCTTACTTACAGCCCTTAACCAACAGTGCATTTATTTTAAACAAAAAAGTAAGAATAAAACAACAACAAAAAAGTGTTGAGAAAAAAAGAGCAGAAGTAAAAATAAAGTGACAGTAGGGAGGCTATATATACAATAGAATAAAGTGACAGTAGGGAGGCTATATATACAGGGGGGTACCGTTGCATAGTCAATGTGCGGGGGCACCGGCTAGTTGAGGTAGTTGAGGTAATATGTACCAGACGAGGTATGTATGTATGTATGTTCCGGTGATATTCATATTTTGGAGAGTTGGATGACATTTCTGTCTGTCTGTCTGTCTAGCTGCTGTCCAGTAAATTAGCTACAAAGATCGAAATGACCAGCTGCGCCATCTGCTGGTGTATCTAAATCAGTAGAGAGGACAGTCAAAGACATGAACATAAGCTAACTGAAATCCCCGATCACACTTGTAGAAGATGTCATGGCGACGTTGGCTGGCTAAACTCAAAACGGTCGTCTCGCACTGAACTGCGCATGTGCAAGCCATCAAATCAAAGGCACTCCGATATAAAGTTGTTTTTGACGAAAATCAAAACGTGGCAGTTTGTCATTTTCACGAGGTTAGAGTACTAACATATTCAACTACTTAAGACATTGGCTCGAATCTAGGTTGTGCCTTTCAATTTTGAGAAAAGTAACAACTAAGCAATAATTGTTCACTTCTCTCATTGACTTCTCAAACTCCAAACCCCGGCCTGGTCTATTTGGTCTGTTTCGCAAGCGTTCCCGAAAGTCTCGCGATGTTGCGCCTCTGGGGTTAGAAACTCTGTGCTCAACAGGTGTGGTCTCATCAAAGTTTATAATTTCAAAATGAAAATGGCCTCCATAACAACCACAGAGCTTTTTGATACACAACTCCTGGTAATAACGTTTTATTGTCCTTTACATTTATTTAAATTGTTGTAAGTAGCAAGCAAACGATACTCAACACAATATTATTTGTACTTTGGGTAAAATCTGATAAGCTTCTTCGCTAAGAACAAAGGAAACCAAAATAGCTAACCAGCTAGCCAGGTTGCCAACAACAAACACAGGAAGTATATGTTGTGTGTATGCTATGCTAGCTAAATGTAACTTACCTTGCTTTCTAACGTACTGCACTTTAAACATGACATACACGTTTGTTTTACTCTGTGTTGCTGTCCGACAACTCTTTTGGGATATTTCTGCCAACTTCTATAGCCCAGACTAGAGACAGTAAATAATGACCACCGTAGGAGTTGTCAGACAACACAAACAGATCTGAGCCCAGGCTATAATATTAGGTATTGCATTTTCTAATGACAGCAAACGTATTGGCTGACTACTTGTTAGACCTGGCTCATACTAGCTTTGTTTTCTCATAAGGAAGGTGGCTTCATCACAGGTACTCACCACAACAATGCACAACGACGTTTGGAAGATAGAGTTTCCCAACAAAAGACAGAGTTTCTCAGAAACGCAGAGAAGCTTAGAAAACAGTAAGTTCCTCGTATTAATATGCAGGGGAATTTAGATTATACATGCACATATATTGTATTGAGACTCATTTTCTGTTGTTCTTAAAACAGGATTGAGAAACTTGAGAAAGAGAAGACGTTGAATAAACAAAACAGGAAGAATGGTCTTTCAGATGAATTTGGAGTATTGGAAGAGTTTGAAAAAGGACTTCAGGATGATCGAAATACTGAGCGTGTGTATTTTTGTTGTTGTAGTACTCTTTTGTATGGCACTTTAGTTTTTACAGACTAAAACGTAATTTGAACATCCTTAATTATCACATTGTTCATGTTCTTTGTCCCTCAGATATGAATGTGCAAAAGCATCTGGTGAAAATCCATCATGGTGTAAATAGATTTCAGATGCAGCTGACTGATGTGAAGCCTACCCCTGAGTGTAAGTCATATGCTGGTTGATGGTTAAACATGTGCACGGAAACAGTACAGATTGGGGAGTCATGACATTCAGTCATTAACATGTTTTCATGAAGCCATTTCAATTTGATACCCACTTCACCTACCTTTTATACAGGCTGTTATACTTGAACTACTTAGAAATGCTGTTTTGTTTTTTAGTCATTGAGAAACTGAAAGAAATAATGACAGAAGTTGAAAATTCAATCAACACTTACAAGGAGGACCAACGTCAAAGGTATTGTAACAGCTGTCATGTAATGCATGTTTCAAAATGACTTGATTATAGTTTAGACTGAGATTAACTGCCTCTTTCTTATTCTTTTTAGTTTTGAGGAGCTATTGAAAGAGGAAAGGACATGCAGCCAGGAGATAAGTGCTTTTGAAAAGAAGATTGAGACTTGGTCTTTGGCTGTAAAAACAAACCCAAAGTTGCCCCCTGCTCCCTCAGCCAAGGTGTGTCTGGCCAAAGCCCTAGAGGAGGACCTCCCACCAGAGGTGACCGCACTAGAGAGGTTCCTACAGCAAACTGGAGGGAAGCAAGGAGGCTGGGACCAGTATGACCATCAGAGCTTTCTGAAGGTGTGGACCAAGCACAATGGCAAACCAGCCTATAGAAAAGAGGCTTTGCTCTACCTGCCAGGCAAAACTCCAGAAGACATTGAACAGCACGAAGACTGGTATCTTGAGCTCCTGTACCTCCAGGAGAAGAAGAAAGAGGTAGACTGGGCTTCACTTTGTAGGCAATGTAATGAGTTTCCAAAGTCACTTTCAACTGTGGGTGGGTAGAACAGTACCTGACAATTACAGAATTTATCTGCCGCCATTTATGAGCTCTGGAATGTCTCAGCCAGCTATTTGTTTTGAGCTGTTAAATCGCACTAATATACTTGCAATATTAGTTTTATCTTCTTAATGTTTAGCACATTTTCACTATCCATGCACCAGGCCATTCACCGGTGGAAGGCTGAGAGACAGCAGGAGAGGGCGACAAGGCTGCAGCACCAGAATGAGCTGGAGAGCACTGCCAGGAGGGAGAGGGAGGTGCAGGCTGAGACCCAGCAGCGTAGGGCCGAGGAGGAGAGGAGGGAGGCGGCGACTCGCCTGGATGGGTGGAAAAGGCAGCGCAGGCTGCGCCTGGAGCAGGAGGAGGAGCAGAGGCTCACTGAGGAGATCCTGCAGGGGAGACAAGCCAAGGAGGAGCGCAGGAGACAGCTGGAGGTGAAGCTGGTTCTGGAGGCCCACATTCGGCAGAAAAAGGAGGAAGAAGAACTTTTGAACATGCAGAAGGAGGAACAGGAACAGGCAGAAATGGAGGAGAAGAAGAGACTGGCAGGCTACGGCATCAAACGCTTTCAGGAAAGGGTACGTGGAGGATCATTATTTTCCAATGGTACTACTCAAGGTATTTTGTATATACAGTGCATTCGGAAAGTATTCAGACCCCTTAACTTTTTCCACATTTTGTTACGTTACAGCCTTTCTAAAATTGATTTTTAAAAACAACATCATCAATCTACACACAATACTCCATAATGACAAAGCAAAAACAGGTTTTTAGAAACAGAAATACCTTATTTACATAAGTATTCAGACCCTCGAAATTGAGCTCAGGTGCATCCTGTTTCTATTGATCATCCTTGAGATGTTTCTACAACTTCATTGGAGTCCACCTGTGGTAAATTCAATTGATTGGACATGAGTTGACAGTGCATGTCAGAGCAAAAACCAAGCCATGAGGTCGAAGGAATTGTCCGTAGAGCTCCGAGACAGGATTGTGTCGAGGCACAGATCTGGGGAAGGGTACCAAAAAGTGTCTGCAGCATTGAAGGTCCCCAAGAACACAGTGGCCTCCATGATTCTTAAATGGAAGAAGTTTGGAACCACCAAGACTCTTCCTAGAGCTGGCCGCCCGGCCAAACTGAGCAATCAGGGGAGAAGGGCCTTGGTCAGGGAGGTGACCAGGAACCGGATGGTCACTCTGACAGAGCTCCAGAGTTCCTCTGTGGAGATGGGAGAACCTTCCAGAAGGACAACCATCTTTGCAGCACTCCACCAATAAGGCCTTTATGGTAGAGTGGCCAGACGGAAGCCACTCCTCAGTAAAAGGCACATGACAGCCCGCTTGGAGTTTGCCAAAACGCACCTAAAGGACTCTCAGACCATGAGAAACAAGATTCTCTGGTCTGATGAAACCAAGATTGAACTCTTTGGCCTGAGTGCCAAGCGTCACATATGGAGGAAAACTGGCGCCATCCCTATGGTGAAGCATGGTGGTGGCAGCATCATGCTGTGGGGATGTTTTTCAGCGGCAGGGACTGGGAGACTAGTCAGGATTGAGGGAAAAATGAACGGAGCAAAGTATAGAGAGATCCTTGATGGAAAACCTGCTCCAGAGTGCTCAGGACCTCAGACTGGGGCCAAGGTTCACCTTCCAACATGACTACGACCCTAAACACACAGCCAAGACAATGCAGGAGTGGCTTCGGGACAAGTCTCTGAATGTCCTTGAGTGGCCCATTAAAAGGCCGGACTTGAACCCGATCTAACATCTCTGGAGAGACCTGAAAATAGCTGTACAGCGACGCTCCCCATCCAACCTGACAGAGCTTGAGAGGCTCTGCAGAGAAGAAACTCCCAAATACAGGTGTGCCAAGCTTGTAGCGTCATACCCAAGAAGACTCGAGGCTGTAATCGCTGCCAAAGGTGCTTCAACAAAGTACTGAGTAAAGGCTCTGAATACTTATGTAAATGTATTATGGGGTGGAGGAAAGTGAAATTATAGTGGTTAACCTACTTATCTGCAGGACTTCCAGAAGTTGGAGACAAAAGTGCAGGAGCGACGGGAGAAGGAAAAGCAGCATCTGGATAGACAGAAGAGACTGGCTAAGCTGAAGGAGAAGGTAGGACCTTACACAGCAGCAGGCACTGATTCCATTGTACACATAATGTATGCCATCAATAATGGTCTGCTATTCATTTGATCTCATTAGGCAGAGGCTCATATCAGCAGAGACCCTTCCAGACTCTGCAAACCCACCAAAGGATGGGAGGAACGCACCAAAGAGATTGGACCCACCGGGGGCGGACCTGTATTACAGATGTTTCATAGGTGAATTAGCCCCAAACATTCCCAAATCACCCATCTTTATCTGTAACTAATCTATGATCATCATCATTTTCTTACAGGGCTGTCCCAAGCTGGAGACAAGGCTTATGAGGATGTCTGACTGGAACCAATATTTACTTTGCTAATTTGTTTTTATTGATCATGCAAAATTCATGTCTCAGTGTGGTTATTTGTCATTTCAACACACTTGTATCCTTGCTTTGTGTAATTTCCTATTTTATACAATAAATGATCACATTTCTTATGATCTGAATTAAAACATGAATAATTTTATTTTTATTTAACCTGTAGTTAACTAGGCAAGTCAGTTAAGAACAAATTCTTATTTACAATGGTCTATTTACGTGGTCCTCTGTAGCTCAATTGGTAGAGCATGGCGCTTGTAACGCCAGGGTAGTGGGTTCGATCCCTGGGACCACCCATACGTAAAAATGTATGCACACATGACTGTAAGTCGCTTTGGATAAAAGCTTCTGCTAAAATGGCATATTATTATTATATTACAATGACGGCCTACACCGGCCAAACCCGGATGACGCTGGGCCAATTGTGCGCCGCCCTATAGGACTCCCAATCACAGCCGGTTGTGATACAGCCTGGAATTGAATCAGGGGGTCTGTAGTGACGCCTCAAGCACTGAGATGCAGTGCCTTAGACCGCTGCGTCACTCGGGAGCCCAATAACTGTCGGCCTACACTTATTTGTCTTGTTATTAATGTGAAATTTTATATTATTATAGACGTGCATTCGACAGTCAACATTTTACATTCTTCAAATGAAATTTATCCTCCAGTGTACCAAAATGAATGAAAATTGGGACGCAAAAGAATGGGAAACTGAGCAAAGTTGGGTTGGAAAAAGGTTGAGCTCTGCTGGAGTCCCCACTTATCTTATGCGGTTTATTGAGGATGACCACCTGGATTAAATACCAAACTTGAGAAACCGTTTCAGATATAAACTGGTGGAAGAGGTGGTGGGTAAAGTGAAGGCTGTGAGGATCACGAGAAGTGGGCTTGGAACGCCTCTCGGGGAGAGGGCCAAGATGGCGAGTACGCCTGAATGGTTGTTGGACTTGGAGATGGAGTCAGAGGAACCCATAGTAAGAAGGTGGGCAGGAAAAAAAGGTTGAAAGTGCAACATATTAAGATTAAATATGGTGTGCTGCAGAAGGAAATTTAAAATGACGAGGGTGAATTAACTGCGGCGACAGGTGCGGTGGAGACTGCCGAGTTTGAGCCTCGTCTCGTCCGTGATAAAGATGATTTTGTCCCAGTTGAGGTGAGATTTTTGGAGATAATGGATCGTTGCCTTCTGGCTGATCCATATGTGGTGTCAGGTGGGATGTAGAAGAGGTTGGGGAATGTTGGGTCAGTGAAAGTGTCTCGAAGTGGAATTGTGTTGTTTGTTTGCGTTTCTGCTGTCCAGAGGGAGCTTGCGCGCCGCACCACACAACTTGGGTCAAGAACTGTGACTTGCTTTCCTCTCCGGAGCAGGGCGCCATTGAAAGGAGCGATAACTGGTGTGGCATTAAGTGTTGAAGATGAACTGAAATGGAAGATTCCCGGTGTCTGTGATGCTTGCCGTTTGTGTGCGACGCAGACCCGGGTGGAGGGCATGGTGAAACAGAGAAGACACTGTCTGTATTACTGCGTTGTAATGCAGAGTCTTAAAAGGATGAAGTAAAGTTAGGTTGTGTCAGTTATCCCATGAGAGCTTTTATCCCGAAGCGATTAACATGTGTTAGGTGTCAAGCTTATGGTCATGTGGCAGCCATGTAGGAGGGAGATTCCTAGATGTGAGAAGAGTGCAAGAGGACACGAGACAAAGGAATGTGTAGTATTGGTGAAAAAAGTTTTGTGTGTAAACTGTAGGGGTGCTGGAGATCAGAAGTGTCCAGTGAGAGAAAGGCAGGTTGAGGTTGCCAGATCAGAGTAGTGCAGAAGTTGTCATATGCTGAGGGAGTGAAGAGAGTAGTAGAGGAAGATGGGTCCAGGGTGTGGCATCCTGAGAGGATCCCTGTCCCTGTGAGTAGACCAATAGAGAATGATATGAATAATGTGTGCTTCAGTAAAGCAGTAAAGTAGTTTTTTTGGTGTTCATGGCCATGGTTGTCAACTGTACTGCTGGAATGGAACCTAACAGAGGATAGATGTTGTGGTGGCAGCTGCAGAGAAGTACTTTGGTGTCACAGGAGGTTGGTGGCGCCTTAATTGGGGAGGACGGGCTCGTGGTAATGGCTGGAATAGGTGGAATGGTATAAAATACATCAAACACATGGTTTGATGCCATTCCATTTGCGCCGTTCCAGACGTTATTATGAGCTGTCCTCCCCTCAGCAGCCTCCACTGTTGGGTGTATGAGATTTTACTGCAGAAGAGTTACAAGGTGTTTTGAGTGATAGTGTCCCATCCTCCCAGGCGGCTGGGCTGGCTTAGGATCAGATAGGGCCGAAGTAATGGAATAGTGGTGAGGTTTTTAATGGGTGTAGGGTTTGTTGGTCTGGCAATTTTTTCACCAAGTGTAATGAATTCATACTACAAAATAGTCAATACAGGAGGTGGTGGAATGCACCTATAACATTTGTTTGCAAACCGCCATAATACCAAAGAAGAAGAAGAAGTAGTAGAAGTAGACTTGTGTTGAGGAAAATAAGGCGCGCGTGCTGAGTCTCACCCATTTAGAGAAATATGATGTGTTGTGCGTTGCTCTTCGGAGCAGGGCACTTGTAAAGGGGGTAATATCTGGCGTCTTGTGGGACGTTGATGTTGGACAAATTAAGAATATCACAGGAGTGGTTGATGCACATCGGATGAATCGTGTGGTGAATGGAGTGAACGTAAAGAGTATTTTTCTGTTTTTTTTATACAGAGTCCCTCCCTGCCCAGGTGAAGTTGGGGTATGTGAATCATCATGTCGGAGCGTTCGTCCCAAGACCGATGCAGTGTAATCATCACTGTATGGCTTTCGGACATGCCAAGTGTCTGTAGAAGAGAAAAGCTGAGATGTGGCAGTTGTGGAAAAGAAGATTGTTGTATGGATGAAGAACATGTGAAGTGTTGCAATTGTGGTGGGAACCATGAAGCTACATCTTTGAAATGCTCGAAGAGGACGAAAGAGAATGAGGGTGCTGTCCAGAGCATTTCATATGTAGAGGCTGTCAAAAGGGTTGAGGGAATGAATTGCCCTCCTGAAGACTCCACGGTGTTGGATAGGCCTTCACTGTAGGCTGCAGAGTTTGCCTCTCTTCAGCATGATCCAGATACTGTATGTTGCATGTTAAGAAGGTGGACTTTGTGGCTTTAATGGCAATGGTGATTAACAGCACTGCCGGAGTGGAGAAGAAGTCCAGTAAAATTGCTGTCATTGTGTCTGCGGCAATGAGCTATAACAAGAACGGGATCTGCGGCAGAACGGTTCCTGGGATTGAAAGATTTTTCAGTGTTGGAGTTATATGGAGTGCTGTCATGAGCAGTGCCACCCTCTCAGGCCTCACAGCCTGAGAAGGGAGATATGGAATTTTTTATTAATTATTTTTTATTTGTTAAGTTTCTGTTTGTGTGGAATAAGGCCCAACCCCCCTTTTGTACCTGTATGGAGTTTCCTTTTTTCGCCGGTAATGCACCATAAACGTTGGATGCCAACCGCCGTTAAACCCCAACAAAGAAGGTTGCAAAGCTTGTTTATACGGAAGTTGTTTCAAACTCAAAGATCCAAGATGGCATAGCAGTGCGGTCGTGTTTTCTGTAGTGTCCTTATGTAAATAGCCAGTTTTTAGTTTTTTTTTCTTTTTCGTATATATTTCTCAATCTCACTTTCCATCCTTTAACTAAATATACTTTCCTGCAACCCGCCTCACCCAATGTGGAACGGATTCTGTTGTTTCTTCATAAATGTTTATCCAGAACCTCTGGCTGAAACTAGCCAGCTAGCCAGCTAACTAGCTACTTGCTATTAGCCACCGTTAGCGGTCTTCACCATTGTCCGTGGCCGTGACCTGCACTACCTACCAGCCAGCCAGCTCTAGCCTGGACTATTATTCGGCCAGTCTGCACTGTCTGCACAGCGCGTTATTCACCCTGAACATATCGGTTTTTCTGCCGGAATCACTGAATCACTGGACCTTTAACACCGGATTCATCGCTACTAGCTAGCTGCAACCAAATGGACGTTTGTGGTTGGCTAATCAGCCCTGAGTTAGCCTTGAGCCAGGCCCATCTCCCGGCTATCTACCTCTCTGTCAACCGGACGGGACCTCCTAGTGTTGACACGGAGCCCCGCCGATCCAACACAACTGGTCTGCCGACGAAATCGTCTGATGTGGTTACAACAGGCTTCCCGTTACGACGTCGACCACGAAGATCCATCTGCTAGCCCCGGCCCGCTAGCACACGCTAGCCGTGGCCTCTTGCTCGTTAGTGCTATAGCAGCCCCCGAACTACCTCCGAACTATCCTATTGCTGTTCACCGGACCTTATGATAACTCAGCTATACAGCTGATGCCTGCTGGACTGTTCCTTTTTATGGTACCGCATCCTGTTTATGTTTAGCCTCAGCCCAAACTTTGTCGCCATTACCAGCTGTTGTCTTAGCTCTCTCGAATTACACCTGTGATTGCTTTATGCCTCTCTCCCATGTCAATATGCCTTGCTTATTGCTGTTTCGGTTATTTCTTATTGTACTATTTCACTGTAGATCCCCCAGCCCAGCTAAACCTGCCTTAGATAGCTCCTTTGTCCCACCCCCCATACACGCGGAGACCGACTCAATCGGTGCCTCCAGTGATGCTATCTCTTTCATCGTTACCCAACGCTTAGGTTTACCTCCACTGTACTCATATCCTTCCATATCCTTTTCTGTACATAATGCCCTGAATCTATTCTACAATGCCCGGAAACCTGCCCCTTTTTTTCTCTGTACCCAACGCACTAGAAGACCAGTTCTTAAAGCCTTTAGCCATATCCTTATTCTACTCCTCCTATGTTCCTCTGGTGATGTAGAGGTTAACCCAGGCCCTGTAGCCCCCAGTATCACTCCTACTCCCCAGGCGTTATCATTTGTTGACTTCTGTAATCGTAAATGCCTTGGTTTCTTGCACGTTAACATCTGAAGCCTCCTCCCTAAGTTTGAGTTATTCACTGCGTTAGCACACTCCGCCAACCCTGATGTTCTAGCATTGTCTGAATCCTGGCTTAGGAAGGCCACCAAAAATTCAGAAATGTCCATCCCCAACTACAACATTTTCCGTCTCGATAGAACTGCCAAAGGGGGTGGGGTTAGCCTGCAGAGCTCTATCGTACTATCCAGGTCTGTGCCCAAACAGTTTGAGCTTCTACTTCTAAAAATCCACCTTTCCAGAAATAAGTCTCTCACTGTTGCCGCTTGGTACAGACCCCCCTCAGCCCTGAGCTGTGCCCTGGACACCATATGTGAACTGATTGCCCCGATCTATCCTCAGAGTTCGTACTGCTTGGTGACCTAAACTGGGATATGCTTAACACCCCGGCCAACCTACAATCTAAACTAGATACCCTCAATCTCACACAAATTATCAACGAACCCACCAGGTACAACCCTAAATCTGTAAACATGGGCACCCTCATAGATATCATCCTGACAAATTTACCCTCTAAATACACCTCCGCTGTCTTCAACCAGGATCTCAGCGATCACTGCCTTATTGCCTGCGTCCGTAATGGGTCCGCGATCAAACGACCACCCCTCATCACTGTCAAACGCTCCCTAAAACACTTTAGCGAGCAGGCCTTTCTAATTGACCTGGCCCGGGTATCCTGGATGGATATTGACCTCATTCCGTCAGTAGAGGATGCCTGGTTGTTCTTTAAAAGTAATTTCCTCTCAATCTTAAATAAGCATGCCCCATTCAAAAAATTCAGAACTAAGAACAGATATAGCCCCTGGTTCTCCTCAGACTTGACTGCCCTTGACCAGCACAAAAACATCCTGTGGCGTACTGCATTAGCATCGAACAGCCCCCGCGATATGCAACTTTTTAGGGAAGTCAGGAACCAATATACACAATCAGTTAGGAAAGCAAAGGCTAGCTTTTTCAAACAGAAATTTGCATCCTGTAGCACTAACTCCAAAAAGTTTTGGGACACTGTAAAGTCCATGGAAAATAAGAGCACCTCCTCCCAACTGCCCACTGCACTGAGGCTAGGAAACAATGTCACCACCGATAAATCTACAATAATCAAGAATTTCAACAAGCATTTTGCTACGGCTGGCCATGCTTTCCACCTGGCTACCACACTACCCCGTCCACCAGATCTGCACCCTCCGCTGCAACTTGCCCATGCCCCCCCCCGCTTCTCCTTCACACAAATTCAGACAGCTGATGTTCTGAAAGAGCTGAAAAATCTGGACTCCTACAAATCAGCTGGGCTAGACAATCTGGACCCTTTCTTTCTAAAACTAGCCGCCGAAATTGTCGCAACCGCTATTACTAGCCTGTTCAACCTCTCTTTCGTAACGTCGAGATTGAAAAGCTGCCGCGGTCATCCCCCTCTTCAAAGGGGGTGACACTCTAGATCCAAACTGTTATAGACCTATATCCATCCTGCCCTGCCTTTCGAAAGTATTTGAAAGCCAAGTTAACAAACAGATCACCGACCATTTTGAATCCCACCGTACCTTCTCCGCTATGCAATCCGGTTTCCGAGCTGGTCATGGGTGCACCTCAGCCATGCTCAAGGTCCTAAACGATATTATAAACATGATCGATAAAAGACAGTACTGCGCAGCCGTCTTTATCGACCTGGCCAAGGCTTTCGACTCTGTCAACCACCATTCTTATTGGCAGACTAAATAGCCTTGGTTTCTCTAATGACTGCCTCGCCTTGTTCACCAACTACTTCTCAGATAGAGTTCAATGTGTCAAATCGGAGGGCCTGTAGTCTGGACCTCTGGCCGTCTCTATGGGGGTGCCACAGGGTTCAATTCTCGGGCCGACTCTATTCTCTATGTATATCAATGATGTCGCTCTTGCTGCTGGTGATGCTCGGATCCTCCTCTATGTGGACGACACCATTTTGTATACATCTGGCCCTTCATTGGACACTGTGTTAACAAACCTCCAAACGAGCTTCAACGCCATACAACACTCCTTCCGTTGCCTCCAACTGCTCTTAAACACTAGTAAAACTAAATGCATGCTCTTCAACCGAACGCTGCTTGCACCCGCCCACCCGACTAGAATCACTACTCTCGGCGGGTCTGACCTAGAGTATGTGGACAACTACAAATACCTAGGTGTCTGGTTAGACTGTAAACTCTCCTTCCAGACTCACATTAAGCATCTCCAATCAAAAGTTAGATCTATAATCGGCTTCCTATTTCGCAACAAAGCCTCCTTCACTCATGCTGCCAAACATGCCCTTGTAAAACTGACTATCCTACCGATCCTTGACTTCGGCGATGTCATTTACAAAATAGCCTCCAACACTCTACTCAGCAAATTGGATGTAGTCTATCACAGTGCCATCCGTTTTGTCACCAAAGCCCCATATACTACCCACCATTGTGACCTGTACGCTCTTGTTGGCTGGCCCTCACTACATATTCGTCGCCAATCCCACTGGCTCCAGGTCATCTATAAATCACTGCTAGGCAAATCCCCGTCTTATCTTAGCTCACTGGTCAGCATAGCAACACCCACCCATAGTCTGCGCTCCAGCAGGTATATCTCACTGGTCATCCCCAAAGCCAACACCTCCTTTGGCCGCCATTCCTTCCAGTTCTCTGCTGCCAATGACTGGAACGAACTGCAAAAATCTCTGAAGCTGGAGACTCTTATCTCCCTCACTAACTTTAAGCATCAGTTGTCAGAGCAGCTTACCGATCACTGCACCTGTACACAGCCTTTCTGAAATTAGCCCACCCAACTACCTCATCCCCATAGTGTTATTTATTTTGCTAATTTGCACCCCAGTATCTCTATTTGCACGTCATCTCTTGCTATCATTCCAGTGTTAATACGAAATTGTAACTATTTTGCACTATGGCCTATTTATTGCCTTACCTCCATAACTAACTACATTCGCACACACTGTTTATATATATATTTTCTGTTGTATTTTTTACTTTGTTTTGTTTACCCCATATATAACTGTGTTGTTGTTTTTATCGCACTGCTTTGCTTTATCTTGGCCAGGTCGCAGTTGTAAATGAGAACTTGTTCTCAACTGGCTTACCTGGTTAAATAAAGGTGAAAAAAAGAAAAAGATGAGTTGATCTAGAAGTGTTGGAGAGACCACAGAAAGATTCATCTGATTTGTTTAAGAGACGTCTGGATACTGTGTATCAGGATTTTGTGGCCATTTACACAGATGGTTCAAAAGATCCAAGGACAGGACGTACTGGGTCAGCATTTGTAGTGCAGGAATGTGGGGTGGAAGTCAGGAAACGTATTACAGATCATCTGGCTGTATATACGGCGGAGCTGATGGCCATACTGTTGGCCTTGCAGTGGGTGGAGGAAGTCAAACAAGATAGAGTAGTTATTTGCTCTGATTCATGTTCAGTGTTAATGCGTCTCCAGTCCTTTAGCTCACGTAGCAGACAAGACCTGCTTTATGAGGTGCTACAAACCCATGGCAGGATTAAACAGATTGGTATTCAGATAAGAATTTATTTGGTCCCAGCCCATGTGGGGGTGGAGGGGAATGAGGCAGTAGATGAACAGGCTAAACAAGCACTTAGTAGTGGGGATGGTGATGTTGAAGTTTCAATGAGCAAGGCAGAGGCAAAAAGACTGATATATACAGTGATGGTGCAGAGATGGCAGGAGCAGTGGAATAGAGATAATAAAGGAAGGCATTTATTTCAAGTACAGAGGAAAGTCGGGGAGGGGAGGACGGCAGGAAAGGACAGAAGAGAGGAGGCTATTTTTTACAAGATTAAGTGTGGGACACAGCCAGTTGAATAAGACATTAAATGTAATAGGAAAGCATCCAACAGGAAAGTGTGAATATTGTCAGGAAACAGACCTTGGAGCATGTATTGCTACATGGTGGGCAGTATCAGAGGGAAAGAGAGAGGATGAGATCTAGTATGAGGGAGAAGGGGATACAGGAAATTAGTTTAAAGAGTATATTGAGTAGAACGTCATTAGATATAGTCTCAAATATTGTATCTTTTTTAAGAGCAACGGGGTCGCAGGTAGGATTTAGTTTCTCCCTGTCTCTGGCCCACACTCCAGTACAGTAGGTGGTGGTAATGCACCATAACGTTGGATGCCAACCGCCGATAAACCCCACTGAAGAAGAAGCAGAAGAAACACAAATATGGCGGAAGAACAGAACCCGCTTGCCGAATTGGAACAAATTGACTTTTTAAAAGATCGACATGTACGATTCTTTCAAAGATGTCTTCAAGTTTTACCAGAGAGATATTCATCATTAGAAACAAGCAGGTACATATGTTGGCATGAATAATTCTATACTATCATTTGACAACGTCCTCGCTAGCCAAAATGCTAACGATGACAGACGAGCCTGCCAGTGCCGCTGTCATCAGGCCAAAATAGTGTTTTTGTTAACGTTAGCTAGCTATACATTTTTTCAGACAGCGTGCTCAATTTAAAAGATTGCAACTAAACATTGGTGCTTTTTGCAATGGACCCAATTGAATTAGCTTGCTACTGTCAGGTACCTAACGTTAGCTACGTTTGATGAACATCCTATTATCTCGAGCCAGTGTGCTAGCTAACCAGGCTAAAATCTAACTGTCACAGAGATTTGGTTAACCTTAGATTTGATTCAGCTAACGTTATGGTCGCTACTATCCGTGATTCCTTGGGACGTCCCTAGCATAAACCATAAACTCTACCCTAGCCTAGCCGAGGAACGCTCAACTCCGTTCTCTTATATCGAGGCGGATATAAATCCATACGTTTTAAATAAACGTACATCAAATACCACCACCGACTGTTTACTTGTTGAGATTTAAATTATATTCAATTTGAGATAAACAGCAATGAGCAAACAGTCGGTGGTTGTATTTGAGTAACGTATATTGTAAAAGTATGGATTAAAAACAAAGGAAGGCACACGACTACAGCAGACAAACATAGGTACACAGTCCCGTGTAGCTCAGTTGGTAGAGCATGGCGCTTGCAACGCCAGGGTTGTGGGTTTGATTCCCACGGGGGACCAGTATGAAAAATGTATGCAGTAACTGTAAGTAGCTCTGGATAAGAGCGTCTGCTAAATGACTAAAATGTAAATGTATGAGGTGGGCGTTTAATATATATATATATTTTTTTAAAGTATTGACCTTGGAATCGATGTAGTCAGAGCTAGATCCCACAAGTCTCGGCCCTAAGCCATTGGTGGTTAATCATGAACTTCCTTCACCTTGGAGTCTGCTGAAGAGAATAATTCAAGTTTTAAACGTTGCAGTTTTAAAGGCGCAGTGCAATCAAAAACGTGATTTTCCTGTGTTTTATACGTATTTCCACACAGAGGTTTGAATAATACTGGGAAATTGCGAACATGATGATAATGCCCATTTAGTGTATGAGCTGTTTGAAATGACCACCTTTTCAGCCTATTTTGGTGGGATGGCGTTTTGGCCTTCCATGGTGACGTCAGCATGCGATAAATTAGTTAATAGACCAATAAGAAAGAGTTCCAAACCTCTCTGCCAATAAAAGCACATTTTCAGTTTTCCACTCCAAGACAGTCCTAGCGAAATTCTTGCTTGAGAAATTGCTCTTTGCTAAGAAGCTATTTTTGTTTCTTTTTGACATTTTTTATTGAAAACATTCACAGTAAGGTACTTCATTGTTACCCAGAAATGATTTGATATTGAGGAAAAAAAACCGCTGCATTGGACCTTTTTTAAAGCAAGTTTTCTGTAATTCTACACATTTTGCCATGGGGTGGAGAGAACTTTGCAATTTTAAAGCTAATTTCCTGCAATTCTACTAGGCCTGTCGCCGACAAAAAAAAAGATCTTGGTCGACCTAGAGTCATCTGTTCTTTCGACCAATCAACTGGTTAAAATGTGTATGTTTCCATATATAGACACACCCTATGTGTTTCAATAAAATCAACTATGTGTAGGCTACTGAGCTTGTCTGATGCTTCATGGGAAAATCAAAAGAAATCAGCCAAGACCTCAGGAAAAGAATTGTAGACCTCCACAAGTCAGGTCCATCCTTGGGAGCAATTTCCAACGCCTGAAGGTACCACGTTCATCAGTACAAACAATAGTACGCAAGTATAAACACCATTGGACCACGCAGCCGTCATACCGCTCAGGAAGGAGACGTGTTTTGTCTCCTAGAGATGACCGTACTTTGGTGCGAAAAGTGCAAATCAATCCCAGAACAACAGCAAAGGACCTTTTGAAGATGCTGGAAACAGGTACAAAAGTATCTATATCCACAGTAAAACGAGTTCTATATCGACATAACCTGAAAGACCTCTAAGCAAGGAAGAAGCCACTGCTCCAAAACCGCCATAAAACCGCCAGACTACGGTTTGCAACTGCACATGGGGACAAAGATCGTACTTTTTTGAGAAATGTCCTCTGGTCTGATGAAACAAAAATAGAACTGTTTGGCCATAATGACCATCCGGTATGTTTGGAGGAAAAAGGGGGTCGCTTGCAAGCTGAAGAACACCATCCCAACCGTGAAGCACGGGGGTGACAGCATCATGCTGTGGGGATGCTTTGCTGCAGTAGGGACTGGTGCACTTCACAAAATAGATGGCATCATGAGGAAGGAAAATTATGTGGATATATTGAAGCAACATCTCAAGACATCAGTCAGGAAGTTAAAGCTTGGTCGCAAATGGGTCTTCCAAATGGACAATGACCCCAAGCATACTTCCAAAGTTGTGGCAAAATGGCTTAAGGACAACAAAGTCAAGGTATTGGAGTGGCCATCACAAAGCCCTGACCTCAATCCTATAGAAAATGTGTGGGCAGAACTGAAAAAGCGTGTGCGAGCAAGGAGGCCTACAAACCTGACTCAGTTACACCAGCTCTGTCAGGAGGAATGGGCCAAAATTCCCCAACTTATTGTGGGAAGCTTGTGGAAGGCTACCCGAAACGTTTGACCCAAGTTAAACAATTTAAAGGCAGTGCTACCAAATACTAATTGAGTGCATGTAAACTTCTGACCCACTGAGAATGTGTTGAAAGAAATAAAAGCTGAAATAAATCACTCTCAACTATTATTCAGACATTTCACATTCTTAAAATAAAGTGGTGATCCTACATTTTAACTAGGATTAAATGTCAGGAATTGTGAAAAACTGAGTTTAAATGTATTTGGCTAAGGTGTATGTAAACTTCCGACTTCAAATATATATATATATACACTGCTCAAAAAAATTAAGGGAACACTAAAATAACACATCCTAGATCTGAATGAATGAAATAATCTTATTAAATACTTTTTTCTTTACATAGTTGAATGTGCTGACAAAATCACTCAAATTATCAATGGAAATCAAATGTATCAACCCATGGAGGTCTGGATTTGGAGTCACCCTCAAAATTAAAGTGGAAAACCACACTACAGGCTGATCCAACTTTGATGTAATGTCCTTAAAACAAGTCAAAATGAGGCTCACTAGTGTGTGTGGCCTCCACGTGCCTGTATGACCTCCCTACAACGCCTGGGCATGCTCCTGATGAGGTGGCGGATGGTCTCCTGAGGGATCTCCTCCCAGACCTGGACTAAAGCATCCGCCAACTCCTGGACAGTCTGTGGTGCAACGTGGCGTTGGTGGATGGAGCGAGACATGATGTCCCAGATGTGCTCAATTGGATTCAGGTCTGGGGAACAGGCGGGCCAGTCCATAGCATCAATGCCTTCCTCTTGCAGGAACTGCTGACACACTCCAGCCACATGAGGTCTAGCATTGTCTTGCATTAGGAGGAACCCAGGGCTAACCGCACCAGCATATGGTCTCACAAGGGGTCTGAGGATCTCATCTCGGTACCTAATGGCAGTCAGGCTACCTCTGGCGAGCACATGGAGGGCTGTGCGGCCCCCAAAGAAATGCCACCCCACACCATGACTGACCCACCGCCAAACCGGTCATGCTGGAGGATGTTGCAGGCAGCAGAACGTTCTCCACGGCGTCTCCAGACTCTGTCACGTCTGTCACGTGCTCAGTGTGAACCTGCTTTCATCTGTGAAGAGCACAGGGCGCCAGTGGCGAATTTGCCAATCTTGGTGTTCTCTGGCAAATGCCAAACGTCCTGCACGGTGTTGGGCTGTAAGCACAACCCCCACCTGTGGACGGCGGGCCCTCATACCACCCTCATGGAGTCTGTTTCTGACCGTTTGAGCAGACACATGCACATTTGTGGTCAGCTGGAGGTCATTTTGCAGGGCTCTGGCAGTGCTCCTCCTGCTCCTCCTTGCACAAAGGCGGAGGTAGCAGTCCTGCTGCTGGGTTGTTGCCCTCCTACGGCCTCCTCCACGTCTCCTGATGTACTGGCCTGTCTCCTGGTAGCGCCTCCATGCTCTGGACACTACGCTGACAGACACAGCAAACCTTCTTGCCACAGCTCGCATTGATGTGCCATCCTGGATGAGCTGCACTACCTGAGCCACATGTGTGGGTTGTAGACTCCGTCACATGCTACCACTAGAGTGAAAGCACCGCCAGCATTCAAAAGTGACCAAAACATCAGCCAGGAAGCATAGGAACTGAGAAGTGGTCTGTGGTCACCACCTGCAAAACCAGTCCTTTATTGGGGGTGTCTTGCTAATTGCCTATAATTTCCACCTGTTGTCTATTCCATTTGCACAACAGCATGTGAAATGTATTGTCAATCAGTGTTGCTTCCTAAGTGGACAGTTTGATTTCACAGAAGTGTGATTGACTTGGAGTTACATTGTTTTGTTTAAGTGTTCCCTTTATTTTTTTGAGCAGTGTATATACACACAGTGGGGAGAACAAGTATTTGATACACTGCCGATTTTGCAGGTTTTCCTACTTACAAAGCATGTAGAGGTCTGTAATTTCTATCATAGGTACACTTCAACTGTGAGAGACGGAATCTTAAACAAAAATCCAGAAAATCACATTGTAAGATTTTTAAGTAATTAATTTGCATTTTATTGCATGACATAAGTATTTGATACATCCTTTGTTTGCAATTACAGAGATCATACATTTCCTGTAGGTCTTGACCAGGTTTGCACACACTGCAGCAGGGATTTTGGCCCACTCCTCCATACAGACCTTCTCCAGATCCTTCAGGTTTCGGGGCTGTCGCTGGGCAATACGGACTTTCAGCTCCCTCCAAAGATTTTTTATTGGGTTCAGGTCTGGAGACTGGCTAGGCCACTCCAGGACCTTGAGATGCCTCTTACGGAGCCACTCCTTAGTTGCCCTGGCTGTGTGTTTCGGGTCGTTGTCATGCTGGAAGACCCAGCCACGACCCATCTTCAATGCTCTTACTGAGGGAAAGAGGTTGTTGGCCAAGATCTCGCGATACATGGCCCCATCCATCCTCCCCTCAATACGGTGCAGTCGTCCTGTCCCCTTTGCAGAAAAGCATCCCCAAAGAATTATGTTTCCACCGCCATGCTTCACAGTTGGGATGGTGTTCTTGGGGTTGTACTCATCCTTCTTCTTCCTCCAAACACGGCGAGTGGAGTTT
Source organism: Coregonus clupeaformis (assembly GCF_020615455.1). Taxonomy (NCBI): domain Eukaryota; kingdom Metazoa; phylum Chordata; class Actinopteri; order Salmoniformes; family Salmonidae; genus Coregonus; species Coregonus clupeaformis. Next base: position 18,480,663 of record NC_059207.1, read on the forward strand.
AGACCAAAAAGCTCTATTTTTGTCTCATCAGACCACATGACCTTCTCCCATTCATCCTCTGGATCATCCAGATGGTCATTGGCAAACTTCAGATGGGCCTGGACATGCGCTGGCTTGAGCAGGGGGACCTTGCATGCGCTGCAGGATTTTAATCCATGACGGCGTAGTGTGTTACTAATGGTTTTCTTTGAGACTTTGGTCCCAGCTCTCTTCAGGTCATTGACCAGGTCCTGCTGTGTAGTTCTGGGCTGAACCCTCACCTTCCTCATGATCATTGATGCCCCACGAGGTGAGATCTTGCATGGAGCCCCAGACCGAGGGTGATTGACCGTCATCTTGAACTTCTTCCATTTTCTAATAATTGCGCCAACAGTTGTTGCCTTCTCACCAAGCTGCTTGCCTATTGTCCTGTAGCCCATCCCAGCCTTGTGCAGGTCTACAATTTTATCCCTGATGTCCTTACACAGCTCTCTGGTCTTGGCCATTGTGGAGAGGTTGGAGTCTGTTTTGATTGAGTGTGTGGACAGGTGTCTTTTATACAGGTAACGAGTTCAAACAGGTGCAGTTAATACAGGTAATGAGTGGAGAACAGGAGGGCTTCTTAAAGAAAAACGAACAGGTCCGTGAGAGCCGGAATTCTTACTGGTTGTTAGGTGATACTTATGTCATGCAATAAAATGCAAATGAATTACTTAAAAATCATACAATGTGATTTTCTGGATTTTTGTTTTAGATTCCGTCTCTCACAGTTGAAGTGTACCTATGATAAATATTACAGACCTCTACATGCTTTGTAAGTAGGAAAACCTGCAAAATTGGCAGTGTATCATTTACTTGTTCTCCCCACTGTGTGTGTGTGTATGTATATATTAGTGAGGGGAAAAAGGTATTTGATCCCCTGCTGATTTTGTACGTTTGACCACTGACAAAGACATGGTAGGGGAGGGAATGGCCGGCAGGGATGTAGCTCAGTTGGTAGAGCATGGTGTTTGCAACGCCAGGGTTGTGGGTTCGATTCCCACGGGGGGCCAGTATGAAAAAAATAATAATAATGTATGCACTCACTAACTGTAAGTCGCTCTGGATAAGAGCGTCTGCTAAATGACTAAAATGTAAATGTATGATCAGTCTATAATTTTAATGGTAGGTTTATTTGAACAGTGAGAGACAGAATAACAAAAAAATCCAGAAAAAACGCATGTCAAAAATGTTATAAATTGATTTGCATTTTAATGAGAGAAATTAGTATTTGACCCCTCTGCAAAACATGACTTAGTACTTGGTGGCAAAACCCTTGTTGGCAATCAGAGGTCAGACGTTTCTTGTAGTTGGCCACCAGGTTTGCACACATCTCAGGAGGGATTTTGTTCCACTCCTCTTTGCAGATCTTTTCCAAGTCATTAAGGTTTCGAGGCTGACGTTTGGCAACTCGAACCTTCAGCTCCCTCCACAGATTTTCTATGGGATTAAGGTCTGGAGACTGGCTAGGTCACTCCAGGACCTTAATGTGCTGCTTCTTGAGCCACTCCTTTGTTTCCTTGGCCATGTGTTTTGGGTCATTTGTCATGCTGGAATACCCATCCACGACCCAATTTCAATGCCCTGGCTGAGGGAAGGAGGTTCTCACCAAGATTTGACGGTACATGACCCCGTCCATCGTCCCTTTGATGCGGTGAAGTTGTCCTGTCCCCTTAGCAGAAAACCCCCTCTAAAGCATAATGTTTCCACCTCCATGTTTGACGGTGGGGATGGTGTTCTTCAGCATTCCTCCTCCTCCAAACACGGCGAGTTGAGTTGATGCCAAAGAGCTCGATTTTGGTCTCATCTGACCACAACACTTTCACCCAGTTCTCCTCTGAATCATTCAGATGTTCATTGGCAAACTTCAGACGGGCCTGTATATGTGCTTTCTTGAGCAGGGGGACCTTGCGGGCGCTGCATGATTTCAGTCCTTCACGGCGTAGTGTGTTACCAATTGTTTTCTTGGTGACTATGGTCCCAGCTGCCTTGAGATCATTGACAAGATCCTCCCGTGTAGTTCTGGGCTGATTCCTCACCGTTCTCATGATCATTGCAACTCCATGAGGTGAGATCTTGCATGGAGCCCCAGGCCGAGGGAGGTTGACAGTTATTTTGTGTTTCTTCCATTTGCGAATAATCGCACCAACTGTTGTCACCTTCTCACCAAGCTGCTTGGCGATGGTCTTGTAGCCCATTCCAGCCTTGTGTAGGTCTACAATCTTGTCCCTGACATCCTTGGAGAGCTCTTTGGTCTTGGCCATGGTGGAGAGTTTGGAATCTGATTGATTGATTGCTTCTGTGGACAGGTGTCTTTTATACAGGTAACAAGCTGAGATTAGGAGCACTCCCTTTAAGAGTGTGCTCCTAATCTCAGTTCGTTACCTGTATAAAAGACACCTGGGAGCCAGAAATCTTTCTGATTGAGAGGGGGTTAAATACTTACAGTGGGGGGAAAAAAGTATTTAGTCAGCCACCAATTGTGCAAGTTCTCCCACTTAAAAAGATGAGAGAGGCCTGTAATTTTCATCATAGGTACACGTCAACTATGACAGACAAAATGAGAAAATAAAATCCAGAAAATCACATTGTAGGATTTTTTATGAATTTATTTGCTAATTATGGTGGAAAATAACTATTTGGTCACCTACAAACAAGCAAGATTTCTGGCTCTCACAGACCTGTAACTTCTTCTTTAAGAGGCTCCTCTGTCCTCCACTCGTTACCTGTATTAATGGCACCTGTTTCAACTTGTTATCAGTATAAAAGACACCTGTCCACAACCTCAAACAGTCACACTCCAAACTCCACTATGGCCAAGACCAAAGAGCTGTCAAAGGACACCAGAAACAAAATTGTAGACCTACACCAGGCTGGGAAGACTGAATCTGCAATAGGTAAGCAGCTTGGTTTGAAGAAATCAACTGTGGGAGCAATTATTAGGAAATGGAAGACATACAAGACCACTGATAATCTCCCTCGATCTGGGGCTCCATGCAAGATCTCACCCCGTGGGAGTCAAAATTATCACAAGAACGGTGAGCAAAAATCCCAGAACCACACGGGGGACCTAGTGAATGACCTGCAGAGAGCTGGGACCAAAGTAACAAAGCCTACCATCAGTAACACACTACGCCACCAGGGACTCAAATCCTGCAGTGCCAGACGTGTCCCCCTGCTTAAGCCAGTACATGTCCAGGCCCGTCTGAAGTTTGCTAGAGTGCATTTGGATGATCCAGAAGAGGATTGGGAGAATGTCATATGGTCAGATGAAACCAAAATATAAGTTTTTGGTAAAAACTCAACTCGTCGTGTTTGGAGGACAAAGAATGCTGAGTTGCATCCAAAGAACACCATACCTACTGTGAAGCATGGGGGTGGAAACATCATGCTTTGGGGCTGTTTTTCTGCAAAGGGACCAGGACGACTGATCCGTGTAAAGGAAAGAATGAATGGGGCCATGTATCATGAGATTTTGAGTGAAAACCTCCTTCCATCAGCAAGGGCATTGAAGATGAAACGTGGCTGGGTCTTTCAGCATGAAGATCCCAAACACACCGCCCGGGCAACGAAGGAGCGAAGGAAGGAGTGGCTTCGTAAGAAGCATTTCAAGGTCCTGGAGTGGCCTAGCCAGTCTCCAGATCTCAACCCCATAGAAAATCTTTGGAGGGAGTTGATAGTCCGTGTTGCCCAGCGACAGCCCCAAAACATCACTGCTCTAGAGGAGATCTGCATGGAGGAATTGGCCAAAATACCAGCAACAGTGTGTGAAAACCTTGTGAAGACTTACAGAAAACGTTTGACCTGTGTCATTGCCAACAAAGGGTATATAACAAAGTATTGAGAAACTTTTGTTATTGACCAAATACTTATTTTCCACCATAATTAGCAAATAAATTCATAAAAAATCCTACACTGTGATTTTCTGGATTTTTTTTCCTCATTTTGTCTGTCATAGTTGACTTGTACCTATGATGAAAATTACAGGCCTCTCATCTTTTTAAGTGGGAGAACTTGCACAATTGGTGGCTGACTAAATACTTTTTACCCCCACTGTATTTCCCTCATTAAAATGTAAATCAATTCATAACATTTTTGACATGTGTTTTTCTAGATTATTTTGTTGTTATTCTGTCTCGCACTGTTCAAATAAACCTACCATAAAAATTATAGACTGATCATTTCTTTGTCAGTGTGCAAACGTGCAAAATCAGCAGGGGATCAAATACTTTTTTCCCTCACTAATATATATATATATATATATATATATATATATATATACATACACACACACACTACCTTTCAAAAGTTTGGGGTCACTTAGAAATGTCCTTGTTTTCGAAAGAAAAGCAATTTTTTATGTCCATTAAAATAACATCAAATTGATCAGAAATAGTGTAGACATTGTTCATGTTGTAAATGGCAGATTTTTTTTAATGGAATATCTACAAAGGCGTACAGAGGCCATCATTAACCATCAGTCCTATGTTCCAATGGCACTTTGTGTTTGCTAATTGATCATTAGAAAACCCTTTTGCAATTATGTTAGCACAGCTGAACTGTTGTGCTGATTAAAGAAACAATAAAACATTCCTTCTTGAGACTAGTTGAGTATCTGGAGCATCAGCAATTGTGGGTTTGATTACAGGCTCAAAATGGTCAGAAACAATTAACTTTCTTCTTAAACACATCAGTCTATTCTTGTTCTGAGAAATGAAGGCTATTCCATGCGAGAAATTGCCAAGAAACTGAAGATCTCGTACAACGCTGTGTACTACTCCCTTCACAGAACAGTGCAAACTGACTCTAACCAGAATAGAAAGAGGAGTGGGAGGCCCCAGTGCACAACTGAGCAAGAGGACAAATACATTAGAGTGTCTAGTTTGAGAAACAGACGACTCACAGGTCCTCAACTGGCAGCTTCATGAAATAGTACCCGCAAAACACCAGTCTCAACGTCAACAGTGAAGAGGCAACTCCGGGATGCTGACCTTCTAGGCAGAGTTGCAAAGAAAAAGCCATATCTCAGACTGGCCAATAACAATAAAAGATTAAGATGGGCAAAAGAACACAGACACTGGACAGAGGAAGATTGGAAAAAAGTGTAATGGACAGACGAATCAAAGTTTTATGTGTTCGGATCACAAAGAATAACAGTTGTGAGACGCAGACCAAATGAAAAGGTGCTTGATGCCATCTGTCAAGCATGGTGGAGGCAACGTGATGGTCTGGGGGTGCTTTGTAACGCCATGCCATACCCTGTGGACGGCGCTTGATTGGAGCCAATTTCCTCCTACAACAGGACAATGACCCAAAGCACAGCTCCAAACTATGCAAGAACTATTTAGGGAAGAAGCAGTCAGCTGGTATTTTGTCTATAATGGAGTGGCCAGCACAGTCACCGGCTCTCAACCCTATTGAGCGTTGTGAGAGCACCTTGACCGTATGGTACGTAAGAAGTGCCCAAGCCAATCCAACTTGTCGGAGGTGCTTCAGGAAGCATGGGGTGAAATCTCTTCAGATTACCTCAACAAATTGACAACTAGAATGCCAAAGGTTTGCAAGGCTGTAATTGCTGCAAATGGAGGATTCTTTGACGAAAGCAATGTTTGCTTTCAATTTAAAACCATTATTTCTAACCTTGTCAATGACTACATTTCCTATTAATTTTGTTATATTTCCTATTCACTCATTTCATGTATGTTTTCATGGAAAACAAGGACATTTCTAAGTGACCCCAAACTTTTGAACGGTAGTGTATATTTTTGCAACTGCTCAACAAAAACATTATTGATCGATCAACAGCCTATCGAACAAACAATCGACCTGTCGACTAAATGGGGTCAGCCCTAAATTCTACACATTTTATGATAATATGTTAATATGATATCTGAGTGAGAATGACTAACAAAATCAATGGGGGCCCCCTGGAGGTCAGGGCCTCTGGGCGCGTGCCCGGTCAGTATTCGGCCATGATTACTACAAGTTTAGATAGCTGGCTAGACTAATTACCAATATATAAATTGTTAGCTGACATGACTAATTGAGTGACTGTCAGTGACTGACATAACAGACAAACTGCTCATACTCAACCAAATTTAGAAATTGCACGTGGTGTATTCTACTGTTCTTACTCTCAATAGTAAGTTGTTTTTCTTTTTTGGGTCGGTGCCCCCTAAGCAACCGCTTATGTCGCTTATGCCTGGAACCGTCCCTGGGGATAGGAACCTCCCGAGGATTCTGGATAGCACAGACCCAATGATGACTCAGTGTTGTTGCTAGCAAATCCTGTGACCAGTTATCAAAACTTAACTCCGCCTCAATATAAGATGACTGAATTGAGCGTTCCACAGCTACCCTAACCTTAACCCTTACCTTAACCATTTAAAATTTCAACTTCAGTGGGGTAGGGACGTCCCAGGGATCTAGGATAGCACGGACCATTCAGATATAGCTAGCTAATTGGTGGCCATAGCTGGAGTACCAGTTTGTTAGTGTTTCTGCTATCATGCCAACTCCCTGTCACTCATTCTGTCATTGTCATGCCAACAACACAAACAGGTCTGGACTGGGACCAGGCTTAGTTGGTCATTTAAAAGCATAGCTATTATGCAGAACACATTCTTTGTTGATTAGTGGTTGTCAAAAACAAACTAGCTATCTAAGTGGTGAACTTGGATTGTTTGGAGCTCTCTAGCTAGCTATCCAACTAACGAATGGAGTTGGCTATCCAGCTGTCCTCATCATGTCATCATGTAAAGTAACCACTCATATGATTTACTTTTCTGTTCTTAACTAAAATATGCTGTGGCTAATTCTAATACTATACTTTTACTAGGTGTATAAATGTTTGTTTACCTTTTGTGTCCCTCCCTTTCTAGGTTGACCATTGTGTTCTTTGCGCTCTCTGGTCTTGATGTCCTGGATTCCCTTAATGTAATAGATAAGCCCAGCTTGATTGAATGGGTCTACTCACTACAAGTTCTTCCTACAGAAGACCGTAAGTGCTACCTTGTAGGTTATATTGTTTTGGGGCATTCACGGCCTTCAGGAGGCACACACATACACGTAATTCACTTCATTTTGGTGGAACAGAAGAAGGCCAAACTAAACAGTCAGCTAAAACCAACTGAACTTTTTGTATCCCTTGGTACACTGTTTTAAACCATAGAAGCCCAGTCTTCTATGGTTTAGTGGTTATTTGCGCTCTATTCTTAGATGATATGCATAATACACTGTGCCAAGTCGATCAGTGTGAATTCTAGGGCCATTTAGCTGTAACAGTGGACAGTATACTAAAACAGGTTTAGGTGGACCACAAATCACACTTCTAAATCATACAGGATGTAGCGTCTTTGTGCTGTATGTGTCAGGCATTGAGTTTGTGAGACATGTATTTGAGTTTGTGAGACATGTATTTGAGTTTGTGAGACATGTATTTGGCCAGCAGCCGTACTTTTCCTCTTGCCCCACCCAACATCCTGTAGTTTGCTGTGCATCATTTATGAGCTCACTCCTCTGTATGATGGGCATCAGCCACTTCTGACCATCTGCTCAGTTTTTTAATTATTCAGGCGATGAACAGAAATCATATTAGGAACTTGTTTGTCGATTGGACATGGAAAGCTACAAACATATGTTACTTGTCTGACCTGTTACTTTTTATAATTAACATTATTAGTATAATGCAGTAGTTTCAGCTGCTAATATTCCGTTCTTTGTCAGAGACACTCCCATTCCTCCTTTATGAAGCTGACCTTATAGCTATCTATCCATTAGATGGCAGCATTGCACATAGTTGAGTTGCCCCACAGCAACAGACAATGTCTTCACTTGTGTTCATGGACTAGTATAATATAGTATCAGAGTAGGAGTGCTGATCTAGGATCAGTTTTGTATTTGAAATAATAATGAATAAGATCGGAAAGTATTCAGACCCCTTGACCTTTTCCAAATTTTGTTATGTTAGTCTTATTCTAAAATTGATTACATTGATTTTTTTTCCCTCATCAATCTACACACAATACCCCATAATGACAAAGCATAAACCGTTTAAAAAAAAAATGTGCAAATGTATTAAAAATAAAAAACGGACATATCACAGCCTCGAGTCTAATTGGGTATGATGCTACAAGCTTTGCCCAGCTGTAGTTGGGGAGTTTCTCCCATTCTTCTCTACAGATCCTCTCAAGCTCTGTCAGGTTGAATGGGGAGCGTCACAGCACAGCTATTTTCAGGTCTCTCCAGAGATGCTAGATCGGGTTCAAGTCCAGGCTCTGGCTGGGCCACTCAAGGACATTCAGAGACTTGCCCCGAAGCCACTCCTGCGTTTTCTTGTCTGTGTGCTTAGGGTCGTTGTCCTGTTGGAAGGTGAACTTTCGCCCCAGTCTGAGGTCCTGAGCACTCTGGAGCAGGTTTTCATCAAGGATCTTTCTGTACTTTGCTCCTTTCATCTTTCCCTCGATCCTGACTAGTCTCCCAGTCCCTGCCGCTGAAAAACATCCCCACAGCATGATGTTGCCACCACCATGCTTCACCGTAGGGATGGTGCCAGGTTTCCTCCAGGCGTGACGCTTGTCATTCAGGCTAAAGAGTTCAATCTTTGTTTCATCAGACCAGAGAATCTTGTTTCTCATGGTCTGAGAGTCTTTAGGTGCCTTTTGGCAAACTCCAAGCAGGCTGTCATGTGCCTTTTACTGAGGAGTGGCTTTCCGTCTGGCCACCCTACCATAAAGGCCTGATTGGTGGAGTGCTGCAGAGATGGTTGTCCTTCTGGAAGGTTCTCCCATCTCCACAGAGGAACTCTGGAACTCTGTCAGAGTGACCATCGGGTTATTGGTCACCTCCCTGACCAAGGCCCTTCTCCCCTGATTGCTCAGTTTGGCCGGGCGGCCAGGTCTAATAAGAGTCTTGGTGGTTCCAAACTTCTTCCATTTAAGAATGATGGAGGCCACTGTGTTCTTGGGACCTTCAATGCTGCAGACATTTTTTGGTACCCTTCCCCAGATCTGTGCCAAGACACAATCCTGTCTCGGAGCTCTACAGACAATTCCTTCGACCTCATGGCTTGGTTTTTGCTCTGACATGCACTGTCAACTGTGGGACCTTATATAGACAGGTATGTGTGCTTTCCAAATCATGTCCAATCAATTGAATTTACCACAGGTGGACTCCAATCAAGTTGTAGAAACATCTCAAGGATGATCAATGGAAACGGGATGCTCCTGAGTCTCATAGCAAAGGGCCTGAATACTTAGTAAATAAGGTATTTCAGTTTTTTATCTTTACAAAATTTGTAAAAAATTATACAAACCTGTTTTCCCTTTGTCATTATGGGGTATTGTGTGTAGATTGATGAATATATATATATATATATATATATTTTAATCCATTTTAGAATAAGGCTGTAACGTAACAACGTGTGGAAAAAGTCAAGGGGTTTGAATACTTTCCGAATGCAGTGTGTGTGTGTGTGTGTGTGTGTATATATTACACACACTCTACCGTTCAAAAGTTTGGGGTCACTTAGAAATGTCCGTATTTTTGAAAGAAAAGCAATTTTTTTGTCCATTTAAAATAACATCAAATTGATCAGAAATACAGTGTAGACATTGTTAATGTTGTAAATGGCTATTGTAGCTGGAAACGGCTGATTAAAAAAAGAATAAAAAAAAGGAATATCTACATAGGCGTACAGAGGCCCATTATCATTAACCATCAGTCCTGTGTTCCAATGGCACATTGTGTTTGCTAATCCAAGTTTATCATTTTAAAAGGCTAACCCTTTTGCAATTATGTTAGCATAGCTGAAAACTGTTGTGCTGATTTAAAGAAGCAATAAAACTGGCCTTCTTGAGACTAGTTGAGTATCTGGAGCATCAGCAATTGTGGGTTCGATTACAGGCTCAAAATGGCCAGAAACAAATAACTTTCTTCTGAAACTCGTCAGTCTATTCTTGTTCTGAGAAATGAAGGCTATTCCATGCGAGAAATTGCCAAGAAACTGAAGATCTCGTACCATGCTGTGTACTACTCCCTTCACAGACCAGCGCAAACTGTCTCTAACCAGAATAGAAAGAGGAGTGGGAGGCCCCAGTGCACAACTGAGCAAGAGGACATACATAAGTGTCTAATTTGAGGAACAGGCACCTCACAGGTCCTCAACTGGCAGCTTCATTAAATAGTACCTGCAAAACACCAGTCTCAACGTCAACAGTGAAGAGGCGACTCCGGGATGCTGACCTTCTAGGCAGAGTTGCAAAGAAAAAGCCATATCTCAGACTGCCCATCTTAATCTTTTATTTTTATTGGTCAGTCTGAGATATGGCTTTTTCTTTGCAACTCTGCCTAGAATGTGACACACACAGTGCATTCAGAAAGTATTCAAACCCCTTGACTTTTTCCACATTTTGTTACGGTACAGTCTTATTCTAAAATGTATTAGAAGTGTTTCGTCATGTGTTTGATCTAGTGTTGCAAGGTATATTCCCAAACTTCCATACTGTGTTTGATATATATATACATACACACAGTACCAGTCAAAAGTTTGTACACAACTACTCATTCAAGGGTTTTTCTTAATTTTTACTAATTTCTACATTGTAGAATAATAGTGAAGACATCAAAACTATGAAATAACACATGGAATCATGTAGTAACCAAAAAAGTGTTAAACAAATCAAAATATATTTGAGATTCTTCAAATAGCCACCCTTTGCCTTGATGACAGCTTTGCACACTCTTGGCATTCTCTCAACCAGCTTCACCTGGAATGCTTTCCAACAGTCTTGGAGTTCCCAGAAATGCTGAGTATTTGTTGGCTGCTTTTCCTTCACTCTGCGGTCCGACTCATCCCAAACCATCTCAATTGGGTTGAGGTCGGGGGATTGTGGAGGCCAGGTCATCTGATGCAGCACTCCAACACTCTCATTCTTTGTAAAATAGCCCTTACACAGCCTGGAGGTGTGTTGGGTAATTGTCCTGTTGAAAAACAAATGATAGTCCCACTAAGCCCAAACCAGATGGGATGGCGTATTGCTGCAGAATGCTGTGGTAGCCATGCTGGTTAAGTGTGCCTTGAATTCTAAATAAATCACACAGTCTCACCAGCAAAGCATCCCCACACCATCACACCTCCTCCATTATTTACGGTGGGAAATACACATGTGGACATCCACACCGCGTCTCACAAAGACACGGCGGTTGGAATCAAAAATCTCAAATTTGGACTCCAGACCAATGGACAAATTTCCACCGGTCTAATGTCCGTTGCTGATGTTTCTTCGCCCAAGCAAGTCTCTTCTTCCTATTGGTGTCCTTTAGTAGTGGTTTCTTTCCAGCAATTCGACCATGAAGGCCTGATTCACACAGTCTCGTCTGAACAGTTGAAGTCGGAAGTTTACATACACTTAGGTTGGAGTCGGGATGTTGAGATGTGTCTGTTACTTCAACTCTGAAGTATTTATTTGGGCTGCAATTTCTGAGGCTGGTAACTCTAATGAACTTATCCTCTGCAGCAGAGGTAACTCTGGGTCTTCCATTCCTGTGGCGGTCCTCATGAGAGCCAGTTTCATCATAGCGCTTGATGGTTTTTGCGACTGCACTTGAAGAAACGTTCAAATTCTTGAAATTTTCCGTATTGACTGACCATTTCTCTTTGTTTATTTGAGCTGTTCTTGCCATAACATGGACTTGGTCTTTTACCAAATAGGGCTATCTTCTGTATACCCTCCCTACCTTGTCACAACACAACTGATTGGCTCAAATGCATTAAGAAGGAAATAAATTCCACAAATTAACTTTTAAGAAGGCACACCTGTTAATTGAAATGCGTTCCAGGTGACTACCTCATGAAGCTGGTTGAGAGAATGCCAAGAGTGTGCAAAGCTGTCATCAAGGCAAAGGTTGGCTATTTGAAGAATCTCAAATATAAAATATATTTTTGATTTGTTTAACCCTTTTTTGGTTACTACATGATTCCATATGTGTTATTTCATAGTTTTGATGTCTTCACTATTCTACAATTTAAAAAATAGTACAAATAAAGAAAAATAATTGAATGAGTAGGTGTGTCCAAACTTTTGACTGGTAGTGTGTGTGTGTATATATATATATATATTTTTTTTATATCTTCCTTTTAATATTGTCCCCTAACCCTACCACCCCTCCCCTAATTGGAGTAAATTAATGGACAACAACACTTAGGCTTCTACTTCCAGCATATACATACTATATACATTTTACAGACACAGTATATTTTACAATAGTTATCTTTTGTTTGTTTTTAGTCCCATCCTTCAGCTACCCTCAACCACTCCCATCTATCCCTGAAGACCATCCAGTTTTGATTTCTATTTGCCATATATTTTTTAACTGTGCTGTTTCACAAAAGTTCTGAACCTGTATACATTTTACGGACACAGTATATTTTACATTAGTTATCTTGTTATTTTTAGTCAGTTCATAAACCATGTGCCATGGAATCAGTACATCGAAAATCTCTTCCCAACTATTTTGCAATCTATATGGCACAGCTGTCACACTTTTGGTCCTTAAATTAAACTGTTATACTTTTTTATTTAACACAATTTTCTTTAACCAATTTTGGTCTTTAATGCAGGGTCGACAGACAAGTTCCTTACTTTCTCCCCCTTCCACCAGCCTCTTACATTTTTGCAGTAATGCTGTAATTAGTTGGTTGTAATTTTGAGTAGTGCAGACGTTTCCATATATTTTTGTTAGCTGCATGTGTGACAACTCCACCAGTCCTATTTTATTATATAATTTACAAAGATTATACAATTTTTAAACATTTGTTCCCAAAATATTGTTTTTAAAAATTAATTAGTATATTTGAGTTTAACCATAATATTTGTTGTAATTGTAGTTCTTTATTTTCTGGTGGATTAAACTGAAATTACAACCAACTTTCTATGTCATGTTTTTAAAAAAACGATATAAATGACTCATAGTGAGAGGTTGTAATCTGAATAACGGGAAAAAGGCCATTCTTGAACATGGGGTGAGACGTTCTTACTAATCTGCTAGAGAACCAGTTTGGATTTAAGTATAACTTTTGTATGACTGAAGCCTTTAGGGAGAGGTCTAATGGTTTAATATTTAATCATTTCAGCCCTCCTAATTCATATTCATTATATAAATAGGCCCGTTTAATTTTGTCTGGCTTGCCTTTCCAAATAAAATTGAATCTTTTTTGCTCATATAATTTAAAAAGCAAGACGCTAGGTGTAGTTAAGGCCATAAGCAAATAGTTAAACTGGGTGATTTCTCCACAAATAGACAGGTATTTATATATATTTTTATGTCCGCTGGCTTTACCATCGTTTCTCATAAAACAAATTCAAATATTTTGTCCCCCCCCAGAATCCAATTTAGGACGTTGTGGGTTTCGCGGGTCATCACACATTGGAGTTCCATACAGCACCTCCAAGGTATTGATCTCATTTCATACCTCCACACATTTGAAACGCATCCTTGTTCAACGGACAGTTGAAGTCGGAAGTTTACATACACCTTAGCCAAATACAGTGGGGAAAAAAAGTATTTAGTCAGCCAACAATTGTGCAAGTTCTCCCACTTAAAAAGATGAGAGAGGCCTGTAATTTTCATCATAGGTACACGTCAACTATGACAGACAAAATGAGGAAAAAAAATCCAGAAAATCACATTGTAGGATTTTTTATGAATTTATTTGCAAATTATGGTGGAAAATAAGTATTTGGTCAATAACAAAAGTTTCTCAATACTTTTATATACCCTTTGTTGGCAATGACACAGGTCAAACGTTTTCTGTAAGTCTTCACAAGGTTTTCACACACTGTTGCTGGTATTTTGGCCCATTCCTCCATGCAGATCTCCTCTAGAGCAGTGATGTTTTGGGGCTATCGCTGGGCAACACAGACTTTCAACTCCCTCCAAAGATTTTCTATGGGGTTGAGCTCTGGAGACTGGCTAGGCCACTCCAGGACCTTGAAATGCTTCTTAAGAAGCCACTCCTTCGTTGCCTGGGCGGTGTGTTTGGGATCATTGTCATGCTGAAGGACCCAGCCACGTTTCATCTTCAATGCCCTTGCTGATGGAAGGAGGTTTTCACTCAAAATCTCACGATACATGGCCCCATTCATTCTTTCCTTTACACGGATCAGTCGTCCTGGTCCCTTTGCAGAAAAACAGCTCCAAAGCATGATGTTTCCACCCCCATGCTTCACAGTAGGTATGGTGTTCCTTGGATGCAACTCAGCATTCTTTGTCCTCCAAACACGACGAGTTGAGTTTTTACCAAAAAGTTATATTTTGGTTTCATCTGACCATATGACATTCTCCCAATCCTCTTCTGGATCATCCAAATGCACTCTAGCAAACTTCAGACAGGCCTGGACATGTACTGGCTTAAGCAGGGGGACGCAGGATTTGAGTCCCTGGCGGCGTAGTGTGTTACTGATGGTAGGTTTTGTTACTTTGGTCCCAGCTCTCTGCAGGTCATTCACTAGGACCCCCGTGTGGTTCTGGGATTTTTGCTCACCGTTCTTGTGATCATTTTGACCCCACGGGGTGAGATCTTGCGTGGAGCCCCAGATCGAGGGAGATTATCAGTGGTCTTGTATGTCTTCCATTTCCTAATAATTGCTCCCACAGTTGATTTCTTCAAACCAAGCTGCTTACCTATTGCAGATTCAGTCTTCCCAGCCTGGTGCAGGTCTACAATTTTGTTTCTGCTGTCCTTTGACAGCTCTTTGGTCTTGGCCATAGTGGAGTTTGGAGTGTGACTGTTTGAGGTTGTGGACAGGTGTCTTTTATACTGATAACAAGTTCAAACAGGAGCCATTAATACAGGTAACGAGTGGAGGACAGAGGAGCCTCTTAAAGAAGAAGTTACAGGTCTGTGAGAGCCAGAAATCTTACTTGTTTGTAGGTGACCAAATACTTATTTTCCACCATAATTTGCAAATAAATTCATTAAAAATCCAACAATGTGATTTTCTGGATTTTTTTTCTCCCAATTTGTCTGTCATAGTTGACGTGTACCTATGATGAAAATTACAGGCCTCTCTCATCTTTTTAAGTGGGAGAACTTGCACAATTGGTGGCTGACAATACTTTTTTCCCCCACTGTACATTTAAACTCAGTTTTTCACAATTCTTGACGTTTAATCCTAGTACAAATTCCCTGTCTTAGGTCAGTTAGGATCACCACTTTATTTTAAGAATGTGAAATGTCAGAATAATGGTAGAGATAATTATTTATTTCAGCTTTTATTTCTTTCATCACATTCCCAGTGGGTCAGAAGTTTACGTACACTCAATTAGTATTTAGTAGCATTGCCTTTAAATTGTTTAACTTGGGTCAAACGTTTCGGGTAGCCTTCCACAAGCTTCCCACAATAAGTTGGGTGAATTGTGGCCCATTCCTCCTGACAGAGCTGATGTAACTGAGTCAGGTTTGTAGGCCTCCTTGCTCGCACACGCTTTTTCAGTTCTGCCCACAGATTTTCTATAGGATTTAGGTCAGGGCTTTGTAATGGCCGCTCCATTACCTTGACTTTGTTGTCCTTAAGGCATTTTGCCACAACATTGGAAGTATGCTTGGGGTCATTGTCCATTTGGAAGACCCATTTGCGACCAAGGTTTAACTTCCTGACTGATGTCTTGAGATGTTGCTTCAATATAGCCACATCATTTTCCTTCCTCATGATGCCATCTATTTTGTGAAGCGCACCAGTCCCCCCTGCAGCAAAGCACCCCCACAGCATGATGCTGCCACCCCCATGCGTCACGGTTGGGATGGTGTTCTTCGGCTTGCAAGCCACCCTCTTTTTCCTCCAAACATAACGATGGTCGTTATGGCCAAACAGTTCTATTTTTGTTTCATCAGACCAGAGGACATTTCTCCAAAAAGTATGATATTTGTCCCCATGTGCAGTTGCAAACCGTACTCTGGCTTTTTTATGGCGGTTTTGGAGCAGTGGCTTCTTCCTTGCTGAGCGGCCTTTCAGGTTATGTCGAAATTGGACATTTTGGAAATTGCTCCCAAGGATGAACCAGTCTTGTGGAGGTCTACAATGTTTTCTGAGGTCTCGGCTGATTTCTTTTGATTTTCCCATGATGTCAAGCAAAGAGGCACTGAGTTTGAAGGTAGGCCTTGAAATACATCCACAGGTACACCTCCAATTGACTCAAATGATGTCAATTAGCCTATCAGAAACTTCTAAATCCATGATATCATTTTCTGGAATTTTCCAAGCTGTTTAAAGGCACAGTCAACTTAGTGTATGTAATCTTCTGACCCACTGGAATTGTGATACAGTGAATTATAAGTGAAATAATCTGTCTGTAAACAATTGTTGGAAAAATTACTTGTGTCATGCACAAAGTAGATGTCCTAACCGACTTGCCAAAACTATAGTCTGTTAACAAGAAATGTGTGGAGTGGTTGAAAAACGAGTTTTAATGACTCCAACCTAAGTGTATGTAAACTTCCGACTTCAACTGTATTGATTAAGTGGTTGCCATTAAAGGTATAGTTTGAAGATTTTAGCAATGAAGCCCTTTATCTACTTCCCTAGAGGCAGATGAACTTGTGGATACCATTTATGTCTATGTGTACAGTATGAAGGGAGTTAGAGGTAGTTTCATGAGCCAATCCTAACTAGCGTTACCGCAATGACTGGAAGTCTTCGGGATCAGCTAGCATGCTTCATTGCCAAAATCTCAAACTATCCCTTTAAATGTCTATGCAGCCCAATTCTGGTATTTTGCCCAATTATTGGCATTAATGCTGATCTGATTGGTCCAAAAAAAGGAAAAAGGTCCTAATTGGGCTGCCTGTGTAAACACAGCCTATGTAAGCTAGCTGTTTAAATCAAATTGCCTCCTCAGGGCCCAGGAGTATCCCACCCGTACGACAGTGGCCATGTGGCCATGACGTACACTGGCCTGGCCTGCCTGGTCCTACTGGGGGACGACCTGAGTCGTGTCAATAAGGAGGCCTGTCTAATGGGCCTGAAAGCCCTGCAGCTGGAGGACGGAAGGTAAACACCTAGTCACTCTCCTCTGCAGTTTACTCTCATGTGTTCTTTACCAGATCTACTAACAATTAGTTCATTTTCTTTTCTCTGGTAGTGCCATGAGCAAGGCACTTAACTCATACAATTGCTCCAGGGGCACTGCTCTGCGCCTGACCCAATGCGTCCAACCCCCATGGGGAGTTGGGTTGGGAGCATAAAGACACATTTATGTTCTCTGCATGTTATTGGACAGTAAAGTATTCTTCTTCTTAATGTGAGTTTTTGGGACTTTATAACTCTTTTGTGCGTTATGTGAAAGGAGACCTGTTTTAACCATGTCAATGGTGAGAACACTGTGTCAGACAGATCACTGCGTCTTGTTTGAAAGTATTGTTCTGAGAGGATTTAACCAGTAAAACCCTTTGACACAGCGAACCTCGTCCTTACAAGTCCCAAAAAAAAGCCATTTAACGTCTGCTGTGATGTCTGCTTTCAGTTTCTATGCCGTTCCAGATGGAAGTGAAAATGACATGAGGTTTGTGTACTGCGCAGCATGCATTTGCTACATGCTCGACGACTGGTCGGGCATGGACATCAAGAAGGCCATCGACTACATCAGGGGAAGTATGGTAAGTCAGCTGTTTCACTTAGTCTCCGTCATCAAGCATCCTTCGTCCCTGAGCCTTGTCTGTATTCTCTAGAAGGGTTCAACCCTCAACCACTGGCCTCTTTCTACTAAATGTACTTTCAAATACTCAAATCTACTTGCTAGATTGTAAAACTGTGTTTTAACCCAACGCTGGTTTAACACAGTGTTTATTTCTCGTATCATAGACAACACATCAGAGAGGTAGGCCAACATCAAACAACTCATTTTGAAGGTGCATTGGAATCAAAGGGCCCTCTCCTGTTACCTGCCTGTCTCTACGACCCTCTCCTGTTACCTGCCTGTCTCTACGACCCTCTCCTGTTACCTGCCTGTCTCTACGACCCTCTCCTGTTACCTGCCTGTCTCTACGACCCTCTCCTGTTACCTGCCTGTCTCTACGACCCTCTCCTGTTACCTGCCTGTCTCTACGACCCTCTCCTGTTACCTGCCTGTCTCTACGACCCTCTCCTGTTACCTGCCTGTCTCTACGACCCTCTCCTGTTACCTGCCTGTCTCTACGACCCTCTCCTGTTACCTGCCTGTCTCTACGACCCTCTCCTGTTACCTGCCTGTCTCTACGACCCTCTCCTGTTACCTGCCTGTCTCTACGACCCTCTCCTGTTACCTGCCTGTCTCTACGACCCTCTCCTGTTACCTGCCTGTCTCTACGACCCTCTCCTGTTACCTGCCTGTCTCTACGACCCTCTCCTGTTACCTGCCTGTCTCTACGACCCTCTCCTGTTACCTGCCTGTCTCTACGACCCTCTCCTGTTACCTGCCTGTCTCTACGACACTCTCCTGTTACCTGCCTGTCTCTACGACACTCTCCTGTTACCTGCCTGTCTCTACGACCCTCTCCTGTTACCTGCCTGTCTCTACGACCCTCTCCTGTTAACAGCCTGTCTCTACGGCCCTCTCCTGTAAACAGCCTCTACGACCCTCTCCTGTAAACAGCCTCTACGACCCTCTCCTGTTAACAGCCTGTCTCTACGGCCCTCTCCTGTTACCTGCCTGTCTCTACGGCCCTCTCCTGTAAACAGCCTCTACGACCCTCTCCTGTTAACAGCCTGCCTCTACGACCCTCTCCTGTTACCTGCCTGTCTCTACGACCCTCTCCTGTTACCTGCCTGTCTCTACGACCCTCTCCTGTTACCTGCCTGTCTCTACGACCCTCTCCTGTTAACAGCCTGTCTCTACGGCCCTCTCCTGTTACCTGCCTGTCTCTACGGCCCTCTCCTGTAAACAGCCTCTACGACCCTCTCCTGTTAACAGCCTGCCTCTACGACCCTCTCCTGTTACCTGCCTGTCTCTACGACACCGTCCTGTTACCTGCCTGTCTCTACGACACTCTCCTGTTACCTGCCTGTCTCTACGACCCTCTCCTGTTACCTGCCTGTCTCTATGACCCTCTCCTGTTACCTGCCTGTCTCTACGACCCTCTCCTGTTACCTGCCTGTCTCTACGACCCTCTCCTGTTACCTGCCTGTCTCTACGACCCTCTCCTGTTAACAGCCTGTCTCTACGGCCCTCTCCTGTT
This sequence comes from Coregonus clupeaformis, assembly GCF_020615455.1. Lineage (NCBI taxonomy): Eukaryota > Metazoa > Chordata > Actinopteri > Salmoniformes > Salmonidae > Coregonus > Coregonus clupeaformis. Next base: position 18,499,891 of record NC_059207.1, read on the forward strand.
ACCTGCCTGTCTCTACGGCCCTCTCCTGTAAACAGCCTCTACGACCCTCTCCTGTTAACAGCCTGCCTCTACAACCCTCTCCTGTTAACAGCCTCTACGACCCTCTCCTGTTACCAGCCTAGCTCTACGACCCTCTCCTGTTAACAGCCTGCCTCTACGACCCTCTCCTGTTAACAGCCTGCCTCTACGACCCTCTCCTGTTAACAGCCTGTCTCTACGACCCTCTCCTGTTAACAGCCTGTCTCTACGACCCTCTCCTGTTACCAGCCTGCCTCTACGACCCTCTCCTGTTAACAGCCTCTACGACCCTCTCCTGTTACCAGCCTAGCTCTACGACCCTCTCCTGTTACCAGCCTCTTTACAGTCCACGTCTTCAGAGAGAAACAGTTTACACAGAATTCACCCCAACACAAAAAGTCTGAGGGTTTTGTTACATCCTCTCTTCATGCTCCCCTATGGGGGATGTGAGGCCAGACGGAGGTGAGGAGAGCAGGCACTACTGGATCCTGCTGGGTCTGATGAAAGTGATGGTCTCCCCTGTGATCTCCCCTGCCTTCCTATGTAGTCCTACAAAATATGATGTAATCCAGTCTACACTCCACAGGGCAGGCAGCTGTATTCCTGTCTAGGTGGCTGTAGTGGATTACCCTGAGTTGTGGTGTGTGTGTGTGTGTGTGTGGGCCATGCTGTTGGCTGGTTTTTAAGAGGGCTCCAGGGTTATTCTCAGATGCCTATAAATAGAGGATATGATCCCACGGGAGAGAAGGCCTTACCAGACTCTAATCCTCTTACTCATTCAAATTTGGTGGGATTTTAACCCTTGAGGCGTGGAGCTACATTAAACATCACTACCTTCAACATTGTTACTTCCTCATTGTCCCCAAAGCTGGTCTGTCTCATCAAGTGTGTGTATGAGGTGTGGTTTAGTACGGTAAGCAAGCAGCACTGTGGACACGTGTTCATGGATTGCTCCACGTGGTCATTGATTGAGCAGCTTGTTTCCTGAGCTCTCCTTACATCATAGATCGCATCTGTCACACCACACTTGATCTGAAAGTTATTACATGGTTTTAGTGACGGCTGTCCATTTCTCACATGGTCTTGCTGCTTTGTTTGTCTAATAGTCTGAATGTTGTTTTTGCTTCCTTAGTCATATGACAATGGCATTGGCCAGGGGGCTGGATTGGAATCGCATGGTGAGTATGACAGGCAGCACTCAAGGTTGATGGATATTATGGGTCTAGAAAGGGATTAGCCATTAGTCCAAAACCATATTACAACAAATATCCTTACAGTTTTTTTGTTTTTGTTTTTTAACTCTTTTCACAAGTATGTGGTACATTTTCACAACTCTTAGTACAAAACTCCAAACTGGTCACACTTGTAATGCGGCCAGTCTTTCATTCAAAACCTGTCATTGTGCATTAATTTGGATTGTAAACATCGCTCACCACACAACCATTGATTCAAAATATAAGTTTATTGTGAGATTTAATGAGAACATTGGTTTAATCACCAAAACACAACATAATGATACACTATATATACAATATATATAGGATGTGGACATCCCTTCAAATTAGTGGAATCGGCTATTTCAGCCACACCCGTTGCTGACAGGTGTATAAAATCGAGCACACCGCCATGCAATCTCTATAAACAAACATTGGTAGTAGAATGGCCTTACTGAAGAGCTCAGTGACTTTCAATGTAGCACCGTCATAGGATGTCACCTTTCCAACAAGTCAGTTCGTCAAATTTCTGCCCTGCTACGTCTAGGAGCAACAACGGCTCAGCCGTGAAGTGGTAGGCCACACAAGCTCACAGAACGGGACCGGCAAGTGCTGAAGCGCGTACACCCTGTCTTGAGCAGTTGGCCATAAATTCTCATCCACATCACTGAATGTCCTCATTGTTCATGCGCCGCAGGAAAAACCTTTCGGCATGGCGAATCCAAGCTTGACATTGGTCTGCATTGATGTCGTCGCATGCCTCATCCATGGCCAGAAGGCATGCTCATGGGGAGGGTGATCGTAGACCTTCCAACTCCATGCTGAAAATAATTCCTCAATAGTGTTGAGGAAAGGAGAGTATGGGGGCAGGTATAGGGTCATGAATCGGGGATGGGCCCGAAACCATGCCTGAACCACCTCTGCATGGTGGAACCTGACATTGTCCCACACAATGACATAGGTGACCAAGTCACCTTGACAGGCCTGCTAAATTTAATTGAGAAACACAATGAGGTGTGCAGCATGGTAGGATCTACAGTGAGGGAAAAAAGTATTTGATCCCCTGCTGATTTTGTACATTTGCCCACTGACAAAGACATGATCAGTCTATAATTTTAATGGTAGGTTTATTTGAACAGTGAGAGACAAAACAACAACAAAAAAATCCAGAAAAACGCATGTCAAAAATTTTATAAATTGATTTGCATTTTAATGAGGGAAATAAGTATTTGACCCCTCTGCAAAACATGACTTAGTACTTGGTGGCAAAAACCTTGTTGGCAATCACAAAGGTCAGACGTTTCTTGTAGTTGGCCACCAGGTTTGCACACATCTCAGGAGGGACATTTGGCAACTCGAACCTTCAGCTCCCTCCACAGATTTTCTATGGGATTAAGGTCTGGAGACTGGCTAGGCCACTCCAGGACCTTAATGTGCTTCTTCTTGAGCCACTCCTTTGTTGCCTTGGCCGTGTGTTTTGGGTCATTGTCATGCTGGAATACCCATCCACAACCCATTTTCAATGCCCTGGCTGAGGGAAGAAGGTTCTCACCCAAGATTTGACGGTACATGGCCCCATCCATCGTCCCTTTGATGCGGTGAAGTTGTCCTGTCCCCTTAGCAGAAAAACACCCCCAAACATAATGTTTCCACCTCCATGTTTGATGGTGGGGATGGTGTTCTTGGGGTCATAGGCAGCATTCCTCCTCCTCCACACACGGCGAGTTGAGTTGATGCCAAAGAGCTCGATTTTGGTCTCATCTGACCACAACACTTTCACCCAGTTCTCCTCTGAATCATTCAGATGTTCATTGGCAAACTTCAGACGGGCCTGTATATGTGCTTTCTTGAGCAGGGGGACCTTGCGGGCGCTGCAGGATTTCAGTCCTTCACGGCATAGTGTGTTACCAATTGTTTTCTTGGTGACTATGGTCCCAGCTGCCTTGAGATCATTGACAAGATCCTCCCGTGTAGTTCTGGGCTGATTCTTCACCGTTCTCATGATCATTGCAAATCCACGAGGTAAGATCTTGCATGGAGCCCCAGGCCGAGGGAGATTGACAGTTATTTTGTGTTTCTTCCATTTGCGAATAATCGCACCAACTGTTGTCACCTTCTCACCAAGCTGCTTGGCGATGGTCTTGTAGCCCATTCCAGCCTTGTGTAGGTCTACAATCTTGTCCCTGACATCCTTGGAGAGCTCTTTGGTCTTAGCCATGGTGGAGAGTTTGGAATCTGATTGATTGATTGCTTCTGTGGACAGGTGTCTTTTATACAAGTAACAAGTTGAGATTAGGAGCACTCCCTTTAAGAGTGTGCTCCTAATCTCAGCTCGTTACCTGTATAAAAGACACCTTGGAGCCAGAAATCTTTCTGATTGAGAGGGGGTCAAATACTTATTTCCCTCATTAAAATGCTAATCAATTTATAACATTTTTACATGCGTTTTTTCCTGGATTTTTTTTGTTGTTATTCTGTCTCTCACTGTTCAAATAAACCTACCATTAAAATTATAGACTGATCATTTCTTTGTCAGTGGGCAAACGTACAAAATCAGCAGGGGATCAAATACTTTTTCCCTCACTGTAAGTAATGGCCTATGTCCTACCACACCATCTACAGAGATAGCTTCGCACATGGAGATGTTTCCCCCACGTTGTCCAGGCACTTGGACAGTCGCCCGTTGGCCGACGAGGTTCCGCCCACGGAGCCGTGTTTTGGCCAGGTTGAAGCCCGCTTCATCAACAAAGATAGACTTGTGATGATTCACAGCAGCATCAAGCACATTTTACATTTACATTTTAGTCATTTAGCAGACGCTCTTATCCAGAGCGACTTACAGTTAGTGAGTGCATACATAATTAAAAATAAAAATAAAATACATACTTTTTTTCATACTGGCCCCCCGTGGAAGCACCATCACCCTCTAACAATATATTTTGGTTAGTTCTTTTTACAGTATAGTTCCATTATGATATTGTGAAGTAGCTTGTGCATTAATAGTAACAATAATACAGTATACATGTACAGTATGGGGCTGTACCTGAACATACTCGGCCCACAGTTGTTTCACCCGGTCGTTGTTTCTCTCAAAAGGCACCAGGTAAATGTTTTTCATATATACCTGGTGTCTCTTCAAAAGGCACCAGGTAAATGTGTTTCATAGATACCTGGTGTCTCTTCAAAAGGCACCAGGTAAATGTGTTTCATAGATACCTGGTGTCTCTTCAAAAGGCACCAGGTAAATGTGTTCCATAGATACCTGGTGTCTCTTCAAAAGGCACCAGGTAAATGTGTTTCATAGATACCTGGTGTCTCTTCAAAAGGCACCAGGTAAATGTGTTCCATAGATACCTGGTGTCTCTTCAAAAGGCACCAGGTAAATGTGTTCCATAGATACCTGGTGTCTCTTCAAAAGGCACCAGGTAAATGTGTTCCATAGATACCTGGTGTCTCTTCAAAAGGCACCAGGTAAATGTGTTCCATAGATACCTGGTGTCTCTTCAAAAGGCACCAGGTAAATGTGTTCCATAGATACCTGGTGTCTCTTCAAAAGGCACCAGGTAAATGTGTTCCATAGATACCTGGTGTCTCTTCAAAAGGCACCAGGTAAATGTGTTCCATAGATACCTGGTGTCTCTTCAAAAGGATGGCGATTGTTGGTAGGCTGATGGATGCCACATTGGCAAAGGTGTCATCGTTCTCCTCAATGGCCTGCTTTATTTCAGACAGCCGTATGTCATTCCTGGCCCTCACCATTTCCACCACTGCCCACTCCTGCTGGTCGGTCAGCACACAGCCACTGGGTCTTCTGTCAATTCTGAGGGTAGAACCGAGTATACTGTCAATAGATCATACTGTAAGAATACTGTAATATGTTTTGTGAATTTACATGCATTACAATATGTAATGGTAAAGCATAGTGCATATCCTGCAGACTTACCGGTTTTCTTGGCGAAATGTTCTCATGATTGAATTGACAGTTGATCTTTCCAGATTTGGGTGAACTAATCTAGCAGCCTCTGCCATGGTAAGGCCTCTGTTTACCACATGGTCAACGACGATGGCCCGGACTTCATTAGACACAACAGTTCCCTGCCCGTCTGCCTCCCTCTCTCTGATGTCCACCTCTTTGACAGGGCCCTTTTATATGGTGACCAATTGTGGTTCCCACTGTGAAATCAATTAGCAATAACGAGTAATGTCGTAGCCTGCCGCGACCGGGAGACCCATGGGGCGGCGCACAATTGGCCCAGCGTCGTCCAGGGTAGGGGAGGGAATTGCCGGCAGGGATGTAGCTCAGTTGGTAGAGCATGGCGTTTGCAACGCCAGGGTTGTGGGTTCGATTCCCACGGGGGGCCAGTATGAAAAGTATAAATAATGTATGCACTCACTAACTGTAAGTCGCTCTGGATAAGAGCGTCTGCTAAATGACTAAAATGTAAATGAGTAGTCATGTATGGTTATCATGTATCATACATGTAATATAGATGTTTATACTTGACAAACACACATTTTATTTCTGTAGTTCTCAAAATCCATATATAGTCTACGAACCATTTAAAAAATCTATAGGTTTACCAAACAGTTAAGTGGTTAACCATTAAGCGCAGTTGGAATAAGTGATGGTCAAGTGTATTTAAACACATGAGAAGAGAATAACAATGTATTGTGAGGCAATTACTTCTAACGAAAGGTATTTCTAGATGAAACACTGATTTTAGGTTTGGTGAAAAAGTTACTGTGTGATTTTGTGTGTTGTACTTTAGTCAATAGATTTTTTTGTTGAAAAAACAACCTTTTTCATTATCTGTTTTGAGTTTTGTACTAAGAGTTGTGAACTTTTACCACATACTTGTGAAAACAGTACCAAAGTGATTTTTAAAAAAAACTGTAATTCCTGCCAATTAAACCCTATTATTTCAGGGATACTCCAGGCTTAGCTAAGCTACTGCCGGGAGAGATTTGCGTAATAAACCATGGCACGTTACACAAAGCATTTCTATCAGTTCAGTTCAAGTAATACAATTATAACCTTTATTCAACCCTGGATGCAAACCGTACCAATTTTTTTGGAATGGCTTGATTATTCGTATTATCTCAAATAGGTAGGTACACACATTCCTCTTAACTATCTGCAGAGTGCAAGGTCCTCCCTCATTGTTAATGGCCTACACACAGAGCTGTTCCCCGGGCAGATTTATACGCCGCCTCGGCATCTTCCCCCGCAATTACACCTCTGCAGTTGAGAAGTGATGAGAAGGCTCTGATGCTGATGTTGTGACAGTTGAAAAGGGAAACGGGTGATGAATAGTGGCGCTGTGCCGGTGGCTGATAAACCCTGTCATTAGGCTGTCTGTCTGTCTTTCTGTCTGCCAGGTGGGTCCACGTTCTGTGCCGTCGCCGCACTGAGTCTGATGGGCAAATTAGAGGAAATGTTCAGCCAGCGCGAGCTGAACAGGATACGCCGCTGGTGCATCATGAGACAGCAGAACGGCTTCCACGGCCGCCCCAACAAGCCCGTCGACACGTGCTACTCCTTTTGGGTGGGCGCCACACTGGAGGTAACGGGAACTAGGCTGGAACCGCTGCAGACGTACCAGCGTACCTTTTTACGGTCCATTAACGTTGCTTTATTATCGAAGCGCCTAATTCTAACCTTTCCCATTCTCAGCTCCTAGATGTCTTTCAGTACACTAATTTCGAGAAGAACCGGAACTACATCTTGTCAACTCAGGACCGTTTGGTGGGCGGCTTCGCTAAATGGCCAGACAGTCACCCAGGTAAGGTTACAGGTGTGGATAGGGTGGGAGGGAGTGTTGGCCTTTGTCAGTGGAAACCTCTCGTAAGCTAACACCCAAGGGGCTGGGATGTCTAATTGATGAGGTTATTGTCCAGAACGAGCCCTCAGGACACAGGAGTGGAACAGGCCTCACGTTACAGGAACTGTTTGCTTCTCAGGCCATCTAGATGGAGAATATAGAGAATAAGAAGACAGAACTGTCATGCAAAGTGATTGTGAGTGCATACAATGTAGTCTAATAGTTTTAATATAATTTTGTAGTATTTCATAGTTTTTATGTTGATTGTCTTTAAAGTCCCAGATGCAGTTAATATTGTACGCAGAAGCACTAAACAGAAATGCATCGTCATCATTGAAGTACACAAGTCCTTTAAGAACATTTCCACAGGACCTTGAGTCATAATTCATGTCGAAATGGCTCTTTAATTGATTTGAATGTCTGCTTCCAATCTGTTGTCTTTTCATTATAATTCAGTAATGGTACATTTACTGTGCCTGGAAGGCTTTTAGTAGAGTCCCATGGGAGATGGATGGTTGAAAGGGGCCATGGTGCATTATTTAAGCTCCCTTAAAGGGCCAGTCCAACAACAATGCATCCATTGACTGTTGTAGCTGGTTATTACTCATGAATACTGCAATTTAGGTCGTAAGTATCATATACTTGGTTTCATGTACAGTTATTCTCTCAAGTACTGTGTACCAACCTATTCATAGGTTCCTAAGAAAATATAAATGTATGATTATTATTTAAAATGTCATTAGAAATTCTATAGAGTAGAAGACTGTATTATCAAAAGACAAAGTATGGAAAAGGGTTGTGATGTTTGATTCAAGACAAACTTTATACTGAACAAAAATATAAACGCAACATGCAACAATTTAATTGATTTGACTGTGTTACAGTTCATATGAGGAAATCAGTCAATTGAAATAAATTCATTAGGCCCTAATCTATGGATTTCACATGACTGGGAATACAGATGTGCATCTGTTGGTCACAGATACCTTTCGAAAAATATATGGGCCTCGGGATCTCGTCACTGTGTTTTTGTGCATTCAAATTGCCATTGATAAAATGCAATTGTGTTCATTGTCCGTAGCTTATGCCTGCCCATACTATAACCCCACCGCCACCCTGGGGCACTCTGTTCACAACATCGGCATTAGCAAACTGCTCTCCGACTTTGTCTGCAGTTGTAAGGCTGGTTGGATGTACTGCCAAATTCTCTAAAACGACGTTGGAGGCGGCTTATGGTAGAGAAATTAACATTAAATTCTCTGGCAACAGCTCTGGTGGACATTCCTGCAGTCAGCATTCCAATTGCATGCTCCCTCAAAACTTGAGGCATTGTGTTGTGTGATAAAAGTGCACATTTTAGAGTGGCCTTTTATTGTCCCAGCACAAGGTGCACCTGTTTTAATGATCATGCTGTTTAATCAGCTTCTTGATATGCCACACCTGTCAGGTGGATGGATTATCTTGGCAAATGAGAAATGCTCACTAGCAGGGATGTAAACAAATTTGTAAACAACATTTGAGAGAAATAAGCTTTTTGGGCGTAAGGAACATTTCTGGGATCTTTTTATTTCAGCTCATGAAACATGGGACCAACACTTTACATGTTGCGTTTATTTTTTTGTTCAGTGTAATTGAGATCAGACGTATTGGCAACCTGCCAATTATCATGTCAAGATCTGTTTTATTAAAAAGTGTTTAGTCAGTCCATCGTGACAGGTGTTGCTGTATACCAGGTGTTGATGTATACCATTTAAACCTGTTTTGGTAGCACTTTATATTTATTTCATGATTTACTTCATGATATTTCACGTGGGGCAAATGTAAGGTTGTTAAAGGAGCTGTGTGGAACTGGTTTTCTATGCGTTTAAAAGCCCATGGCCGCGTTCCAGGCTGACTACATTGCAGACACCTGCCATATTTCACAATGCCTGGATAGGTATTTTAACATATCAGCTAACCACATCATATGATATAGCATTCTGATGTTCGACTGTGCAGTCGATGATGTGGAACGCAACCATTGGTTGACGCAATAGACCTGGAACGCGACCAAAGCCACAGTGCCTTTTAAAGTGGCAGGTGCCGAGGCGCGTCACTTGACTGACCTACTTTCCTCCTCTCCTCTCCCGTCTGTTCCAGACCCGCTGCACGCCTACTTCGGGATCTGTGGCCTGTCTCTTATAGGAGAGGCCACCCTGCGGCGAGTTCACCCCGCCCTAAACGTGAGCCAGAGGGCCTTTGAGTATCTGCAGCATCTACACCAGACGTGGAGAGGCACCTGCACCTGACGGCAACATTCCCCCCAGACCCCTGCCCCAGCCTCCAAGCACCACCACCACCACAGCCCCTAAGCCATGCACAGCCTTTCCCCCCTCAGTTAACTTAGCAGTAGAAATGATAGTGGGTAGACAAAGGACACAGTCCCACTGAAATGGCGAGGGGGGGGGGGGTGAATAAATAAATGATCGGGTCCATCAATAATTGAGAGCAAACTGGCGGAGTAGACGCTCAGGCCGGGCAAGAGCTCATTCGATTTCTAAATTTGGTTGTGCATCAGAAGTTTTTCTCTTATGTCAGTCAGACAGTCAATTAGCCCATGTCAGCTAACATTTTTTATATTGGTAAGTTAGTCTAGCCAGCTATCTGAACTGGTGAAATTAAGGACCGGGGGGCCCCCATTGATTTTGTTAGTCACTCTCACTCAGATATCATATTCAAAACTGCTAACATTTCTCTCTACCCTATGGCAAATGAGTAGAATTGCAGGAAATTGGCTGTAAAACTGCAACTTTTTCTCTGCCCCATGGCACAATGAGTAGAATTGCAGGAAAGTAATTATATAACTAAAAAAATGTGTCTCCGCTGTCAAGACGGGGGCCGATTAAATTGTTTTGCTTGAAACAAAATGTCACTTAGGGCCCCAAAATGACTAGGGCCGGCTCTGACTGCATGTGTGGGTATGGATATAGGTATGCAGACCCGCGAGCCACCGCAGCCCCTCATGATGAGTTCAGATTTTTTGTGGCCCCCACCCCCATCAAAGTTGCCCATCCCTGAGCTAGATTCACTGTAGGTTCGTTCTCAGCTACATTCTCAAAAGATCTCAGAACGTTTGAATTCATTTTACTGACTTTTTGCCTTGAATTGAGTGTTTGTTTTTTTGGTCAAAATGTTACTGTCGAAAACCAACATGGTTGCTACACCAATCAAGCCTCTTGTATTTATCCAGGATTAGTTGGTTTTTAGCATTTGTATTTTGTTAACCCGTGTAGGTGGCTCCAGACATATTTTCGGGTTATGGCAGTGTGCTGTGCTCCTCAAGGCTGACAAGTTACTCAAACTTGATTCCCTTCTGAAATGTGCCTCACACAGCAGACGTTGGGCTCTCTAACCTGGGAGGGGCCTTAACTGTATGGACTTGCCTGTCACTGCAGATGAGTGTTATTGGGTCAAAATACACGTGAATGTTTGCCTCAACATGAAAAACTATATAGAAACAAGTGAAATTGAATTTATTTTTTCTGTACTTTATAGAAATATTGAGTGTAGATAATCTATAAATGTCAATGTCATCTCTATCATGCAAATGCTCAATCTAATCACTGCTATTTCAGTGAGATAGGAGGATTTGATATGCAATGTTGATATGTTAAATAAATAATAGCATATTCTCTTTATCATGTCAAATCAACTAAACGTGCTAAAACTGGCTTGGGGATGCATATGTATGTGAAATGAATAAAAATTCCTAACTTTTCATTGGTGCAGAGTGTGAGTTAGTAGCCTGTTAATGTTTCTGTCAAAAGTAACAGTTAAATGTCATGATTGTTTGAGGTTATTATGTCTAAGATCTAATCAAGGAGATTGTCCTTGGGGTCTGCAGTGTTTGCTGGTTTGTCAGCCATTGATTATCTTATCCACTCACCACTTTAATCAGCATATGTATGAAATTCAGCAGCTCTCCCCTATCCTTCCTTTTTTTCTCTGAAAAGTGAAGGTGTGCCAACAACCTTGATGTCAGAGTATAAAACAGAGGTACTTTATCAAATATACAGTATTTCCCTGCATGTTGTCATCCATGCACTCTGCTCTTATTAAGACTCCAAAAAAACGGGAAAATGACCTTTTTCTGCTACAGAATTTATACAGTGTTTGACCTTTCATGTGACATGACATAAATCATATCACTAGCCCTAGGAGTACTTTACTTAAAGGTTACATAATTGCAATTGTTTTGCCCTGTGAAATCTAGTAGTTAAAGATAAACGACTGTTTTTTCGTGTTCTTTGCTCAATCCAGTGGCATGCAGGGTCCATAATGTGGCCTTATTGTGCACTGATGTTTCCAGTATAGACCACACTGTTTGCCGGTGGTATTGGGTGTATGACATGGGCACTCTACCATTGTGTCCAGTGAGGTGAAATCCGCGTGAAGCTGAAATCTGGTGACGCCATCGCCATGCATGGAACAAGTGGCATCGCCACCAATTACGCACAACTTAATCCTCTCAACCACTGACATATCCAATAGAATTCACATATTTATCATAAAACAGTTGTCTTAATATGTGGTATTGGTTACAGAACGAAATAATGTTGATTTTAAGGGATTAGCTTGGAAGACCAAAATAAACTAGCCTATAATGTCTATTGTTGCAAAAACTGTTAAATAAATGTAACAAAATAACGTATAAACTATCAGGCAAAAAGGCATGTTTTCAGATCGTAACGAACTAATATGTAGGCTAAACTAGCATATTTATAGGCATAGCATGCATACATTCGACTCCAATTAATTCCATAGTTTTATCTCGTAATCCATTCTATTCCCAAACATCATTAGAGATCATTTTCTGTCATTTAAAAATAGCCATAGTCTATTCATTGTTGGGTGAGTAGGCTAGGGTAATATCTGAAGAAATACAAAGGGCTCAGTTGGAGATATCGCCGATGATGCGCCTAAACTGCGCGGGCAAGCGCACGCCTCAGATGTACAGTGAGGGCGGGGTTAAACATCAAAGATTTCTAGCTAAATCAAATGTTCTCAAGCAGCTGGGGCATGAATTAATTGGATGCTACATAGGCTGCTCGAAGTATATAGGATGAGGACGAAGAAGCAACCATATTTCTCTGACTGTGACATTCACTCTTTGGGAAGCCATTCGATTTTTACAGTGTTTGTTGTGCTATTTATTTCTTATTGACCCATTGTTTATTATATTTCTCCATTGTCTTGACGACATTATCTGTCATTATGTCGGATACCGAAGATAATCAGGATATGTTACCGAGTTTGGTCCAGCAGATAGTCCAACGGATAACAGCGGGAGAGGTGAGTGAACGTCAGATATGTTTTATGTTAATGTCAGATCAGTAGCCTGTTGGAGCAAAGCTGGCATCTTCAGTATGGTGTCCGCTAGATCTAGGTGTGTAGTCTAGGTAGAGAGGACGGATGGTCGAGGGTTTGTGCCGTCCTTGGAACAGGATTAGGGATGTAAATATATAATGTGCATGAAATATGAGGATTTGTAGATGGGTGTTGTAATTTTATTTTATTCTTATCTATCCATTTTATCTGTATCTATGCTATCTGAAAGTGTGACGTGAGCAGTTCATGTGGGGTGCAAGACTCACAAAGGTGTTTTTTCTCCATGGAATCTCCATGAAGTCCTTTTATTTTCCTTTATCCTTTTATAGGTTGCAAACAAATGCCATTATCTTATGTCAAGGTTGTCAATCATCATAAATCGAAATATTGAATTTAAATATACTAATTCGGCTTTGCAGGATACAAAGGGGTTACATAAAGAATATACTGCAAATGCAGGCCTAAGAAATATTGTAGGCTTTTGACCTATTAACATACATTATTAAAGACATGCTCCGGAACTTTGGCGACTACCAAGTATTTTTTAAACGTTCCACTTTGGGCTGGATGTGTCTATGTGTAATTCATACATGCATAATCTATGAGCAGAATTAATGTCTTACCTCAATTAGCCACGAAATTCCTAGTTTGAAAGTGACCGTTTTTTTGGAAGCTGTGCTGCACCATTTCCCTACATTTTCCCCCAGGTTGGCCAGCCCCTAGCAATTCGAGTTCAACCAATGAGCTTCAAGAGGCACATCATGCACCTACAGCATAGCAAGAGACCGCAATGACGTGGTCCACAAATCTGCACATATGTGACATTGTACGCAATTGTTCGGGGACCACTTTTGCCGTGTGAAGGCTACTTTCAGAACTACAGTATACAAAAGTACCAGAGAATCTCTTTAATGACCATCCTTTATTGTAACTAGGACCCCATGTAATATTTACATTTGGCATGAACTTTATTTTGGACAATGCGCCAGATGTGCAAACTGGTAGGGTAAGCTTTAGCCTACATTTCAAGCCATTCATAATTAATATGGCACTTCATGGCCTATAATGTAGCCTATTCCTAATGCCCTTCCCTACAAATATTATTCAGGACTATGAGTGCACGTTCTCTGCAAATGATAGGCCAAACAGTTGCAATTTTGGTAATGCAACAATGTAGCATCTCTCAAGTGCAATTTTGGAACATTGTTGCAAACCTCAGGTTTTGGTCTAGTGCCCCCATACTCAACTGGCGGACTGCAGTCCGGATCCAGACCCAGAACGGGGTCAATACGGACCACGGGCAGCTGTCTACTTGGTCGGGCTTCGACCCCTGGTATCATTTAAACACACATAAGACATGGAAAAATTTGTACAATTGCAGGAATTGAGCTTTAAAACAGCAAAAACATATTTGACCCATGCAAAATGTGTAGAATTGAAGGACATTAGCTTTAAAACTGAAAAATGTTCTGTCTGCCAACGAGGGGTGTGAATAGTTTGTTACTATGCTGATAAATGACGATATCAAATCAAATCACATTTTATTTGTCACATGCGCCGAATACAACAGGTGAATTGCTTACTTACAAGCCCTTAACCAACAATGCAGTTTTATGAAAAATAAGTGTTAAGTAAAAAAGAGATGAGTAAAAAAAAAATAATAATAATAATAATTAAAGAGCAACAGTAAAATAACAGTAGGGAGACTATATACAGGGGGTACCGGTACAGAATCAATGTGCGGGGCACAGGTTAGTCGAGTTAATTGAGGTAATATGTACATGTAGGTAGAGTTAAAGTGACTATGCATGGATAATAAACAGAGAGTAGCAACAGTGTAAAAATGGGGTGGGGTGGGGTGGGGGGATTAGCTATTCAGGAGTCTTATGGCTTGGGGGTAGAAGCTGTTAAGAAGCCTTTTGGACCTAGACTTGGCGCTTCGGTACCGTTTGCTGTGCGGTTGCAGAGAGAACAGTCTATGACTAGGGTGGCTGGAGTCTTTGACCATTTTTAGGACCTTTCTCTGACACCGCCTAGTATAGAGGTCCTGGATGGCAGGAATCTCTGCCCCAGTGATGTACTGGGCCGTACAGAGGGTAGTGCCTTGCGGTCGGAGGCCGAGCAGGTGCCATACCAGGCAACGATGCAACCAGTCAGGATATCCATCCGGACCTTAACCACCTAGGACATTTGTGTGACCGGACCTTCTCAAATAGTACTTGAGGAGGGGTACTCAAGTACTATTTGAGAAGGTGCGGTCACCAGTGGCGGCTCCTGAAAAAATTCTCAGGGGGGGCAATTTTTCTGATGATTTAGGTGACCTACACACATTTTAAAAAAGATATGTCCAGCAACAACATGAAGACAGGGGCAGCATATAAGTCAATACCAGAAGCATTTATTGACTGATCTCAAAAGTGTTGGCTTACCAGGGTTGGTGGAGCCCTCAGTTTCATCTTTGCCTCGCAAAGCTAACTCAAACACTCCGCAAAACTTCACACACTGGATTAGCCGGCTGAGGATGTGGCGGTTCTTGCTAATGTCGTAGTAAATATATTTGTTATAGTGAATATGGAATATGATATGTTGAGTAAAATGTTGTGCTAAGATCTATTTAGGTCAGGAGCTGGTTATAAGTTCTGTTCCTATCCAATAACAATGGACAAAAGGGTCCTATCTTGTCAGCCTTGTCAGCAGGTGGCCAAGGACAACACCCACGCCATAGGCCTCTCAGTTCTTCCAACTCACGAGTTCTTGCTCTGAGGACACACACACACACACACACAAACACACACACACACACATCATCACTGTTAAACACACACACACACACACACACACACAAAAATCCCCTCTCTTAGGCTGAACATTTGAAGACAGAGAACCCGACTCAGAGCCAATGCAACAGTGACAGTAGCCTGGAGGGGACCTCGCCCAACTCATCAGGACCAATCAGAAGATCAGAACTACTAGATTCAACCTACTTCATTTATTGCATAAAATGTCTGCACACAATGTTTCGGCTCTCTTCAGATAATAATAATAATAATAATAATAATATGCCATTTAGCAGACGCTTTTATCCAAAGCGACTTACAGTCATGCGTGCATACATTTTTGTGTATGGGTGGTCCCGGGATCGAACCCACTACCTTGGCGTTACAAGCGCCCGTGCTCTACCAGCTGAGCTACAGAAAGTGGATACTCATGGATGCGCATCGCAATTGTAAAATGTCAACACAATTGGAGACACCACGTCATTTTTGGAGACATGTTATTGACAGTAAACTATTGTAGATGCGACTGCTAACTAAATAAAACATTTTAGCTGGCTAGCTAATCATCTTAGCTAAATGTGGGGCAAACAATTCAGTTATTTACCATTAATTTGAGGGATTGGGGTGAAAGAAATCGAGTTACATAGTGATACTTTACGATATACTGTATTGACAATATCGCAATATTTTAGCGCTAGTTGGCTGTACCTGCACCAAAACACCATTATTGTTCCTTCATAGCTTGTTCTCAATCTTTTCACATTGGGAGCCAATTTGTTTTCAGCACTTTTATTTCCATGACTGATCAAAACTCGTTCTCATGGCTTTCTGATCCCTCTGCAACAGACATATGGTGCGCAATAAAATCACAGTATCGAATCGCAATACGTATAGAATCATGAGACTCGTAATGCATATATCTTATCGTGAGGTTCCTGGCAATTCCCAGCCCAAGTTCATTTGCCACAACAAATCTCTTCGCTAGCAAACGCGATGTCTTCTCCAAAACGGCAATGTGTCTCCAGCAATGTTTACTTTTTTGACGTTCTATGGCATCTCCACTTTCCAAGCATATATGACCACATGTAATATTTTGGTAAGTGATGCAAATAGTGAACTATGTAGGGCCAGGATGTAAAATATATGTAGCTGCAGCAATTTCTCTTATCTGATATGGTAAGTAATGGGGCTTAATGTATAGCTCCCTAAGAGTTTGACGAACGGGTCCGTGCACGCGATTCCAGATATCTTTACCTCTGAATAAACTGCCTTTATTATACCATATCCACCCCTGTCCAAAGTCTCTACTTGGTCTCAGTTCTCCAGTAAACTTGTGATTATCAACACTAACCTCATCGTTGTGGCGGCGGACAGCTAGCCTGTATCCCTCATCCAGTTGAGTGGCAATGTTCTTTTTCGTTCGTACCAATTTTTGGAAAATCCTCGGGTGTAGGACTTTCCGCCTTTAGTAGAAACCTGTTGAATTATTAAATTTGGTCTGGGAGGTCCTAATTGTTTCGTTGCCAATTTATCTTGATTTGTTCGCCGACAAAAAGGAACTTCTTTCAAAGAGACAATCGAGTTGCACTGCCATTTTGACAGTAATAGTGAATTGATTGATGAGGCTACCCGCTCTTTTCTTAGTTACGTTCATGGTTATGTTACGTATGACGAAAGCGTGAAGTGCAAGCCCTCAGACACCCATAGAGATTGTATTGAAAGCTCTGATATTTGAAAAAAATAGATTTTACATGGGAGTCTATGACAGACTTCTGGGCGATTTTCAACCTGACTGAAATCGCCCCAAAAGGGGGGGTGGCCATTTGAAGCACGACTTTAGCCTGATTGGACATTTAGTGGCAGATCAGACCAGACGTCTAGATTACAACACTGATAACTACTGTTGCCGTGATATAATTGATTAGAAAAAAAATCCCTTCCTTTTCCCGTTTGGCAGTGCGTCGCCCATATCGCCCTATTGAACACACCGCCCCTGGCGGTCACACACATTTTCTAGGTGGCAAAGCATTTATCAGCCAGTGAAACCCGATCCAATTGCCCTTCCCCTCTTTTAACCCAATGAGTCCCACCGTATCGCCGGCACATTTTGGACTTCTAACCCTTTTAAAATATTGTGTGTTTGAGCTACACTTCTGTGTTGTACCATTGTATTCGTCTATTTCTTCTGCATCCATAGATACCAACCATTGTGTAATTAACATGGGCTGAGCTAGAGCGGTGTTTGCAAGACAAGGGCGGATCCCGATGTTGCCCGGGGCCAAATGCTTTGAGCTACAAACTATTAAAAGCTATCTATGAAAATCTGATTTCTCTATGATGCCAAAGATTATGAATATACTGACAAGATAGATAGTTTCTCCGTCCTAACAATGGGAGTTATTTTCCACAAAGCGGGACGGTGTGTTTAGCTCCCGCCTATCCTTTCTTTGGATTGGTGGATACATCTCATTATTGTAATTCTTTTTTGAATATTTGATGAGGGTTGTTAACGTCAACCACCTGTATTCAATGGAGAGACATGCTGTGCTACTAGCCTCATGCCATGAATATGCATACCCATCTTGAGACAACGCCGATAGAAAGTGTCCTACTTATATCAGTACAGTCATAACAAATTAAACATTACGAAACTTCTATTCGATCAAATCAACCTCACGTAGCAAATAAGCCATACATTGTTTTGTTGACCAAATGCGAAACTCTCCCATTGACCTCCATAAAAAAACTCCTTGCTTGGTCAGCGAAACGATGAAAAAACGCCACCTGCTGGAGGGAGACAGATTTCCCGCCGAGTTAGGCCTCTCTTCCTCTCTGATGACTCTCACAAGCTATACAAGCGTCGTTAACACATGTCAAACTCATTCCACGGAGGGCCGAGTGTCTGCGGGTTTTCACTCCTCCCTTGTACTTGATTGTTGAATTAAGGTAACTAATTAGTAAGGAACTCCCCTCACCTGGTTGTCTAGGTCTTAATTGAAAGGAAACACCGAAAACCCGCAGATACTCAGCCCTCCATGGAATGAGTTTGACACCCCTGTTACATAGATCATTGGAAATCCTAGGACATCGTGTCTATAATACTGTAATAAGCTCACATAGTTGCTGTCACAAAGGCCAAACTCCACACAGTTGTCACTGACTAGTTGGATATTAATTTCCCAGTGAGCAAACCATTTCTGTAGGCCACTTACAGCATTCATAAACATTGATTTTTATCAGGTTTATGCTTTGGCGGATTTTCCTTTTATTGCCATTTGTCAATAAAACTCATGAATGCAACTGTTTGTGTCGAGTTGTTTTGTGTTGTACTTGTAGCCCTAGTTGTCCTGAAAATAAAACGGCAAAACACTTAATTGTGAGGCTAAATATAAAGTCTGGAAATGCAGATAAATTAAAGTCCGATTTTTACTGGGATCTCGGGACTGATAGGGTTAAATCCTCAGGGCTGCAGCATTGTTACTATGGTGATTTCGGTGCCTCCACCCCGCCGCACACAGCTTGCTGCTGTCTGTCATTGCTTGAACTGCACCAGCATTTCGACTGTGGCTGATTCACGCGGCGCGGTTTTATCCATACCGTCTAGTCACGGTATTTAATTCATTGTCGACTCAACAGCGCTCGTGAGTGTGGTAGTCGTCATCTTTAACATACGTTGGAGAAGTTTTAATAAGCTAAACGCCGCAAAAAAAATTTATAATAATGTCTGCGGTGTCGCGACGTAACTCAATTTTACCGGTAAGTGGAAATTGTACAGGTCGTACTAGTTTTAATATGACAAAATATGGTAAGTAACACCCTCGTGGAACGTTACTGATTCATAATTGTTAGAGGTTTACAGACTCGATGGTTGACCTTGTTTTTCTTATTTCAAATTGTGAGGTCGAAATTAGGGTATTTTTTTAGCAAGAATTCCCTGTTAAATATGGTAATGAGAGTTTCTGTGGTTCCTTTTTTTTGAGGAATTGTTAGCCTTGTTGTAACCCATTTTGTGCTTCCTCAACTAACCAACAAGCTGATGCATGAACTTCCCTAATTATGTGCATGACCTACCAGGGTAGAGGCTACACTTAATGTGTTTTTGTTTGTTTGACTGTTTCAAAGTATTTGAAGTAGGTAGGCCTAATACAATGAAGAATGTGCTTTATGTAGACATGCCTAGTCTATCAAAACTTGCCTCTTTCAAATGAAATTTTACAAAAGTAATGAGATCGGCCTATGCGATGTATGTTACTGTAGGCCAGCGTTTCCCAAACACCGTCTTGGGGACCCCAAGGTGTGCACGTTTTAGTTTTTTACCCTAACAGTAAAAAAACACAGCTGATTTCAAATAATCAAAGCTTGATGATGAGTTGAATCAGCTGTGTAGTGTAAGGGCAAAAAATAACTAATGTGCACACTTTGGGGTCCTCAGGACCGAGTTGCTATAGGCTTAGTCCCATCTGGTATGTGGGAGTAGTTAGTCTGGGCATGAGACTACTGGAGACATACTAATGCTGTTTGTGTCCACACCAGGTCCCTATCAAGAATATTGAGCGGGAGCTCATTTGTCCGATTTGCAAGGAGCTGTTTACGCACCCCCTCATCTTGCCCTGTCAGCACAGTGTTTGTCACAAGTGTGTCCGAGAGCTGTTGCTGTTGAACCATGAGGATTCCTTCGACGCTGGGTCTGAATGTTCCCTCCCTGGGAGCCCGGGACCCCGATCCAGAGTACCCTCACCAAGCATGGAGAGGCTGGATAGGCTTGCAAGATCAGGTGCGTTTGGGTTTTGCCAGTGATCATGCCCATGTTGTGATTCTGGCAACGTCACATGCAATATGCAGTAAAGTTCTATGGACCTGTCATACCCATTTTAATCTTTCACATGTATTTGCTGAAAGTCATTCTCTGGGTTGTAGAATGAAATG
Source organism: Coregonus clupeaformis (assembly GCF_020615455.1). NCBI lineage: Eukaryota > Metazoa > Chordata > Actinopteri > Salmoniformes > Salmonidae > Coregonus > Coregonus clupeaformis. The sequence goes on from NC_059207.1 coordinate 18,520,015, forward strand.
GACACCTGCCGATTCCCATCCAGTTTAAAATCATAATGTCAATGTTCATACTTTTCCTTTAGTCTTGTTAACTTAGAGACCATTTTACGTTTCTTAAACAGAATGAAGAAACACGACAAGCATTTAAGTCATCACTTTTGTTTTGTCTAGACTCTAATTCCATGTCCTTAAGGCATTCACTCCAAAAAAAACTTTAAATTACAGTTCTATTGTGTGGATATTGACTTAGTAATACCAAGCAATTTCTTAACACAGAATCCCTATCGTTTTCAGCACCTTGATAGGATGAGGCTAGAGTTATGTACAGATGGCGGAACAAAGCATGACTGTTATCCCACTAAAGCATTTTAAATGCGTGTGTGTGGGGGGGGGGGGCACTATTATTATTTGCTTTGCAAAAAAAAAGCTGAGGTCAATGTCTAAATCCAAGGTGTAAAAAGCATGGACTGAGACGAGGCAGTCTTTCACTTATCCATGAGCTGGTCCCTGCCACTCCAAAGGTCTGCATCTATTAACACAGTGGATACATTCAATGCTGTTTAGAAAACAGGGTTATAGAGCTGGTAATAATATAATCCATCCTTGGTCATTTTAAGAATCATGAACTCTATTACAATCCCGTGGGGTTAGTAACCATTGTATTTATGCAGTGGATTTAGTAAAACAAAATCTGATAATTACATTGACGAAATCTTAAAGGACATTATTTAAGGGATATTTTGGCAATGAGGCCCTTTATCTACTTCCCCAAAGTCAGATGAACTCCTGGATATCATTTTTATGTCTGTGTCCAGTATGAAGGAAGTTAGAGGTAGTTTGTGCGCCAATGCTAACTAGCGTTAGCGCAATGACTGGAAGTCTATGGGTAACTGCTAACTCTAACTTCCTTCATACTGGACACTGAGACATAAAAATGGCATCCACATGTTTATCTGACTCTGGTGAAGTAGATAAAGGGCCCCATTGCCAAAATCCTGAAGTATCCCTTTAACATACCTTTCAGTAAATGTCTTAAATCTCTGACAGCATTACAGTAACTGTTTCACCCTTGCTGATTGGACGTCAGCCCAGTGGTGGTCATGGTGACGTAACCAGCCTGCATGGAATGAATGAGGGATTAAATCAACTGAAGCCCGTACTCCAATATATTTATCAGACAAGTGCTTTAAAAGCTAACAATGGTTTGTTAAACTCAATGTACCTATAGATGGTTTGAAATCTGTGAATTCACAAGTTTTGACCTAAACCTTTTAAGAGGGCAATTTCTTTTAAGCACTGTTATGTGTTGGCACTTGTCCACTGTTATTGGAAGTACATCAGGTTTGACTCCATTTCTGTTCACATACTGTATATGTTAATCTCACTTCACTTCTTTGTCCATTGCTTGCAGCCACACTGCAGAGAAGGTCGTTTGGGAGGAGAGGTAGACGCGGGTTCCATTTTTTGAATAGCTGTAGTAGTGAGTACAGTGTTACTAGACCCCCTGTGAACCCCAACTTACTGTTACTCTACTGTACGTAACCCACAGCTGACAATAGGCCACCTGTTTTTGGTAGACGTGGCATTCTGGCTTTTTAAAAAGTCTACTGAGCAAAGGCATAAATGTAAAGTATGTCCTACCAATTTGTCTACATTTGGTGTTTTGTTCCTTTTTTCTGGCCTGGTGCTTTCAGGGTTTAGTTCTCTCCATTCAGCATGTGCATGTCTTAGTAAGCAGGTTGGCGAATGAGAGCGAGCTACAGCTCTGGATGGGAATCTGAGAGGTGAGAGAAATGGGTATGGATGTTAAGAAACTGGTTTAAAGTCACATTTCTTAATGCCTGGGCAAATGTAGAGGGGTCTCCCCTCCCTGTAGCATCTGACGCATTCAGTACCTTATGGAGGCCGGTAGATTAACTTTTAGAAGCGGCAGGGGACCTAGTTATATGTAACAAAACACAGGGGGATAGTTTTAGACATGTCAAGATTCTCTAGATCAGGGGTGTCAAACTCATTCCACGGAGGGCAGAGTGTCTGCAGGTTTTTCCTTTCAATTAAGCCCTAGACAACCAGGTGAGGGGAGTACCTTACTAATTAGTGACCCTAATTCATAAGTCGAGTACAAGGGTGGGGCGAAAACCCGCAGACACACGGCCCGCCGTGGAATGAGTTTGATACGTGCTCTAGATTATACCACTGCAACCTTCAATCATATTCCTGCTGACAGGCTTGCCACAGGGATGCTTTTTTAGCTCTCCGGTTCAGCTGTAATTGAAAATGATTACGTTTTAGAGACTTGTGTGTTTGTAGAGATTGCTCTTGGCCACAAGCCAATGTTCTAACCAACTAATTGTTCTAGTTGTGACACACCCCTAAAGCACAATGCCAAACAAAACAATGGTCTTACTGAAACTTTAGCAGACAATTTTCTGTCATTCAGTATTTACTTATTTTTTTTATGTTGTAGTGCTCAGTAGATGTTTTAAAAAGGGTATGCCGCAAATGTCCTCCTAATGCTAGTGAAAGATTCCCTCCATTTATAAACACTTCTTCAACAGCATCTCCTAACAAGTGCATCTGAACAATTCTCTAAAATGGCACCAGAATGAGTCTTACTTAATGCCGGAAACCAACTAGTTGTCCCTTTCATAGATATCAATTATGAAAGGCAACCAACAGCTTTGTATGAAAGCCATTCATCTTGACAGTATATTTTTCAGGTAGAGTTAAAAAAAAGGTATAGGGAGGATTAATTTTAGATGTATTTCTCCCAGCTTGTACAGTATTTGGCTTAGTCACATACTCTTGGCAAGATTGACTGCATCCCTTTTGTAATGCAGTCCTGGTTATGGCGATGGGGCTCTGTCGCGTTATGATGACTCAAACCGTGTTGTTAATGATGTGGTTCTGTAGGTGACCCACCCCTTTGCCCTGCTAGAATGGCCTTGCGATGACTCGTCAGTTTCTGCCCTGAGCTCTTTCTCTGCACTAGCAATCACGCTCTGAATCCCACTGTGGCAGCAGGCAGCGTCTCAGCCTGCTGCCGTACACCTCGCTGCAGGCCCACGCTGCCGCAACCCCTTCCCTCCCCGACCAGAACACCCACCCAGCCTAAGTATCTGTCCTCCTTTAATCATCGCCTTCAGGCCAAGACACTTGGCCCCCACCTCATCGATTTCCATTCCAAGACCCTCCCTGACCTGCGCCTTCATCCAAAACACCAAGCCTGCTCACCCACTATTCCATCGTCCTCCGTCTCCCATGATTATACACAGTCACACACACATTCCAAATGCAAACTGCATGTTTGACACGCATGCAAGCTTTGCGCCCACCACTCGTCTGTGTTCGTGCTCTGTAAAACGTTTTTTTTTTTTTCTTTGCTTGCCATTTTCCTTCGTGCGTTTCATGCTCAGTGACATGGTCCAGCTGCTTGCATCTGTCATGTGTCATGAAGGCCGTTCTCATCATATTTTCTAATAATATGCTACAGATTTGTAGTCTTTCTAGATGATAATGCTTTACAAGGCATCTGTGGTGTGAGCGAGCGTTGTGATACGTTGAACTGGACAAATGGTTTCAAAATGAATTTCCTCTGCAGGTAGTGGAAATCAATTACACTCTTACCCTTTGGTTGATTTGAGATGACATCTCTGTTCTGTTAGTTTTGGCAGTGGGTTTCCCACCTTTAACGTTCCACCTGATTTTGTAATCGATTTAAAATAATTCAGATTTTATGTGAATCTTTGTGTCCAGGTCATTGTAAACACATGCTCTTCCGATCTCTTGTGTGATCCATTGTTGAGGGGCCACCCTGTAGAGAGAGCAGCCTGGGAAGGAAGGACCTGTGTTTGTTTCTGTAGGACACTGACCCTTCCCGTCAGTGTTTGTCTGCTTGTCTCTGTGCAGGCCCACCCCTAGATTAGTCCTCTAATGGTTGTTCTGTCCTATCAGGATCCATCTCCTCACCAGGATGGAGGCGTGGCTCTGTGACCCCCCGCGTCACCACTTTCCCGTGCCCAGGCTGCCAACACGACGTGGACCTGGGTGAGCGGGGCATGAGCATGCTCTTCCGGAACTTCACCCTGGAGAGCATCGTGGAGCGCTACCGGCAGGCGGCCCGCGCCGCCGTGGCGATCATGTGCAACATGTGCAAACCGCCCCAGCAGGAGGCTACCAAGAGCTGCATGGACTGCAAGGCCAGCTACTGCAACGAGTGCTTCAAGTTCCACCACCCATGGGGCACCCCCAAAGCCCAGCACGAGTATGTGGGGCCCACCATGAACTTTAGGCCCAAGGTAGATACCATTGTCCACCTCGGAGGGGTTTTCATTGTTTATCGTGACTAGGTTTCGTTGCTGTTGATTTTAGATTAGTGACTGGTTGTACAGTTGCCCATTCAGAGCTAATGAATTACGAGTCAATGGAAGGAATACATTTCCTCCAGTATTAACAGACTTATTCTTTGCCCCCCCCCCCCAGGCCGTTTTGCGCATTTGTGGTGTGGCGGGTTTGCGATGTGAAAATGGGCACTAATCCAATGTGTTGCTTATGTCCGTCCAGGTGCTGATGTGTCCGGAGCACGAGATGGAGAAGGTGAACATGTACTGCGAGGTTTGCCGCCGTCCAGTCTGTCATCTGTGCAAGCTGGGAGGCTCCCACGCCAACCACAAAGTCACATCAATGAGCAGCGCCTACAAGATCCTCAAGGTACCGTATAACTAACCATTGTCTCGAACCGTTCACTTGACCTGACTTGAAAGTAATCAGGGGTCTATACTCTAGGAACCTAACAGGCCGAAAGGGGAGGGACCTACCTGAATTTATCCAATAAGAAAGTATTGTTTTCTTTGCAAAATGTTTTCTGTCGCAAGTATTTTTGCTACGGTGTTCACTAATGAATACAACCCTAGGGGAAAAAGTGTTAGTTTTGAAGTGGTTGTCTGCCCAACTGGTCAGTGAAGCAGTGATGTTTGCATACTATTTTACCCACTTTATATACTACATGGCCAAAAGTATGTGGACACCTGATCGTCGAACATCTCCTTCCAAAATGATGGTATTAATATGGAGTTGGTCCCCCCCCTCCCCCTTTGCTGCAATAACAGCCTTCACTCTTCTGGGAAGGCTTTCCACTAGAACGTTGTTGTAGGGCAATTAGGCCTGGCTCGCAGTTGGCATTCAAATTCGTTCCCCAAAGGTGTTCGATGGGGTTGAGGTCAGGGCTCTGTGCAGGCCAGTCAAGTTCTTTCACACCGATCTCGACAAACCATTTCTGTATGGACCTCGCTTTGTGCACGGGGGCATTGTCATGCTGAAACAGGAAAGGGCCTTCCCCAAACCGTTGCCACAAAGTTGGAAGCACAGAATGGTCAAGCATGTCATTGTATACTCTAGCGTTCAGATTTCCCTTCATTGGAACTAAGGGGCCTAGCCCGAACCATGAGAAACAGCCCCAGACCATTATTCCTCCTCCACCAAACTTTACAATTGGCACTGCATTCGGGCAGGTTCTCCTGGCATGCGCCAAACCCAGATTCGTCCGTCGGACTGCCAGATGTTGAAGTGTGATTCTTCACTCCAGAGAACGCGTTTCCACTGCTCCAGAGTCCAATGGCGGCGAGCTTTACACCTCTCCAGCCGCCGCTTTGCATTGCGCTTGGTGATCCGTTTTCATGAAGCTCCCAACGAACAGTTCTTGTGCTGACGTTGCTTCCAGAGGCAGTTTGGAACTCTGTAGTGAGTGTTGGAACCGAGGACAGATCTTTACTTGTTTTAGCACTCACCGGTCCCGTTCTGTGAGCTTGTGTGGCCTACCACTTCGCAGCTCAGCAGTTGTTGCTCCTAGACGTTTCCGCTTCACAATAACCACTTACAGTTGACCGGGGCAGCTCTAACAAGGCAGACATTTTACGAACTGACTTGTTGGACTGCTGGCATCCTATGACGGTGCCACGTTGAAAGTCACAGAGCTCTTCAGGACAGGCCATTCTACTGCCAATGTTTGTCTATGGAGATTGCATGGCGGTGTGCTCGATTTTATACACCTGTCAGCAACGGGTGTGGCTGAAATAGCCAAATTTGAAGGGGTGTCATACTTTTGGTGTATGTATATACTTTATTCTTCGCTCATCCTATATAACTACTGCTGTACACACCTTTTCTATTCACATATTGTCTGCACACCATTCACATGCCCGGACTCTGGCCCGGAAGCTAATTTCCTGCAGTTCTATCAATTTTGCCATGGGATTTTTGTACTGTGTATTTAAACACTGTTTTATCGACATAGCTCATGCTAATATATCTACTGCTGTACATAGCATTCTTAGTATACAGTATCTTGTGTAACTCCATCTGAGTGTGTGTATATACAGTGAGGGAAACAAGTATGATCCCCTGCTGATTTTGTATGTTTGCCCACTGACAAAGAAATGATCAGTCTATAATTTTAATGGTAGGGTTATTTGAACAGTGAGACAGAATAACAACAAATAAATCCAGAAAAACGCATGTCAAAAATGTTATAAATTGATTTGCATTTTAATGAGGGAAAAAAGTATTTGACCCCTTCTCAATCAGAAAGATTTCTGGCTCCCAGGTGTCTTTTTATTCAGAAATGTAGCTGAGATTAGGAGCACACTCTTAAAGGGGAGTGCTCCTAATCTCAGCTTGTTACCTGTATAAAAGACACCTGTCCACAGAAGCAATCAATCAATCAGATTCCAAACTCTCCACCATGGCCAAGACCAAAGAGCTCTCCAATGATGTCAGGGACAAGATTGTAGACCTACACAAGGCTGGAATGGGCTACAAGACCATCGCCAAGCAGCTTGGTGAGAAGGTGACAACAGTTGGTGCGATTATTCGCAGATGGAAGGAACACAAAAGAACTGTCAATCTCCCTCTGCCTGGGGCTCCATGCAAGATCTCACCTCGTGGAGTTGCAATGATCATGAGAACGGTGAGGAATCAGCCCAGAACTACACGGGAGGATCTTGTCAATGATCTCAAGGCAGCTGGGACCATAGTCACCAAGAAAACAATTGGTAACACACTACGCCGTGAAGGACTGAAATCCTGCAGCGCCCGCAAGGTCCCCCTGCTCAAGAAAGCACATATACAGGCCCGTCTGAAGTTTGCCAATGAACATCTGAATGATTCAGAGGAGAACTGGGTGAAAATGTTGTGGTCAGATGAGACAAATCGAGCTCTTTGGCATCAACTCAACTCGCCGTGTTTGGAGGAGGAGGAATGCTGCCTATGACCCCAAGAACACCATCCCCACCGTCAAACATGGAGGTGGAAACATTATGCTTTGGGGGTGTTTTTCTGCTAAGGGGACAGGACAACTTCACCGCATCAAAGGGACGATGGACGGGGCCATGTACCGTCAAATCTTGGTGAGAACCTCCTTCCTTCAGCCAGGGCATTGAAAATGGGTCGTGGATGGGTGGCGCAGAGGTCTAAGGCACTGCATCGCAGTGCTAACTGTGCCACTAGAGATCCTGGTTCGAATCCAGGCTCTGTCGCAGCCGGCCGCGACCGGGAGACTCATGGGTGGCGCACAATTGGCCCAGCGTCGTCCAGGGTAGGGGAGGGAATGGCCGGCAGGGCTGTAGCTCAGTTGATAGAGCATGGCGTTTGTAACGCCAGGGTTGTGGGTTCGATTCCCACGGGGGGCCAGTATAAAAAAAAAGAAAAAAAAGATGTATTCACTAACTGGAAGTCGCTCTGGATAAGAGCGTCTGCTAAATGACTAAAATGTAAATGTATTCCAGCATGAAAATGACCCAAAACATACAGCCAAGGTAACAAAGGAGTGGCTCAAGAAGAAGCACATTAAGGTCCTGGAGTGGCCTAGCCAGTCTCCAGACCTTAATCCCATAGAAAATCTGTGGAGGGAGCTGAAGGTTCGAGTTGCCAAACGTGAGCCTCGAAACCTTAATGACTTGGAGAAGATCTGCAAAGAGGAGTGGGACAAAATCCCTCCTGAGATGTGTGAAACCTGTTGGCGAACTACAAGAAACGTCTGACCTCTGATTGCCAACAAGGGTTTTGCCACCAAGTACTAAGTCATGTTTTGCAGAGGGGTCATACTTATTTCCCTCATTAAAATGCAAATAAATGTATAACATTTTTGACATGTGTTTTTCGGATTTTGTTGTTATTCTGTCTCTCACTGTTCAAATAAACCTACCATTAAAATTATAGACTGATCATGTTTTTGTCAGTGGGCATACGTACAAAATCAGCAGGGGATCAAATACTTTTTTGCCTCACTGTACGTATAGATTGCATTTGGATTACTGTTAGTGCTATTTGGATTGTTAATTGCATTACTTTAACATTTTACTGCATTTTTAGGAGCTATTCACTTAAGCATTTTGCTGCACTAGCTATAAAATTTGAACTATGTACACAACCAATAAACTTTGATTTTGAGCCCCCTAATGAAATATTTATCAGTGATTTGTACCTGTGCTGAATGGCATGTGTCCACAGTATCAGTTTATCTTTGAGCAGTGTAATCCACGTGTGCGGTCATCAACAAGCAAACCTTGTCTCTCTCCCCCCCCAGACTAGACAGAGGTCAATCAGCCACTGAAAGCAGAGGGAAAGAGGACTCTGTCCTTTTGACTGTAATCTTAGAGGCCTATGGACTCATTCATATTTAATGTAATCATTTGTATCTTATGATTATCTATCTATTGAACATCTCTGGTGGCGGTCTCTCGGCTGGCCGTACTGTATGCAGAGGCATATTAGGTGTTTTGTTCTACTGAACAACCGGAATCTTCCGGGATGAGGTAGGATTTCCAATGCGGTTTCTCAATGCGCTCAAATGTTATTATACCAACAGGAGAAGCTATCAAAGAGTATCCATTACTTAATCAGCAAAGAGGACCAAGTGAGGACTCAGATTTCCCACATGGAGGTGTTGATCAATGAAACTGAGGCAAGTAGCTGTTGACGGAATAAAACTAGTCCTGTGTTGTCTGTGACTGTTTACATGACTATTTGTGTCTTATGTTAAATAACAAAGGGACATTCTGTCTGCACTGAGAAGGAAGGTCACATATTCAAATACATGTAAATGCATACTAATTTCACTGCAGAAGGGTTTGCTTAGTCTGACCTTGTCTGTACTGTATTATGATGGCTTTCTCTTTCGTTTACATTTGTTGTAATAGTACATCTATGCTAGCCTGGTCTCAGATCTGTTTGTGCCATCATTCCTGCTTTTTGTCATGCCAAACTCCTTGTGGCATGATGGCACAAACAGACTGGGCCATAGGCTACTTCTATGCAGTTGTATTGCACCATGATGCGTTGACACCCCTCTCTACTTCCACAGGAGAATGGCCAGGTGGCGGAGTGTCGGGCCAACGAGCACTTTGAGCGGCTGTTCCAGACCCTCCAGGAGAGGAAGTCTGAGATGCTGAACTCCATTGCGCAGTCGAGGACGCGGCGTCTGGAGCAGCTCCGGGGCCAGGTGGAAGAGTACCAGGGCATGCTGGAGAATAGCGGCCTGGTGGGCTACGCCCAGGAGGTCCTCAAGGAGACAGACCAGTCCTGCTTCGTTCAGACGGCCAAGCAGCTGCACACCAGGTCAGCTTCCGCTCCAGGGACAAGTTTCCCCCAGGTGCAGCTTCCCCTCCCCCAATCATAACCTTAACCAGTAGTGGGGAAATGCTAATCTGACCCATGATCAGTGTCTAGGGCAACTTCACCCTCCAGCCCTGACTGCCTGCCACTCCCAACACATTAGTATATGAAGGCAGTTTATAGACAGGTTCCCAAAGGTTACCATCAGTGGCGATTTAAATGCTATTGGCTAATTGTTATTTAATATCACCATTCTTTAAGAAAGGTCAGTAATCGAAAGGCCTCCATTCATAAAGCACTAAGGGCCCATTTTTAAACTCTGTATTACAGGCCAAAACACCATTTCCCTGTGGCGGCTCTTGTCCTCTAGGTTTCCTAATGGGGATTTGGGTGCTGTTATTTTAGTACTGGAGGAATCAATCTGCTTATATGGGTGGGTTGAGTGTGTCAAAGATCCATGACACCAAGTATCGTTTCCCATGGACACTCTGGGAGAGATTGGAATGGCAAAGTGCTGTTTACATTCTCCATGTCCCGCTCTAATCCTGCTAATTGATCTCAACTTAAAAAAAAAATAAAAAATCAGCTTTGGGACTTTATTCACCGACCGCTTTTAGTTGTATGAACACTGCTACATTCACCCACCCACACACGTCTCCCTCCCATGCTCATTTATCTGGCCTGGGAAATGGTTCCCGCTCTGATAGTGGTCTCCTTGCTAGCATGTAGTGTACACTACAAAGTGAATGGCTGCCATTTTGTGTCCTCTCTCTTTCTCTCTCTAGGATCGCGAAATCCACAGAGTCTCTAAGGACGTTCCACCCCGCGGCCAACCCCTCCTTTGATGAGTTTGTGCTAGACACTTCCAGAGAGGAGACTCTGCTGAAGGAGCTGTGTTTTGGGGGAGGTGAGTCCCCCTCCCCCCCCCAGTATGAAGTACAGTATGTAATGATGTATGAGGACATCGCAATGAAAGCCTAAAGTTGAACCCTAATTCAATTTGTTGACACTCCCCATCGGTTCCCCTCTAAGTCACCTCCGCCTCAACCAGTCAGTCACTTTCACCTCCTCCTGGGCTCTGCTCTCTGTTAAGACACTGGTAACCAGAAGCCCTTTTAATTGAATAAGCTGGTTACGCGCCTGATATACACACAGAGAGCATTGCAGGGCTTTTTCTGGTCCGCTGCTTTGCATAGACTCTCATCCCCATGTCTGGATTTAAAGAGAAGGGAACTGTGCGGCAGGCTGGGTATAATTGTGTTCCTGTGAAAAGGAACTGATTTGACATGCGCATATCAAGTAGGTGCAGTGCAACCCAGGAAGTAAACTGGAGGCTACTTATAAGCTCTAATCTAACTGTCTGTCCTTAGAATGAGCTCCAACCCTGCTCCCTCTGTCCCACAGGTGTTACTGTTTGTATTGAATGGGCTTGTGGGCTCATCGCGCTATAACGATTACTGACCACAAAGGGCCATGCTTGGTCTCCCCGTAGTGAGCCTGGAAGGGTCGCCTGCGTTTGTTAGCGACAGTTGGTTGGCAGCGCCGGGGCCAGGCTGTCCTTAAGGACAGGGGTCAGGGCTATAGGAGAGGGCTACATGGGGCAGAGCAGCACAACATGGCTTTCTCCTCATTAAACTAGACTAGACAGAGGACCGAACAGCTCCAACCCAGGATCACGTTAGGGTCTTGTTCACTAGGCACCAAATGGAAGGAAACAGAATGGGAGTGCCTATGGGGTCTGGGGGATGGGACAGTGACCCCCCCATCACCCCAAGAGGCCATGTGTAATTTCATCCCCAGTGCTCATCAAGCAGATCGCATTACAATGCCATTCTGCAGTCTTCTATGCTCACACTGGCTCCATATTTTGTATGTATCTCTGCCACTAGTTGAACCGTAAAGGCATCATGTTGTGTTCTCCCCCTTCCTAATCCAGCCCCTCCAGAGTCTGCAGTCTGGTCTCACAGCCAGTGAGAAAGAAGGAGACGCCTTTGTTGTTTGGTGTAATGCCTCTCCTGTCCCGTCCCGGCCGTAGCCTGATCAATAGGCCGTTTCTCTGAGAATAGCGGAGCGCTCAGGCTGGTAGCCCGCTGGCTTGGCAGGCCGCCCAGTCCCCCCCCTCAGCCCTGATCCAAACCTGCTGGACCTGGCTGCTGCTGTTGGTAACTGGAAGCTCTGTCTGCAGTGAGGGAGGGGGGAGAAGGATTTGCAAAGTGCTTTTCCTGGCAATGTCTGTGCATAAATTAGATGTATTCCTTTTTTTTTTTTTTTAGCTTCTCACTCTTCCTGTCCATATTCTGACTGTCTGCTCTGAGTTCAGTCTCATCTCAGAAGGACTCCATGCACCTACATAAACCAATGTGTTGAACACTGATCACATGGTTAAATCATGTTTAGGGTACATATCCTATCTGTTTATGTTTCTATATTTCCAGATAACCAATACCATTTAAAATAAGGTCTAGCATGTTTAGTATGGGCCGTTGTCGCTCCGTCAAGGCTTACTTGTCCAAGGCTGGCTTGCTTATGTTAGTTTGTCGATTTAGAGATTGTAGCTCAGTTGGTAGAGCGTGGCGCTTGCAACGCCAGGGTTGTGGGTTTGATTCCCATGGGGGGCCAGTATGAAAAATGTATGCACTCACTAAAACTAAGTCGCTCTGGATAAGAGCGTCTGCTAAATGACAAAAAATGTAATTTCTTTGATGAATTGGACTTTAACCCCCTCCCTCTGCCATGTACCTTTTTTCTCCGCTCTCTCAGTCCCTGAGCCTCCCATCATCGATCTGTCCCGTAGTCGCGTCTACAACGAGGGCCGGTTGTGCTGGCAGCTGGCCGAGGACACCTTGGCCACAGACCACCATGTCCTTGAGTACAGGAGGCTGGGCACCGAGCAGGATGAGGAGGAGGGCGCCAGCCGCTGGTGCCTCACAGACCGGGTGTATGGCCCCAGCACAGTGGTGTGTGACCTGGAGGCCGACAGCCTCTACTCTTTCAGAGTCCGCAGCTGCCGCAACTCCCTCTACAGCCCCTACAGCCCAGAGGTCACCTTCCACACACCACCTGCCCCAGGTAGGCACCAGGCACTGATGAGGTCACACACCCGCACTGAGGATGATGTTGTATTCATGTGATGGGGAGGGAGAGAGGTGGGCCTGGGCCCTATTCCAAAACAAAGCACTACTGGAATAGCAACTCGAAACAAACAAAAAAATGCTCGGCAATCATGTAACAATGCTTCAATGCCATTTCTGTGTTGCAGGAACTGGGAAGAACTAGTATACTGGTCTCAATGGCCAGCGTGGGTCTACTAGGCTGTGAAAGAGGCCCTGACAGTTGATCTGGATGCTAATTATCCTAATTACCAAGAAATGTCTTATGTTCTCTTACGCCGGCATCCTGCCTGTGTTGGGCTTCAGGGCTGAAGTTGAGCTCTTTTAAAAAATAAAAATAAATAATCCTCTTCTACCAAGTCTGTCTGGGTATTTAGCAGCCCGATCCACGGAACATTACAAACGGACCGATGCTCGACTGTTCAAAAGTGAACTGTGGGGTAAAATACAGTGGACAGTTATGAAACCTCTGTGCGACTTCTTAATGTATCACTTCTGCAACCCATCTCCTTTGTTGGATTGCAGAAATCCCAGCCTTTTGAATGCTTTGTTTCTTTTAGACTGAAGCGTTGCAATGCAGCAGAGGCCCGGAGTAACAGTACATCTGCTTACGTCTTTCGAAGTGTTTTTCAGCCTCTGATGGTTTAACAATCATATGCCATCTGTAAAGCACTAGATATCACTCAAGTCTATTGAATTGGACAGTCCCCACCCTCTTGTCCTAACCTCCATGCGTATGTACAATTGCTGATCCATTTGGATTTCGTTGTTGATCCTCCCTTGCCTCATTAGTCTGCAGTAAACCAGGGCTGGGGTGCTGAGAGCTGGGGCCCACTGTGGATTGAAGCCCAGTGATAGGACTGGGAGCCCACATTCCTGTGTCCTGACTGTGGGGATGTCGCAGTGCATTAGTAATGAGGTGGAATTCTGGGTCAATGCTGGCTAGACCAGACATTACAGTAGCTACATCGCGCCTCCTATCAGTCAGTGTTGGCATACTGCATAGACTTATCAGTACTGGAGGACAATATATTTGTCCATTTTTTATTTTATGAAGCTCATCTTTTAAGATGACTCAATTTAAATTAAGTTTGTGCAGTTCATACAACAAAGGCTAAAGGGGTAAATGGCTAGTATTTTTGCCCTCGTTTTTTGCGGGAATGAATAATATGAATTAAAAGTATCTCTAGTACCATGAGACAAAATGCAATGACTCAATGCACAGGCATAACTATATTAGTGGGTAAGTTAATAGTAATTATGGCCTTTGGTGTTGTAACAATTTTTTTTAGACTTTTTAATCCGCAGCAGATGCGACTTAGAAAATTATTTAAAATAACCTTAAATGAGAAATGAAGCATTGTTTTGTCTTTCTATACATGTCAATTGATAATTTTGGATGTTCTGTCAATTCCTTCACTTTTTGACGGTCTTTACAATGGCGCCCTCATGTGACACTTTATGAAAGCCCACCTTCTCCGTGACATCCTGAGATGAGGAAACAAGAAATCCTATCAGCGTCTGACTGTTCCTTTTGTATTGTTGCTCTCTTCCTGTAGCGTTTGGCTTCCTATTCAACGACAAGTGCGGCTTCAGCTCGGAGCGGCTGGCGTTGAGCAAGCGCCGTGACTCTGTGGAGAGCGTGGCCGGCATGGCCTTCCTGCTGGCTGCTGAGCGTGTGCAGACGGGCAGCTACATGGGCCTGGATTACATCATCGGTGACATGGGCATCTCTCAGGGCAGACACTACTGGGCCTTCAGCGTGGAGCCCCACTCCTACCTGGTCAAGGTGGGCGTGGCCTCTGATTCCAAGCTGCTGGAGTGGTTCCACAACCCCCGAGACACTAGTAGCCCCAGGTAAACTCCGCCTCTGAATCACTCACTTAGGATCAGGACTGAGTCACAAAGAAGCCTGTGACGTAAGAAGCATTAACTTGTAAACTAGGGGTGTCAAACTCATTCCATAGAGGGCCTAGTGTTTGCTGGTTTTTCTTTTCATATATATATATGTGTGTATGCCCTTGACAACCAGGTGAGTTCCTTACTAATTAGTGACCTTAATTCATCAATCAAGTACAAGGGAAGAGTGAACCCACACACTCGGCCCTCCGTGTGGAATGAGTTTGACACGTGGTGTAGAGTGTTAATTAACAGAAAAGGCCTTAGTTTCTCAACAATTCTTTTCAAATATTTATAACATTTTTGACATGCGTTTTTCTGGATTTTTTTGTTGTTATTCAGTCTCGCACTGTTCAAATAAACCTACCATTAAAATTATAGACTAATCATGTCTTTGTCAGTGGGCAAATGTACAAAATCAGCAGGGGATCAAATACTTTTTTCCCTCACTGTACCTACTGTGTGGGTTTACTGTGGTGTATATTTGAACAGGCTTCCAGGTAACAGTGAGGAAACATTCAGTGGGGGGGCAGGTAGCTTAGTGGTTAAGAGCGTTGTGCCAGTAACTGAAAGGTCGCTGGTTCTAATCCCCAAGCCGACTAGGTGAAAAATCTGTCTGTGCCCTTGAGCAAGGCACTTAACCCTAATTGCTTCTGTAAGTCGCTCTGGATAAGAGCGTCTGCTAAATGACTAAAATGTAAATGTCAGTATTATTGAATGGGCCGTAGTTGTAGGCTAACTCTGTTGCCTGTCTCCCACCTCCAGGTATGACCACGACAGTGGGCACGACAGTGGCAGCGAGGACACTTGCTATGATCTGTCCCAGCCCTTCACTCTGCTCACTGTGGGCATGGGCAAAGTGTTCCTCCCCAAAGCGTCCATCTCTTCCGCCGGCGACCACAGCAACCGGGTGCTGCCCATGCCCCAGCGCATCGGCGTGTGCCTGGACTACGAGGCGGGCCGGGTCTTCTTCTACGATGCAGACACCATGAGGTGCCTTTACGAGCGGCAGGTGGACTGCTCTGGTACCATGTACCCTGCCTTTGGCCTCATGGGTAGTGGCAAGGTCCATCTAGAGGAGTTCATCACGTCAAAGCGACTGTCGTATATGTGAGATGTTGGGCCTTCCACACACACAAGTCTCTCCTTCTCAACACTTGCCTTTGAGTTCATGTTGGTCTCTGCTTTCTGTCAGGTATGTTGTGTAGTGATGTTGTTGTGTGTATTGTTGATTATTATTATGCCATTTCTTTGTTTTTAATGAACACATATTTATGTAGCACCACTGAGTCCAGTAAAACATAGCCAAGAGAAACCTGAAGAGCCTTGCAGCTACTGCTACGCCTCTGTGCCTTTCACAATAAATAGGTCATCTAAAAAATTCAATAATTTGTCTAATAACTGTGCACAACAGCATGGCTAGTCATCACTGACAAGGGTGAGTCTATGTAGGTCACAAGGACCCCTCGGTTGAGAAACATCCCTACCAAAAATGTATAATACAAAACATACGTAATCAATGTCCTTTGGCAAGAGTCCGTCAACACCAGTTTGTTGCACTGCATTTGATTTGGACACATGCTCACAAAAATGTGCACATAAAAAAAAAAGACAAGCACACCTTGCACTTAATCTCACTACCTAATCACTCTGAGCACTACTTCAATGCAGAACACATTTATCTGAATCGTAACACTAGACATTCACATTCAGGGTGTAATTCTAACTTGAGATCCGCGTGCGCTTGCACAGAAATATGAGTTGTCGTGGATATTAGTTGATCACCAAATTATCACGTTAATTAATTTACCTCACACTGCTGTCTCGGATGCAGTTGTTCAACAGCAGTGAATGTTTTCTGTTTAGCGCCGGGAATGTGAAACTTCAGTAACACTACAGGTTCTCACTACACAAACTGTCCCACGGAACTCTACTACGATGCGGCATCTTTCCTGAAACACGTCATGTTAGTGTACAGAACTTAGACATTTGATACGCACATTGTCGATTGGCTCTCGAGGATCAGCTAGGACAACACAAGGTTTCAGGGCACACCACGGGTCTGTTCAGGCGTGTGCAGCGTTTCAGAACCTTCAGATTTAGAAATGTATTATGCTCTGTCCTCTAGAAAAGGGAGTAATTTTGTTTCTATACATTTTTACTTTTATCTCATTCTGAATGGTTACCCCTGCTGAACACACCCCTGGTCACCTCTGGCTTCCTTACATGGGTTTCTGGACAACATCTGTACATATGTTTTGTTTTCTTGAGGGTAAGGATAATCTGTGTTTTTCTCAGGTTTGTGGCTTATGGGCCTTGTGCTACTGGCCTATCAGCCCTGGAAAACGATACCTTTCTCCTCTACAGGATTTCACTTTTCTTTGCAGCTTCCATAAATACATGAGTAATTTACTGTACCCTAATCTCAGCCTTTAAGATTGTTCATATCCAATAATAAGCTGAAATTAACATTTTTTTTAAAATTTTACCTCAATGTACATATCTAGTGACATTTTATTTTTGGGGTGAAATAAGTTGTAGATCTGCAATTTGTTTTATTCTATGAGTTTAAGTGCTGTGAAGTTTCTCAAAGCCTAATCAAAGTTAAGCGATTTGGGCAATTGGTGGAAAATTGTCATTGGAACTAGATCATGTCTGACTGAATTTGTGAAGGGAGCATTTTAAATCTACACCTCTTGTGTGTTGTGATGTGTTTAGGTCCATTTGAGTGTTTCGTATCCTAGAATTTGTTGCGTTTTAATTGTTTTCCTTATCTGAATCATGTAAGGTAATTTTGAGGGATAACAATCTGTAGTCTTAACTTAATTCCTAGCTGCTTCAGAATTGGTGCGCATAATTCTCTACCATTCCTTTTAGGACACAACAACACTTCTACCTGTTCCTTTTTTAAATGACTGTTGAAACACCTTTTAAAGTCTATGCACTTAATTAACAGGTTTGGGATTGTGTTTATCACAGAATGTATTATTTACAGAACAAACTGAATGTCTCGTAGGTGTTTGCTTATCTTGGGTCAAGTCGCTGTTGGCTGCAGCAGTTGTCTTTCACGGTAGATGTTTGCTATAGTGCTCGTCTTATTCTAGCTACATATCACTGCTGATTTTAGAAAAGGGAATCCTATGGCTTTCAGTAGTAAGTTAAACCAAATATTCTGCAGACACTCAGTCTAATGGTTCAAGCTAGCACTTTAAACTGTAGCATGTATGCCTCTGCTGTGCAGGTCTGTATAAATTGTGGCGCAATCTTACGTAGACTGCTGGAAGTAGACCTGTTGTATTCTCCTATTGTAAGTAATGGGATATGTGACGTTTGCTTTCTGTGAGTAATGCTTTGATGTACATTAAGCGTTGTCTGTAATCAGATTCTTGAAATACTACGCTTTTTTTATTTGCTGTTTGGGGATTTATATGAAATAAAAGTGTTTTAAACCAAGTGTGTGTGTGGGTAATTGTATTCACTTTGAGTAAGGTTTTTCAAATGGTAAATGTTTATAATCCGTCATCATCCTCCTGGGAAATTTGTGTTATAGAAATGGAGCATTCAGAGACTGAAGCGCAAGGAAACTGGAAAATGTATGAAATGCACACATACTGACCCCTCCTAATGGCTACCTTTTCTCCCTCTCCTCTCTCCTGATCCACCCATCCTCATTAGACAGCATGTGACGCTACTGCCTCTGCAGATAAAGTAATAGTATCTACCCTTCCTAAAGAGTTACAGTTCATCTACACAATTACTTCAGAGGCAAAACATTCCTGCAGCAATTGTGTAGGTTTGATGAAATCCTGAAGGGGGAAAAGTTGATTTGGACTCCTGCAGGAATTGTCCTTATTGTACAGGAATTTTTTTAAGATCCTGCGCATCAGGTAAATGTTCCTGCAGAACATGCTATTCCAACCGGGTCAGCTAAATTCTTGCAGGAGTCCTGTAGGGGCAGAACCTGCAGGATTTGTGTTACTCCTGCAGAACATGCTATTTCTACAGGAAAGTGACAATGAAAATCCTGTGGGGTTTTCTTACAGGAACAAATATCCTACATGATTCCTGCAGGATTTTTTCCTGTACAAATATTCCTGTAGGTCTATTTAGTTTTTTTGGTGCTATTTTGTGCAAATTGAGATGTTACATGTCTAACAGTGTTTGAGTAGTGTTGTAGCTGTAATCGGTACCAGAAGGCTGCAGCAGAGGACCCATTTCCTCAGACTGCAGGAGAAGGCATTAACCCTTCATCCCTATAAGGCAAGGGTCGCCTTGGTGAGGGGGCCTGATGTTGAAAAACCCAAAACACCCAATGACCCCAGGTTACATCACTGATGTGTCCAAGAGCATTGTGAGCTGTATTTATCCAATCAATGAGGATATAGATTATATTAACAACAACAACAAAAAATCTATATACTAAAGAAAAAAGTATGCAATCATACAGAATGTGTTCTATAAAGATGCTCTTTTATCATTTGGTTTCCTGACTGGGCTACAGGGTGACTGAAAGGCGGCACACCTGCAATTATGATACTAATTAAGAAAATATGGTATAAATAGTGAAATATTATGGACACTTTGATAATTAATTTCGCCATAACTCACTGTTTAACTGTTCTATATTCTTGCATTTTGATGCATTCTCAAGAGCAAATTCACTATGACAAAGAAATACTGCATTTTTTACAATTATATAAATTTTGTTAGTGGCCATACTGTTGTTTGATAATGAGCCCAGCATAATCCATAGCTCAATGGCATGATCAGCAATTGAACCAGAAGCATCACCAGTTTCATGAGTGTGCTGCTCAGTCTTCAGGGAAGGAGGTGTGAGGTGCACGTCACGCACTCTCGTGGTCTGTGTAATACGGAAGAGAGGATGTGAGCGATTCCACGTCATTGAGGTGCATTTGTGCGATAGATTATTTTGTATAGTTTTTGCTATTTCTGTAAAATGTCCATGTGGTAGCACATTAGAGGTTTAATTATATTCAGACGAGCTTCGTCTGTCACTGGAAGGAGCGGCCTAGACATTGGAATTCAGCTGAAGGTAAAACATTCGCTAACGTTAGCTAGTTAAGTTAGCCGCGGCTTTTTCGCCGGGGCAGGAGCGCTCACACGTACCTCGCTTGTCAACTAAAAACAGCGCGGTGATAACTAGATTTGAGTCGTCGTCTGTAACTTTAGTATCATGGCAGTATTTGCTCTGAATTACTTGCCCGGACCATGGGTCCTCACCATGAATAACATTGAGATTATGGTTGGACATTGGCACGTACAGCTTCGACACGGTTTGACAGATCGAGCTGCCATCCCTGCGTGCAGAGATTGAAGCTAGCTAGCTAGCGACAATTTAATACCTGAAGTTAATCAATATTTACATCTAGTTAGTTATCAATATACCCAGATTATTACATTATAGTTACCTAGTTACTACCTAGTTATTACCTAGTTACTGCATTGCATTCAACTGAAGACCGAACTAGTCTTGTTAGGATAGGATAAGATGAAGTGTGATGTATCTATATATGTCTTGAATTGAAATCGGTAAAAAGTATTGTCTTTGGAGTCATATAGCAGCCAATGGTTAATGTGCTTAGTGAGATGACGCATATCTAGGTAATTCATTACATGAAGCCAATAGCAGTTCCAGTACAGTATCTGGTTGAGTTTGTGTTGTTGTTACATTGTAAGCTGTTGTCATTCAGGAAACACCCATCAGTCACATTCTTTTACACACCTTGTTTCTTCCATTAATATTAAAAGGGGGGAGAATTATGTAGGCGAAGGTCTGTGAATAATGAGACTGTGGGACTTACATAACTTGACTAGTTGAACACAGGCAATAGTAGCAGCATCTCAAGCCATCTTAATTAAACTTTTTTTAACTAGGCAAGTCAGTTAAGAACAAATTCTTACTTACAATGACAGCCTACACCGGCCAAACCCAGACGACGCCGCCCTATAGGCCGGTTGTGATACAGCCTGGAATCGAACCAGGGGTAGTGACGCCTCAAGCACTGAGATGCAGTGCCTTAGACCACTGCGCCACTCGGGAGCCCCCCAAAAAGGCACATTGTCTGGATACAGACTTGGTCTAAATGAAATGACAATGGCGTCTGTTGTTGTGCACTGTAAAGGAATAATGCCATTTGGGATGCGGTCTATGGCATGTTTGTGTTGGTTGCATTTTGGATTCAGAACAGCAATTCCAATTTCCAAGACCTCTTTGTCAACATCAATCATGAGAAAACAAAGCAACAGGTAGTGGATACTTGGCCATTCACCAGCACTGTCAAGCATAGGTATGACAGTGTATTAAGTGCTTGATTTATTAACATTGTTTGCCATTCAGTGATTATTGCAAAAAAGCAGGTTAAACTATTTTTATAAAAATAATTCCATTATTAGTAGGTCTTTTGGTTGAAGGCTTATATTTAGCCTAGGTAGGCTATAATTTTACAAGCCCTGAATTCATCATATTATTCCCGACTGTTTGAAATGCAGTGTATTGACCTTTAATTGTGCAACAAAGCTTATTTAGGAAAAAAGTTTTTACAAAATTGATATACACTGCTAAAAAAAATAAAGGGAACACTAAAATAACACATCCTAGATCTGAATGAATGAAATAATCTTATTAAATACTTTTGTCTTTACATAGTTGAATGTGCTGACAACAAAATCACACAAAAATTATCAATGGAAATCAAATGTATCAACCCATGGAGGTCTGGATTTGGAGTCACCCTCAAAATTAAAGTGGAAAACCACACTACAGGCTGATCCAACTTTGATGTAATGTCCTTAAAACAAGTCAAAATAAGGCTCAGTAGTGTGTGTGGCCTCCACGTGCCTGTATGACCTCCCTACAACGCCTGGGCATGCTCCTGATGAGGTGGCGGATGGTCTCCTGAGGGATCTCCTCCCAGACCTGGACTAAAGCATCCGCCAACTCCTGGACAGTGTGTGGTGCAACGTGGCGTTGGTGGATGGAGCGAGACATGATGTCCCAGATGTGCTCAATTGGATTCAGGTCTGGGGAATGGGCGGGCCAGTCCATAGCATCAATGCCTTCCTCTTGCAGGAACTGCTGACACACTCCAGCCACATGAGGTATAGCATTGTCTTGCATTAGGAGGAACCCAGGGCCAACCGCACCAGCATATGGTCTCACAAGGGGTCTGAGGATCTCATCTCGGTACCTAATGGCAGTCAGGCTACCTCTGGCGAGCACATGGAGGGCTGTGCGGCCCCCCAAAGAAATGCCACCCCACACCATGACTGACCCACCGCCAAACCGGTCATGCTGGACGATGTTGCAGGCAGCAGAACGTTCTCCACAGCGTCTCCAGACTCTGTCACGTCTGTCAGATGTGCTCAGTGTGAACCTGCTTTCATCTGTGAAGAGCACAGGGCGCCAGTGGCGAATTTGCCAATCTTGGTGTTCTCTGGCAAATGCCAAACGTCCTGCACGTTTTGACACATGCACATTTGTGGCCTGCTGGAGGTCATTTTGCAGGGCTCTGGCAGTGCTCCTCCTGCTCCTCCTTGCACAAAGGCGGAGGTAGCAGTCCTGCTGCTGGGTTGTTGCCCTCCTACGGCCTCCTCCACGTCTCCTGATGTACTGGCCTGTCTCCTGGTAGCGCCTCCATGCTCTGGACACTACGCTGACAGACACAGCAAACCTTCTTGCCACAGCTCGCATAGATGTGCCATCCTGGATGAGCTGCACTACCTGAGCCACTTGTGTGGGTTGTAGACTCCGTCTCATGCTACCACTAGAGTGAAAGCACCGCCATTATTCAAAAGTGACCAAAACATCAGTCAGGAAGCATAGGAACTGAGAAGTGGTCTGTGGTCACCACCTGCAAAACCAGTCCTTTATTGGGGGTGTCTTGCTAATTGCCTATAATTTCCACCTGTTGTCTATTCCATTTGCACAACAGCATGTGAAATGTATTGTCAATCAGTGTTGCTTCCTAAGTGGACAGTTTGATTTCACAGAAGTGTGATTGACTTGGAGTTACATTGTGTTGTTTAAGTGTTCCCTTTATTTTTTTGAGCAGTGTATATCGTAAATCGGCCATAAGTTTGAAAAAGATAGAGCTGATTTTTAGGCCATATCGCCCAGCCCTACCTGCAGCGGCAAATACTGAGGCGGCTTATTATAATGCTTACCCAATAAAAATGCACTAAATCACAGATTTTGCTCATCATTGTACACATCATGAAATACACTGAGTGCTCGTTCCATAACATAGACTGACCAGGTGAAGCTATGATCCCTTATTGATGTCACCTGTTAAATCCACTTCAATCACTGTAGGCTAGATGAAGGGGAGGAGACAGGTTAAAGAAGGATTTTTAAGCCTTGAGACAATTAAGACATGGATTGTGTATGTGTGGCATTCAGAGGGGGAATGGGCAAGACAAAATATTTAAGTGGCTTTGAACGGGGTATGGTAGTAGGTGCCAGGTTCACCGGTTTGAGTGTGTTAAGAACTGCAACGCTGCTTGGATTTTCACACTTAACAGTTTCCTGTGTGTATCAAGAATGGTCTACCACCCAAAGGACATCCAGCCAACTTGACACAACTGTGGGAAGCATTGGAGTCAACATGGGCCAGCATCCCTGTGGAACACTTTCGACACCTTGTAGAGTCCATGCCCCGACGAATTGAGGCTGTTCTGAGGGCAAGGGGGGGTGCAACTCAATATTAGGAAGGTGTTCCTAATGTTTTATACACTGAGGGTATATTGAGACAAATACACACAGTAACAAGTAACAAAATAGAACTCAATTGATTGAACATGAAATGTATTTCAATATGATTGAAATAGGCCTATAGCCGACTGTTTATATTTTAATGCAGTCATCTCATTTGCATAATATTTTTACTGGGGAATGTAAATACTCAGCCACGGAGCAGGAGGGTCTGGTCGAGCCAGAGGAAAGGCGACATAATAATTAATAAACAAACTTGATATCAGTAAAAACACTAACTAATTGGTAGGTCTAACTTTACTTTAGAAATGTGAACATGTTGGTACTGTTACGTTCCGTAGCAAGAAACCAAAAATTGTTGCTCAAACAGAAGGGGGAACTAACGAAGAGTCACGAACAACCAAAACGAAACAGGTGGGGTTTTAGGAGGGGTCCTGAAAGACACTCATGGGGGCGTCCACTGAAAGTTGACTAGCAACAACAACTGGGACTGAAGTCACCCACCATGAGCGCCCACTAAATTTGCCCACTAAGAGGCCAACAAAAGGAAAAACCCCAGACCAAACTTAAAGACAGGAAGTAAACCAAAAAGTGGAGCAAAATGAAAACAGATAAAGGATTTGTTTGTCTAGG
Organism: Coregonus clupeaformis; assembly: GCF_020615455.1. Classification (NCBI taxonomy): domain Eukaryota; kingdom Metazoa; phylum Chordata; class Actinopteri; order Salmoniformes; family Salmonidae; genus Coregonus; species Coregonus clupeaformis. Next base: position 18,543,976 of record NC_059207.1, read on the forward strand.
AATAGGGAGCGCCAACTAGTGGTTGACCCTCCACATCTTGCAAGACAACTGGAGCACTGGGCCAGCCACTCTTAAATAGCACCTGGGCCAGCACAGGTGAAACACCTTCCCACTAAAGCGATGGCAACCAGGACAGGTGTAACACATACTGACTAACGAGGTGACACCAATCAGTGTGCCCTACGTGCTAACGAGCTATACGTGCTGAAGAACAACCTCTAAACATACATGGAAAAACCTAAACCTGTAACACCTTCCCCGTTAACATTTACATTTACATTTTAGTCATTTAGCAGACGCTCTTATCCAGAGTGAAAAAGTCACGTACGCTTCTATAACGCAAAATGTACAGTCAAAATAAATTGTGAGCCAGGGCTACACACTGGCTAAACACAAAACACATTACTTATCAACTGCCCACCCTTGAAAAACAATCAGTAACCAAGTTGTCCTTACCACGGACATGTCTGATTTCAAGGGGAAACTCCTGCAATATCCGTAGTAACTTTCCTCTCATGATTTTCCTCAGTGGAATTTGTTTGATTGGGGCAGAGTCCCCAACGTCAATGTCATGCTCTAGTGCCTGTTCTTGTTGTCTGGCTGCATGTTCACGTTCTCATTGTCTGGCTGCGTGTTCACGTTCTTGTTGTCTGGCTGCATGTTCACCTTCTTGTTGTCTGGCTGCATGTTCACGTTCTTGTTGTCTGGCTGCATGTTCACCTTCTTGTTGTCTGGCTGCGTGTTCACGTTCTTGTTGTCTGACTGCATGTTCACGTTCTTGTTGTCTGGCTGCATGTTCACCTTCTTGTTGTCTGGCTGCGTGTTCACGTTCTCGTTGTCTGGCTGCGTGTTCACATTCTTGTTGTCTGGCTGCGTGTTCAAGTTCTTGTTCTTGTTGTTGAGCTCCTGAGTGGCGCAGTGGTCTAAGGCACTGCATCGCAGTGCTAACTGTGCCACTAGAGATCCTGGTTCGAATCCAGGCTCTGTCGCAGCCGGCCGCGACCGGGAGACTCATGGGCGGCGCACAATTGGCCCAGCGTCGTCCAGGGTAGGGGAGGGAATGGCCGGCAGGGATGTAGCTCAGTTGATAGAGCATGGCGTTTGCAACGCCAGGGTTGTGGGTTCGTTTCCCATGGGGGGCCAGTATTAAAAAAAAAAATGTATTCACTAACTGTAAGTCGCTCTGGATAAGAGCGTCTGCTAAATGACTAAAATGTAAATGTCTGGCTGCGTGTTCAAGTTCTTGTTGTCTGGCTGCGTGTTCAAGTTATTGTTGTCTGGCTGCGTGTTCAAGTTCTTGTTGTCTGGCTGCGTGTTCAAGTTCTCGTTGTCTGGCTGCGTGTTCACGTTCTTGTTGTCTGGCTGCATGTTCTTGTTGTCTGGCTGCGTGTTCACGTTCTCGTTGTCTGGCTGCGTGTTCACGTTCTTGTTGTCTGGCTGCATGTTCACGTTCTTGTTGTCTGGCTGCGTGTTCACGTTCTCGTTGTCTGGCTGCGTGTTCACGTTCTTGTTGTCTGGCTGCGTGTTTACGTTCTTGTTGTCTGGCTGCGTGTTCACGTTCTCGTTGTCTGGCTGCGTGTTCACGTTCTTGTTGTCTGGCTGCGTGTTTACGTTCTTGTTGTCTGGCTGCGTGTTCACGTTCTTGTTGTCTGGCTGCGTGTTTACGTTCTTGTTGTCTTTCCCTGTGCTCCAACTCTAATGTAATGTTGTTCCAATTTTGCCTTTAGTTCAAACTCCCTCAGCTGCACGTCTACGGGACTCACGCCACTACCTGTAAGACCCTTTTCATCAACTTCCTCCTCCACCAAATCAGTATAGACTAACTCTTTGACTACTGCTTTTGAATCGGCATGTGCAACTTTGATGTCATAATGCTTTGCAATGATGAGCAGATTCGCCTTCGTACATTGATCTAGCATCACCCATGTAGGGATTTCCACAAATGTTTCCAACTTAAAGGCTATTGTCTTCACAAAACTTCCTACTGGTCAAACTGGATTTTTCTCTGTCCTATTGATTGAAAGATATTTTAAAGTGAATAGTAGGTGGATAGGAATTTGCACCCTTTGGAAGTATTCCTTACCTGAAGGCCCATGGGTAAAACAACGTATTACCAAAAAGGCTTAGTCCAGTCTGTAGCCTAACCTAAAGCCCAGCTTATTCCAATTCATTTATAGCCTACTTGAAATTATAGGTTTACAGACAAATGTTTCCTCAGTTTTAAATTGAGATGTGTCTGTGAAGGCTGCTATATGGGATATATTTGTTGCATTGAAATGACTAGGCCTATCTCTGCTCTCTGCCACTCTCTAAAGAGTCTACACAATACCAGAGCTATGTATCTTACACATATTGTACACCATTTTCACTAAACATTTGTAGTAAACTACATTATGCTTGTACACTAATAGTTTGAGTAGTTTGTAAAATGGTACATTTCTCTCAAGCTTTCCATAAGATCTGTTCATTGTTCACCCTTTTACAAATGCGCACAATACATTGGACAGTGTGTCTCCAGACTTATGTTTGTGGTGTTTGTGGAGGGTGTGTGGTTTCATCCCTTGATGGGACCATTTTTTAAAATCAACCCGAAGCCCTTCTGCTGTGTCTCAGTCTCTGACTGTGATGGGATGTCTGTTTTACAGAGTGACTGACTGCTGCTTAACCTTGATGGGCGAATCAGGGTCGCGCCGCTCCACGCTCGTCTCCAGGCTGCCCATCTTCAGGCGGAGCGTGAGTAAGAGGCAGAACTCGTTGCCCTCCTCCCCGTCCTCAGGCGGCGTGGGCAATGGCATCCACACCTCGTCCCCCTCCAGCACCAACTCTAGCAACAGCAGCACGGGCAAGCGCCGCAGCCTGTTCCGCACGCCCTCCATCCGCTTCGGCAGCAAGAGGAACAGCGAACCACCACGCATCCAGACCCCTCCACTAGACCCAGCCCAGGACGCCAACGGCAGCCAGGCCAACCCTCATCTGGGCTTCCACGATGGCGCTGGGCCTCCACGGGCCAAGACGCGCCACTCCTTTGGTTTCGGGGGCCACCGGCAGAAGAAGATCACCCGCTCGCAGACGGAGGACTTTGAGAAGGTGTCCTCCACGGCCAATAGGAACCTGTTCAGCAACTGCATCAGCTCAGGTACCAATGAGGGAGATGACTCTGGGTTTCTGGATGACTACAGCAGCGGCAGCAAACGCTCGTCCAGGCAGAAGAAACAGCTGCTACCCAAGTCATTCTCTGCACACCACCGCTTCTCCAAGAACTCTGAGCAGTGCAAGCCCCCGGAGGTGAGCATAGAGCCCCCGACGTCTGGGGGTACCCCGGGCTCGTGGCCAGGCGAGCTGCTGGGGGAGAGCTCCCTGCAGTCGCCCATGCTGTCTGAGGACCGCACAACGGCGATCACCCCCTCCGAGTTTAATGTCCCCATCACAGAGGACTCTGTGTCCGTGGTGGATGCGCCTTCCGCCCCCAGCCCAGACGACCCACAAGACAACAACTTCAGCCATGTCGTCTCTACCTCCGAAGTGATCTTCACGCCTGCCCAAGCTTCCACAGACAAGACCCTACTGCCAGACACCTGCACCACCAACACCACGGAGTGTGAGACAGCAATTCCTGTCACGGGGCAAGCAACAGCTGCAACAACACCAATGCCACCGCAACAACAACAATCACAGGAAGAGAAGGAAGAGGGGGAAGAGGAGAAGGAAGATGTGTTGGTGGTGGAGGAAGAGGTCAGACCAGAGCAGACAGAGACTAGTGAGAGCGAGGCAGGCCCAGTGCGTAGTAAAGGCTACCATTCCAATCCAGAGCAGTCTGAGACGAGGTCCAGGAACTCCGTACTCTTCCAGGAACCAGGGAAGGGAGCGTGCTGCGGTAGACATGAACCCAGGTCATGCCACCTGAGGAAACCCCACACAGGTAAGAACTAAAGACGTTTATGTATTCACACGTGCAGTACTGATCTACCTCTATGCGATTGTCATTGATAATACAGAGAGGAGGGGCATGGCTCTATGTAAATCCCTGACCAAGTATTTTTGGCCAAAGTGTTTGCCCACTATTGCCTGAGTTTGTGTTTCGATCACCAACATTTTCTTTTCAAAGTGGTTGAACTTCACACTGATTTCACATGTAGAAGGTAGACCAATAGACCTAGTCTGAAATGAATGCTATGCTTTATGTGGATGATGCAGAAATCAGGAAGTACCAAAGTCAGATCGACATGACTGATTGGGCAGCACTATTTTAGTCCCATGTACAGTGGGAACTATTTCCTCATAAAGGTATTAACCTATGGACAGCAGTTTCCTTAGACAATGTAGGCTCTAGTCATTGAGATCACAACGTTGTATCGGGCCCATTATGGTGTCTGTGAGCACACAGAAGTAGTTCATTTTCTTCTTCTACTACTTCTATGAGTTGGTAAACAAACTGAAAGGGTGCACGCTGCCACCTGGAGGGTGTTGTCTGAACAGGTATAAAGCCAAGGTTGGCTATCTACCGCCACCTGGAGGGTGTTGTCTGAACAGGCACAGTGTAGTCACAGTGATGCTGAAACGTCGGGTGTTTTACCCAATAAATTACTGGGAGCTTACATAAAGAGTGTGCGACTCTCTTTATTTTTAATGAACAGGTATAAAGCCAAGGAAGGTTGGGGATTTACTGCCACCTGCAGTTATGGAATGTTTTCTCACGAGTATAATTAGTTGGTTCATCCCTGCTGATGACTGTAAGTCGCTTTGGATAAAAGCGTCTGCTAAATGGCATAAAAAAAAAAAAAAAAAAAAAAGGCCTATATAGAATCACATGTTCCTTCCTTAACATACCGGGGGTCACGTTAATGCAGAATTCTGCGTTTTTCACGCAGAAAAAATTTATAAAATAGAGAAATAAATATTTTGCAGATGTAAAATGCTTCTTATTGTAATTTCTGCTCGGCTTCAGTCACATTTCGCTCACAATCATTTATGTAAAAGGACACATTTTGTATCGTCTTGATAAATCAGATTCCTGCATTCACGAACTGCATTCGATCAGCAGGCCGCGCTCTCCGGTGTAGTTTTTCTCTGGTAGCAAGTTATAATGCAAGATTCACTTCAAGTAAAACATTAGGAAATGTAGCTGGCTACATTCTTTCTATGATAAACATGAGAAATCTGATGGCCATGCATAGTTTTTGCAAAAAGTATCTTGCTTTTTCACTGTAAGCTAATTTACTAATGTGTGGCTACTAGACAAATAGTTTTGCACTTCAGTTGTCATCTGATGAAAACGAAACTATTTTCTGCCTAATGTTTTTTGTGTGAAGAATAACTATATTTGCACGCCCTTGATCGCTCTTGAAGCAAACAAACACTGTTTACTTTCAATATAAAACGCAGGTGAAATGGTTTAAAACCCAGATTTTTTGATGGTCTGCGTTTTGAAAATGTAGATTTCTAAAAGCAAATGCACTCCAGGAACAAACAGGGTTGAAGAGCACTGCTCTAGTCACTGCTGGGACAATTGCTAGACTTTGGCTATGTTTTTCTGAAACAGCCCACTAGACTCCAGAGTTACCCTGACAAACTTGAACAGTGTCTGAATAGTTTTCCTAAGACAGCTGTGTGTTAACGGCGTAAGTTAACCTACTGGTTTTGGTCAGTGTTAGGCTATCCATAATGATAACACATCACTTTTGTTGTTCATTTTTTATGTAAGCCTATTTCTTGTCTCTCTGTTGCTTAGTCTACTTTGCAATGTTCCCTCTAAACTGCGTGGGAACTGCCCCGCAGAAGAAATATCAGCCCGCGCAGAGGAGCACAAGAATGAACTTCACTCAACTCTCTAGTTTTCCCTTTTAGTTAACACTATCGACGTTTCCCTGTAGTGTGCGAATTGTGATCGAATCAATGCAACATTAGCCACTTTCAATGCAACATACCGAAACAAAACGAACTATGCAAGAGATTTTCTTGTAGGCAGAGTTCATTGGAGTAGGATTCTATTGCATTGACAGGCAGGACTCAGGCCCTACTCTACACAGACCGGTGTGCCATAACCAATCAGAGCTGCAGTATCCCAATATGCAAGTAGACCATTGCCATATATGGATCTGTGCCACTCACTTTGAACTGGAGTGGTCGTGAGTAGATGCGCTTGTTCTGAGATCAAAGCAAGAGCTGCATGTCTCCACGTGTGTACATTGGTTCATATTCTTTGCTAGTAAGTGAGTTATTAGCCCAGTTATAGCTAATTTCTAGTCAGCAATGGGGGAGTGGTTGCTTCCTACAAGAGCACAATACTTGTGCATTTCTAGCCATCTTTGAAAAGCAAGTCAGGTAAAGAGCTTTTTTCTGTCTTAAAGGGGCAGTGTTGTATTTTGAGACAGGCTTGAATAAGCTAAGTAGCCAATAGACCCTTTCTGCGTTTGCAAACATTGCTGTATGAGGGCATTGCGCGCAACTTCTTGGCAGAACACGGGGGAGTTCTTATAGAACGGCAGCAAAAAAAGCCTCTATTTACATGTTGCTTATGAGTGCATTTCACACAACTTTTGGATTATAATTGGATTTTAAGGCTTGTATGAATGTCCTGCTTAATATGTGTGTCATCATCGCAAATCAAATTATACTTTTTTTTTAAAAACACTTCAACTTCAACCAGTAAAATGGCTCTTTGGTTAGCTTTTGCTACATGTAAAGTAGACACAGGGAGTCAGGAAGCAAGTGCAGTTAGTGAGTTTAATGAGGAAGAACATTGAACGATACAAAACAAGAAAAGCGTCTAAACATGGAAACATAAACAATATTACCTGGTGGGTGATAACAACAGAGTGCTATATAAAGGGGAAGTCATCAGGGAGGTGATGAAGTCCAGGTGTGCCTAATGAGGCGCAAGTGTGCGTAATGAAGGTTGCCAGGTGTATGTAAGGATGGGTTGCCAGGACCGGTGGTTAGTAGACCAGTGACGTCGAGCGCCGGAGATGTGGAGCGGGAGTGGACGTGACACTACAGCCTATGTCATCAACTGCTGCATCCAAAATAGTTATTTTGCAAAGATCACAACCAAATATAATCTTAGCGACTGTTCAAGCAAGAGTCAAAACATAATTGTAAGCGTATGAGAACCCAAAACAGTTATTTTGTTTAGATGTAATAAAAACATACATTTAGGCTATGTTGAATTGGCGCAGATGGCGATGGCTTTCTTACTGCCGCCAAGAGTCGCGAGCATCTGTGCGTGATGTCAGTGTGTTGTGTACCGGAAAGGGGTCTATAGGCAGAGGATAGCATAATTTGTCTGATTCTCTGTAATAATGAAAAGTGGTTTCTTGCATCAAACAACACAACATTTTCAGTCACCTCCTCATTGTCTGAAAGACAAGCAGATAAACCGGTTAATGTCAATCCCTACCTGTTTTATTCAAAGGTCTCATGGAATGTAGGCCTACATTGAACACCACACATTGGCTGCTACTGTAGGCTGAATGATATAACAGCTATTTCCATGTTAAAATGTTATGGGATGCATTTTCTCCATTGTTTTTGATGATAGGCCACTCTGGTAGGCCTACACTATGATCAAATAGCCACAGTAGGCTACTTGGCCACTGTTAAAACTGTAAGTTAAAGCGGGTACAGCCTCAGTGTTCACAGTAAACGCGCTCCAGAAGTTGCACAGAATTTTCAATATTAAAAGTTGCGCTAAGCAGACCTGAAATTTGCTCAGTGCCGAAATAATTAGAGGGAACATTGCTACTTTGTATTGCTGATAACACGTAAGTAGTTATACTTACACCTAAATAATGTGCTCAGTGATAATGTAGATCTAACCCAAATTCAGTCAATTAGTAAAAGTAACCTTATTTCATCACTATATTGAAAATAAATGCCTTCACATTCGTGTAAAGATTACTTAAAATCATTTGGCTCCTTGAAATCAGTGAAGCTGTTGTTTCAAAATACTGGATCGTTTCCAGGCTTGCGATAGCCAATCGATTATTTTCTTGTTTTTAAGTTTTTCCCCAACATGTAGGCTAGTCCTGTGTTTTTTGTGTTTGTCTGTGTCTCATAGGACAGTCTGTCTACTTGTTTTGCCTAGCTCCCTGTCTCCACGTCAGTCTTGTGCTCTGCCCTCCAGTGTCCATGTGCAGCAGCAGCGCCAGCCCCTACCACGAAGTGATGCGCAGGGAGCGCCGGCTCCGCTCCTCCTCGGAAGGGGCCGGGGTGCCGCGGGGGCTCCACCTCAACCTCAGAGATCCCCACTGCGCCACCGAGGGTAACACCCTGCTCAGAAAGAGGAACAACTCATCCTCCTCCAAGCTGGGCAGCCTGGTAGGTGTTTACGTCACTACAGTTATAGTTCAGTACAGTAGGGTTACAATTAGGGTTGCAAAACTACCGCTAATTTACCAAAGTAAGCAGAATCTTTCTATGGCGATCAATGGTAACTTGGGTCATTTATACCTCAATAACATAAGATCATGTTTGACAGCTTTGACATTAATTTTTTATTTTTTAAAGAATCATTTTATTAGATTATTTGATATATTTTACATGTTATGAGGCCACACAGGGGGCCAGAGATAATTAGACACCTGTGATCATCTGAAGTACCCAAAAAGGCCACTAGATGTAATTCTATAAAATTCCTAAAAAACCTTTAAAGTTACCAAATGTTGGTAGTTTACTCGTAAAAAGTATTATCCCCTCTCTTCAACCCTAGTTACAATAAAGTATAGGACAGGACAGCCTGGTATGTGCTTCCACTACACTACAGTACAGTAGGGCTACAGGACAGTGGTTGGCGCTAGCAACGTCAGGGTCGTGGCTTCAATTCCTGCTAGGGCTAGCCAAATGAAAATGTATGCACTGATGTAAGTCGCTCTGGATAATAGCATATAAATATACAGTACCAGTCAAAAGTTTGGACACACCTACTTATTCAAGGGTTTTTCTTTATTTTTACTATTTTTTACATTGTAGAATAATAGTGAAGACATCAAAACTATGAAATAAGAGTGTGCAAAGCTGTCATCAAAGCAAAGGGTGGCTACTTTGAAGAATCTCAAATGTGAAATATATTTTGATTTGTTTAACACTTTTTTGGTTACTACATGATTCCACATGTGTTATTTCATAGTTTTGATGTCTTCACTATTATTCTACAATGTAGAAAATAGTAAAAATTAAGAAAAACCCTTGAATGAGGTAGGTGTGTCCACACTTTTGACTGGTACTGTATACACTACACTATATATTACACTATACACTATATTACAGTACATGAAAGGACAGCACAGCAGGGGAGCTTGGTAGGTGTTTACAGTACAGCATATGACAGGACAGCAGGACAGGACAGCAGAACAGGACAGCAGGACAGGACAGCAGGACAGGACAGCAGGACAGGACAGCAGGATAGGACAGCAGAACAGGACAGCAGGACAGCAGGACAGGACAGCAGGACAGCAAGAAAGGACAGCAGGACAGGACAGCAGGGGAGATGGGCGCGGTGCTAGCGGCTACCCATTGGTGTTGCAGACTAAATAGCTTAGTCCATGGCCGCATCCTCTTCTGGATTACACTCTCACACAGGGATAACAGCACCGCCCTGAATTAAACAGACTAATCCTCTCACTAACTGTGTTGCAGATCAGTGCAACAGGCTGTCCCTACTCAAGGGACTACTCACACCTCCTTCCCTCTCTGGCCACTCCAATCCACATCCATGCATAAACAGGAAACACTTCTGCAGTGAAAGTACTCATTTTGTAGTGCACTATACTAAGATGTATTTCGTTTTCGAGGTGACGCAAACACCCCTCATCTTCCATACTCAGAAGGGAAAGCACATGTGTAATACGTGCACGTGTGGCTAAAGCTGCGGTTGATTAAATGTAAGTGGCGGTAGTCTCTCCAATCTTGGTTTGAAGTTTCCCCCAAGTGCTCTAGTGGGGAATCGGGGAGCATGGCCGTAGGAGTGTATTACCAAATCACTCTCCTTTTCAACTTTGTGGGAATATCAGAAGGCACTCCATTGTGACGAGCAAAGCTTCAGTGAGACGCTGAAGTGTTTTCCATCGTCTGTTGAGTAGGCTCGTGGTTTCATGAGCATGATGCAGAGGCGGACTAAAGTATGTTAGCGGGACAAGTACAAGGGAACACTGGTGAAATACCCCCCCCTTCTCTGTGTCATAATTAAAATACACTCAACAGCCAACAGGATATGGTTGCTCCCTCTTCTACTGTGGGTTCAGGATACACAATCAAGTGCAGAAACTTGTCAATGCTGTTGCCATGGAAATTGAGTAAGGTACAGTAGATGATGCATCCACTTCATAAGACATGCTAAGAGTACCGTGTGGCTGTTAAAGGAACAAGTAAAAAGACACTATCATACAGCATGGAATAGTTAACCAACCCTTATTACAAAATATGTTGGAATTGTAATAGGGTTGGGTGATATTATGCCAGACCTCTTCTACGATATGCTATTCCAAATATCACGATAACGTCGTTTTACATTTACATTTTAGTCATTTAGCAGACGCTCTTATCCAGAGCGACTTACAGTTAGTGAGTGCACATTTTTTCATACTGGCCCCCCGTGGGAAACGAACCCACAACCCTGGCGTTGCAAGCGCCATGCTCTACCAACTGAGCTACAGGGACTAATGACTTGCGATGTTAATGACTAGATAATTCAAAATATAATAATTATTTACGATATTATAGTCACATTCTCATTAAAAGTGCACTATGATCGCTCCGCCATTTCCTGGTTGCTAAAATTCGAATAGTTCGGCTAATTTCAGTTTATCTGACAAAACAAGCAAGTATAGTGTAGAGAATCATTGTACCATCTAAACCGCTGTGAAATATATTTTCCATAACCAAAAATATTGTATTTTCAGCTGTTTGAAGCTGGTGTACAAAACCGAAAGTAAAAGACGCAAAAACTAAACTTAAGAACGGGAAGCATAGAACTAGCGCACATAGAACAGATGTACTGCTTCTTAGACTTGCTTTCAATGAGAATGACAGATCTATAACTACAATTTCTATATGAATTTGGTTGGGTCACCCAAAAAGTTACATATTGCAGCTTTAAATAATCTTAGTATGACAAAAAAATAAGGCTTAGTTAATACATTTAGACTTTATTTTCAACATAGGCTATATTACTAACTGATACAACTGCACGGTTTGGATTTGTAAAGTTCAAATTGAGTATAGTCTTAACCATCATGATATATCGTCAGTGTCAAATACAGTATCACGATATTCGATTTAATCATATATCGGCCCAGCCCTAAATTGTAATCTCCCTTGGCCCGTAGTAGACTGGTAAGGAAACATTTGAGTACTTATTTGATTTGAGTGAATTGTCCCTTTAACACTAATAATTTGGGTACAAAGCAAGTCCATTATTGGCTACAAGGAAGTTATATGAATTTCCCCTCCTTAACTCTGGGTATTCACCAGGAATTTTTCTGTTTCAAAATGTTCTGCTATTGTGCAAAAAGTTTTGCTATGAATACACCCCTGGTTTCTGGACCCTCTGCAACTGAAAATATTTTCTTGATCCTCTTGAATTTACTGACCCAAAGCCTTTCTAGGTGAAAAAGAAGACCTACAGTGAAGAAATTGGCAGTGAAGAAATTGATCCTTGTTTTATCAAACCACCATTATTTATGTCCATTTAGCGTTAAAGCGCCAATCAGTAGTTGAAACAATAACAAAGTTGGGTCACCGCCCCTGTTTTGGTAAAAGGTTGAGGGATGGGGCTGAAGAAATGTAACCACCTTCAAATTCATAGACAGAGCTATGAATGCAAGGACTGACCATTCATGACATCAAAATTCTAGTTTTAACCATGTTTTTTGAGGCTATACAGTATTCGTTTACATTTAAAAACAAGCATATTTTGGGTTCTGATGGAGTACGACAGTTGAACTAAGCTCGTGAGGCAAGAATCAATGGGTGCATGTCATTAATTTATAAGTCCAGAAATGAATGTAGCAACTGCAGATTGCCTCTTTAAGATACTCACTCAAACATCATTGCAGGGTGAAAAAGGTCAGAGCTTGCACAGTGAAGCAGTATTAATACACATCTATAGCTGGGGGGTGACATTAACAGATTAGTTTAGCTCCAAATGATGTACAGTGGGGAGAACAAGTATTTGATACACTGCCGATTTTGCAGGTTTTCCTACTTTCAAAGCATGTAGAGGTCTGTCATTTTTATCATAGGTACACTTCAACTGTGAGAGACGGAATCTAAAACAAAAATCCAGAAAATCACATTGTATGATTTTTAAGTAATTAATTTGCATTTTATTGCATGACATAAGTATTTGATCACCTACCAACCAGTAAGAATTCCGGCTCTCACAGACTTGTTAGTTTTTCTTTAAGAAGCCCTCCTGTTCTCCACTCATTACCTGTATTAACTGCACCTGTTTGAACTCGTTACCTGTATAAAAGACACCTGTCCACACACTCAATCAAACAGACTCCAACCTCTCCACAATGGCCAAGACCAGAGAGCTGTGTAAGGACATCAGGGATAAAATTGTAGACCTGCACAAGGCTGGGATGGGCTACAGGAACAATAAGCAAGCAGCTTGGTGAGAAGGCAACAACTGTTGGCGCAATTATTAGAAAATGGAAGAAGTTCAAGATGACGGTCAATCACCCTCGGTCTGGGGCTCCATGCAAGATCTCACCTCGTGGGGCATCAATGATCATGAGGAAGGTGAGGGATCAGCCCAGAACTACACGGCAGGACCTGGTCAATGACCTGAAGAGAGCTGGGACCACAGTCTCATAGAAAACCATTAGTAACACACTACGCCGTCATGGATTAAAATCCTGCAGCGCACGCAAGGTCCCCCTGCTCAAGCTAGCGCATGTCCAGGCCCGTCTGAAGTTTGCCAATGACCATCTGGATGATCCAGAGGAGGAATGGGAGAAGGTCATGTGGTCTGATGAGACAAAAATAGAGCTTTTTGGTCTAAACTCCACTCGCCGTGTTTGGAGGAAGAAGGAGGATGAGTACAACCCCAAGAACACCATCCCAACCGTGAAGCATGGAGGTGGAAACATAATTCTTTGGGGATGCTTTTCTGCAAAGGGGATAGGATGACTGCACCGTATTGAGGGGAGGATGGATGGGGCCATGTATCGCGAGATCTTGGCCAACAACCTCCTTCCCTCAGTAAGAGCATTGAAGATGGGTCATGGCTGGGTCTTCCAGCATGACAACGACCCGAAACACACAGCCAGGGCAACTAAGGAGTGGCTCCGTAAGAAGCATCTCAAGGTCCTGGAGTGGCCTAGCCAGTCTCCAGACCTGAACCCAATAGAAAATCTTTGGAGGGAGCTGAAAGTCTGTATTGCCCAGCGACAGCCCCGAAACCTGAAGGATCTGGAGAAGGTCTGTATGGAGGAGTGGGCCAAAATCCCTGCTGCAGTGTGTGCAAAGCTGGTCAAGACCTACAGGAAACGTATGATCTCTGTAATTGCAAACAGGTTTCTGTACCAAATATTAAGTTCTGCTTTTCTGATGTATCAAATACTTATGTCATGCAATAAAATGCAAATTAATTACTTAAAAATTATACATTTACATTTACATTTAAGTCATTTAGCAGACGCTACTTACAGTTAAGTGAGTGCATACATTTTCATACTGGCCCCCCCTGGGAAACAAACCCACAACCCTGGCGTTGCAAACGCCATGCTCTACCAACTGAGCTACATCCCTGCCGGCCATTCCCTCCCCTACCCTGGACGACGCTGGCTAATTGTGCGCCGCCCCATGGGTCTCCCGGTCGCGGCCGGCTACGACAGAGTCTGGATACGAACCAGGATCTCTAGTGGCACAGCTAGCACTGAGATGCAGTGCCTTAGACCAATGTGATTTTCTGGATTTTTGTTTTAGATTCCGTTTCTCACAGTTGAAGTGTACCTATGATAAAAATTACAGACCTCTACATGCTTTGTAAGTAGGAAAACCTGCAAAATCGGCAGTGTATCATATACTTGTTCTCCCCACTGTACCATTTTCTAGCTCTAAGTCTCTACTTTTATCCAGTGTAAAAAACACAATTTCAAATTTTGCTACATAAGACCGAATCGTGCCGGTTGGTCACATTTACATAAGTATTCAGACCCCTAGAAATTGAGCTCAGGTGCATCCTGTTTACATTTATCATCCTTGTGATGTTTCTACAACTTGATTGGAGCACCTGTGGTGAATTCAATTGATTGGACATGATTTGGAAAGGCACACACCTCTATATAAGGCCCCACAGTTGACAGTGCATGTCAGAGAAAAAACCAAGCCATGAGGTCGAAGGAATTGTCCGTAGAGCTCCGAGACAGGATTGTGTCAAGGCACAGATCTGGGGAAGGATACCAAAACATTTCTGCAGCATTGAAGGTCCCCAAGAACACAGTGGCCACCATCATTCTTCAATGGAAGAAGTTTGGAACCACCAAGACTCTTCCTAGAGCTGGCCGCCCGGCTAAACTGAGCAATCGGGGGCCAAGCGTCACGTCTGGATGAAACCTGGCACCATCCCTACGGTGAAGCTTGGTGGTGGCAGCATCATGCTGTGGGGATGTTTTTCAGCGGCAGGGACTGGGAGACTTGTCAGGATCGAGTGAAAGATGACCGGTGCAAAGTACAGAGAGATCCTTAATGAAAACCTGCTCCAGAGCGCTCAGGACCTCAGACTGGGGCGAAGGTTAAAATAAAATGAAATGCTTACTTACAGCCCTTAACCAACAATGTATTTATTTTTTAATAAAAAAGTAAAATAAAACAACAACAACAAAAATGTGTTGAGAAAAAAAAAAGCAGAAGTAAAATAAAATAACAGTAGGGAGGCTATATACAGGGGGGTACCGCTGCAGAGTCAATGTGCGGGGGCACCGGCTAGTTGAGGTAGTTGAAGTAATATGTACATGTGGGTAGAGTTAAAGTGACTATGCATAAATAATTAACAGAGTAGCAGCAGCGTAAAAAGGATGGGGTGGGGGTGGGGGGTGGGTGGGGGGTGGGGGGGTGGGGGGGGGCAGTGCAAGTAGTCCGGGTAGCCATGATTAGCTGTTCAGGAGTCTTATGGCTTGGGGATAGAAGCTGTTGAGAAGCCTTTTGGACCTAGACTTGGTGCTCCGGTACCTACCGCTTGCCGTGCGGTAGCAGAGAGAACAGACTATGACTAGGGTGGCTGGAGTCTTTGACAATTTTGAGGGCCTTCCTCTGACACCGCCTGGTATAGAGGTCCTGGATGGCAGGAAGCTTGGCCCCAGTGATGTACTGGGCCGTACGCACTACCCTCTGTAGTGTCTTGCGGTCGGAGGCCGAGCAGTTGCAATACCAGGCGGTGATGCAACCAGTCAGGATGCTCTCGATGGTGCAGCTGTATAACTTTTTGAGGATCTAAGGACCCATGCCAAATCTTTTCAGTCTCCTGAGGGGGAATAGGCTTTGTCGTGCCCTCTTCACGACTGTCTTGGTGTGTTTGGACCATGATATTTTGACACCAAGGAACTTGAAGCTCTCAACCTGTTCCACTACAGCCCCGTCGATGAGAATGGGGGCGTGCTCAGTCCTCTTTTTTTTTCCTGTAGTCCACAATCATCTCCTTTGTCTTGGTCACGTTGAGGGAGAGGATGTTATCCTGGCACCACACGGCCAGGTCTCTGACCTCCTCCCTATAGGCTGTCTCATCGTTGTCGGTGATCAGGCCTACCACTGTTGTGTCGTCGGCAAACTTATTTATGGTGTTGGAGTCGTGCCTGGCCATGCAATCATGGGTGAACAGCGAGTACAGGAGGGGACTGAGCACGCACCCCTGAGGGGCCCCTGTGTTGAGGATCAGCGTGGCAGATGTGTTGTTGCCTACCCTTACCATCTGGGGACGGCCCGTCAGGAAGTCCAGGATCCAGTTGCAGAGGGAGGGGTTTAGTCCCAGGATCCTTAGCTTAGTGATGAGCTTTGAGGGCACTATGGTGTTGAACGCTGAGCTGTAGTCAATTAATAGCATTCTCACGTACGTGTTCCTCTTGTCCAGGTGGGAAAGGGCAGTGTGGAGTGCAATAGAGATTGCATAATCTGTGGATCTGTTGGGGCGGTATGCAAATTGGAGTGGGTCTAGGGTTTCTGGGATAATGGTGTTGATATGAGCCATGACCAGCCTTTCAAAGCACTTCATGGCTACAGATGTCAGTGCTACGGGTCGGTAGTCATTTAGGCAGGTTATCTTAGTGTCCTTGGGCACGGGGACTATGGTGTTCTGCTTGAAACATGTTGGTATTACAGACTGTCAGTGAATACACTTGCCAGTTGGTCAGCACATGCTCAGAGTACACGTCCTGGTAATCTGTCTGAATGTTGACCTGAATGTTGACCTGCTTAAAAGTCTTACTCACATCGGCTACGGAGAGCGTGATCACATAGTCATCCGGAACAGCTGGTGCTCTCATGCATGCTTCAGTGTTGCTTGCCTCGAAGCGAGCATAGAAGTGGTTTAGCTCGTCTGGTAGGCTTGTGTCACTGGGCAGCTCGCGGCTGTGCTTCCCTTTGTAGTCTGTAATAGTTTTCAAGCCCTGCCACATCCGACGAGCGTCAGAGCCGGTGTAGTACGATTCAATCTTAGTCCTGTATTGACTCTTTGCCTGTTTGATGGTTCGTTGGAGGGCATAGCAGGATTTCTTATAAGCGTCCGGGTTAGAATCCCGCTCCTTGAAAGCAGGACAGGACAACGACCCTAAGCACACAGCCAAGACAACGCAGGAGTGGCTTCGGGACAAGTCTCTGAATTTCCTTGAGTGGCCCAGCCAGAGTCCGGACTTGAACCCGATCGAACATCTCTGGAGAGACCTGAAAATAGCTGTGCAGCGATGCTCCCCATCCAACCTGACAGAGCTTGAGAGGATCTGCAGAGAAGAATGGGAGAAACTCCACAAATACAGGTGTGCCAAGGTTGTAGCGTCATACCCAAGAAGACTCGAGGCTGTAATCGCTGCCAAAGGTTCTTCAACAAAGTACTGAGTAAAGGGTCTGAATACTTATGTATATGTGATATTTCAGTTTTTACAGTGGGGAAAAAAAGTATTTAGTCAGCCATCAATTGTGCAAGTTCTCCCACTTAAAAAGATGAGAGAGGCCTGTAATTTTCATCATAGGTACACGTCAACTATGACAGACAAATTGAGAATTTTTTTTCCAGAAAATCACATTGTAGGATTTTTTATGAATTAATTTGCAAATTATGGTGGAAAATAAGTATTTGGTCACCTACAAACAAGCAAGATTTCTAGCTCTCACAGACCTGTAACTTCTTCTTTAAGAGGCTCCTCTGTCCTCCACTCGTTACCTGTATTAATGGCACCTGTTTGAACTTGTTATCAGTATAAAAGACACCTGTCCACAACCTCAAACAGTCACACTCCAAACTCCACTATGGCCAAGACCAAAGAGCTGTCAAAGGAAACCAGAAACAAAATTGTAGACCTGCACCAGGCTGGGAAGACTGAATCTGCAATAGGTAAGCAGCTTGGTTTGAAGAAATCAACTGTGGGAGCAATTATTAGGAAATGGAAGACATTCAAGACCACTGATAATCTCCCACGATCTGGGGCTCCATGCAAGATCTCACCCCATGGGGTCAAAATGATCACAAGAACGGTGAGCAAAAATCCCAGAACCATACGGGGGGACCTAGTGAATGACCTGCAGAGAGCTGGGACCAAAGTAACAAAGCCTACCATCAGTAACACACTACGCCGCCAGGGACTCAAATCCTGCAGTGCACCCTGCTTAAGCCAGTACATGTCCAGGCCCGTCTGAAGTTTGCTAGAGTGCATTTGGATGATCCAGAAGAGGATTGGGAGAATGTCATATGGTCAGATGAAACCAAAATATAACTTTTTGATAAAAACTCAACTCGTCGTGTTTGGAGGACAAAGAATGCTGAGTTGCATCCAAAGAACACCATACCTACTGTGAAGCATGGGGGTGGAAACATCATGCTTTGGGGCTGTTTTTCTGCAAAGGGACCAGGACGACTGATCCGTGTAAAGGAAAGAATGAATGGGGCCATGTATCGTGAGATTTTGAGTGAAAACCTGGCTGGGTCTTTCAGCATGACAATGATCCCAAACACACCGCCCGGGCAACGAAGGAGTGGCTTCGTAAGAAGCATTTCAAGGTCCTGGAGTGGCCTAGCCAGTCTCCAGATCTCAACCCCATAGAAAATCTTTGGAGGGAGTTGAAAGTCCGTGTTGCCCAGCGACAGCCCCAAAACATCAAGGCTCTAGAGGAGATCTGCATGGAGGAATGGGCCAAAATACCAGCAACAGTGTGTGAAAACCTTGTGAAGACTTACAGAAAACGTTTGACCTGTGTCATTGCCAACAAAGGGTATATAACAAAGTATTGAGAAACTTTTGTTATTGACCAAATACTTATTTTCCACCATAATTTGCAAATAAATTCATTAAAAATCCTACAATATGATTTTCTGGAGAAAAAAAAATCATTTTGTCTGTCATAGTTGACGTGTACCTATGATGAAAATTACAGGCCTCTCTCATCTTTTTAAGTGGGAGAACTTGCACAATTGGTGGCTGACTAAATACTTTTTTTCCCCACTGTAAATGTTTTATACATTTACCAAATTTTCTAAAAAACTGTTTTTGCTTTGTCATTATGGGGGATTATGTGTAGATTGATGAGGGAAAAAAACTAATAATAAGGCTGTAATGTAACAAAATGTGGAAAAGGTCAAGGGGTCTAAATACTTTCCGAATGCACTGTATGAACATTTCTGCCATTTCGCACGCTTGACTTGAGCTTGACATTTAGGGGCGGTTTCCCGGACACATTAAGCCTAGTCCTGGACTGAAATTCGTAATGGAGATCCTCTATTGAGCATGCCTAGTTTTAATCTGTGTCAGGGAAACCGCCCCTTAAAGTTGAGTACATCAATGTGAGTCAGAACCTGGCAGTGACAATGTTATGTTCAAACAAAGTTTATGTAGTCCAGATTGTTATGCTGTTTTCTATGCTATTACATCATGCACATACTTTGCTGTAAATTTGGTACACTACACTGACATTTTGGCTAGTTGGTAGTCATATCCATTTTACATGAATCGAATGATTCACCGGTGATAACGGCATCACATTTATCTCTCAATATCCTCCAAATTATATGAACACATTATTATTTTAACCATACCTTTTACCTTGTCTATCAGGAACTCTTAGAAAAGATGCATTATCTCCAAGACATCTCTAGTGTCATATCTTCAGCATTTCTATACTTTTTCTCCAGTAGACCCACCTGGGTAACTGTTTTTCTGGGTATCACCACAAGATGGTAGCATATCCCTTTGAAACACAAGGAAAAGGGGTGAGCATGAACATGATTCCACAACCACTACTCAGAATATGGATGCCTTTGAACATTTCATCAATGTTTACTGGGCCAATGGCTTCCCATTCTCAATGGATTAGATAATTTGTTATGAGATTAAGAGATTGTATTTCATAACCTTTGCCTTGGTGACCCCTTATGTTTCCAGCACAGCCATGAACGAACCCTAACAATACATACAAAATGTCAATGCAAACGGAGTGACCTTGTATCTCTGTTTGTCTCATATCTATAGTGGCAGGTTTGTTTCTCACCTCCTCACCTCCTCACCTTACAAGGAACATCTCTGGGCCCTAGTTATAGCCCATAACTCCTGACCCTACTCCCAAAGTCAAGTGCCATGCATCAAGCTTGTTGTTCAGCTTTGTCCAACGCTCCGAGTCATACATACGTTTCCTGTATTGTGTCCTCAGGACCTACTGAACAACCTGGGTTCGTCTGAGCTGGATGAGGATGACCTGATGTTGGACCTGGAGCTCTCTGATGACCAACGCCAGCGTCACGGTATAAACACTCCCCATTCACCAGCAAAGCGTCACAGTATAAACACTCCCCATTCATTCACCAGCAAAGCCACCGGCTTCATTCCGAATGGCACCCTATTCCCTACATAGTGCACTACTTTTGACCAGGGCCAATCTGACTCTGGTCAAAAGTAGTGCACTATATAGGGAATAGGGTTCCATTGGGGAGACACCCAGCCTCTCTGCTCCTCTGTCAGCCACCCATCCAGGGAAACTTTGGCCCTCAACATTTGAGCATGACCTCTACATGTATATCCAGGTACACACCCAAGTTTAAGCAGGATAAACTTTGTTTGCTCAGATATTTAGGAAGTTTAGAAAAGGCTTACTTTAACTAGACCAAAGACACTTGCTAGGGCACTGGAAATTGTTAATTTTTTTAAAAGCCAGTTCAGATAGCTTGATATTCTCATAACATGTAGCATCAGAAATAGATGCATCTTAAAGGGATACTGCGAGATTTAAAGATTTAGATTGTATATCTACTTATTCAGAGTCAGACAAACTCATGGAGACCATTTTTTTTGTCTCTGCATGCAGTTTGGAGATGATTGAAGTTAGCATATCGTTAGCTTAGCGCAATTATTGGATGTCTCCCGGTACAGTAGCCAGCTCCTCTCAAAAACAGGGGAATAGACCTTCTAACTACTCCAAAACTGTGTGGTTGGTCATTTATAGTCTTACAAATCTATACATAGTAATTCATATTTTATAAATGTGTTAAATTTCGCTGATTAGCAGTCTCTCTGTCCCAGCATTGATGCACCTGTACTGTCTCCGCCTTCTAGATGGTAGCGGGGTGAACAGGTGGTGGCTCAGGTGGCTGACAATCACTGATCATCATAAGAAATGAGATTCTATCCTCTTCCTCATTCTTTTCCCCGTTGTCGCATAGAGATCGCAACGTTGTATCTGTCTCAATGGCACTGCCCATGTGCTCACAGACCCCATAATGGGACAGATAGAATCTTGTTTCTTATGATGAGAATTTTAGGAATATAAATTCAACTTTCAACGTTAATTTCCAATGCTATTGTACTTAATCAGGTAAAAACTGCTGAATGAGTCCAAAAACGTGCTGTGCTTGATTTATTTTGATGATATACCAGAAATCACCAAAACAGGTTTGCCCTGCCTACTTATCCTTTCAGTACTAGATTCATTCTCTGATCCTTTGCGTGGATGGACAAAATGTTAGTTCATACTGCAAGAGCTCTGATGGGTTCGAGGACGTCCTCCTGAAATCTTCATAATTACTGTGTATGTCTATGGAAGGGGTGAGAACCATGAGCCTCCTAGGTTTTGTATTGAAGTCAATGTACCCAGAGGAGGACAGAAAATAGCTGCCCTCCGGTTACACCATGGTGCTACTCTAGAGGGTGCTGTTGAGGCTTCTGTAGACCTTCATTGCTTATCTAACGGGAGGTCTGAGTCCATTCCACAAGACTTCCATATCTCTAGGCATGCAACATCTACGCATGCTTGGAGAATTACCTTCAATCTTAATTCACTTAACGCCCCCACTATTTTTGGAGAGGTTGCATCAGATCACGCCGAAGTACACATAAACACGTATTGAGGGCAAAGCCTCTAGACAGGGAGCCTCCCAGGGGTGTCATCATTAATACATGCAGAAAACTATTTTGCATGCTAAGTCATTTTTTTATATACTAAGTGGTTCACAGACTGCCATGAAATCCTTGCAAAGATTTGATAAATCACACACTTAAAGCGAAGTCATAAGGTGGTTTACTGAGGAGGAGAAGGAAGTGGGAAATCTCACCCCAACTCAAATGAAGGCACGCACACACACATGCCTGAGTACAGACACACAGACACACGAACACACAGATGCTCCTATTTTATCTCTCAGGTGGCCCCTTGGCATTTTTATTATTAAAAACCAGGCAGTTTCACAGCAATTTATGGGCTGCAGGGCAGAGACACACTCCGTTTTACCTTGAAACTGAGCCATCCACATCCCTTTTTAAAGATCTGGTTATTTCTGGTTGTCAAAACAGTTTTCTTAGTCGTCTCTCTGCATTAATGAGACTTTAACGGAGATGCCATTGTGTATTTTACTCTGAGCAGCATCCAGTGAATAGAATGGAAAGATTAGTTATCTCAGTGCAGTGTTCGTTTTTCAATAATGGCACTCGGTATAGTATATTATCCAGGGTTGGCTATTCTAAACATGTCAACTCTGTAAAACCAAACCTATTGCCTCACATAATGTTGACTGAATGCTACTGCATTTCTGTGTGTGTGTGTAGTATCCAGAGAGGACTCCAGCCAGTCCCTGGCCTCCTTCCTGAACCAGCTGCACTCCCCCATTGAGCCCTCTGGAGACGGGATCCCTGGCCGGGAGCCCTCTGGAGACGGGATCCCTGGCCGGGAGCCCTCTGGAGACGGGATCCCTGGCAGGGAGCGCTCTGGAGACGGGATCCCTGGCAGGGAGCCCAGAGACGCCACCACCACCACCCACAGGTGAGAGAGAGCCCTGCATCTACATCTATACCACCTCACTACAGCCCTCACTACATCTACAGTACCAGTCAAAAGTTTGGACACACCTACTTATTCAAGGGTTTTTCTTTATTTTTACTGTTTTCTACATTGTAGAATAATAGTGAAGACATCAAAACTATGAAATAACACATGGAATCATGTAGTAACCAAAAAAGTGTTAAACAAATCAAAATATATTTTATATTCTTCAAAGTAGCCACCCTTTGCCTTGATGACAGCTTTGCACACTCTTGGCATTCTCTCAACCAGCTTCATGAGGAATGCTTTTCCAACAGTCTTGAAGGAGTTCCCACATATGCTGAGCAGTTGCTGGCTGCTTTTCCTTCACTCTGCGGCCCAACTCATCCCGAACCATCTCAATTGGGTTGAGGTCGGGTGATTATGGAGGCCAGGCCATCTGATGCAGCACTCCATCACTCTCCTTGGTCAAATAGCCCTTATACAGCCTGGAGGTTTGTTTTGGAAAACAAATGATAGTCCTGCTAAGCGCAAACCAGATGGGATGGCGTATCGCTGCAGAATGCTGTGGTAGCCATGCTGGTTAAGTGTGCCTTGAATTCTAAATAAATCACAGACAGTGTCACCAGCAAAGCATCACCATCACACCTACTCTGCGTCTCACAAAGACACGGCGGTTGGAACCACAGATCTCACATTTGGACTCATCAGACCAAAGGACAGATTTCCACCGGTCTAATGTCCATTGCTCGTGTTTCTTGGCCCAAGCAAGTCTCTTCTTCTTATTGGTGTCCTTTAGTAGTGGTTTCTTTGTAGCAATTTGACCATGAAGGCCTGATTCACACAGTCTCCTCTGAACAGTTGATGTTGAGATGTGTCTGTTACTTGAACTCTATGAAGCATTTATTTGGGCTGCACATTTATTTGGGCTTCAATTTGAGGTGCAGTTAACTCTAATGAACTTATCCTCTGCAGCAGAGGTAACTCTGGGTCTTCCTTTCCTGTGGCGGTCCTCATGAGAGCCAGTTTCATCGTAGTGCTTGATGGCATTTGCGACTGCACTTGAAGAAACTTTCCGTATTGACTGACCTTCATGTCTTAAAGTAATGAGGGACTGTCGTTTCTCTTGGCTTATTTGAGCTGTTCTTGTCATAATATTGACTTGGTCTTTTACCAAATAGGGCTATCTTCTGTATAACACCCCTACCTTGCCACAACACAACTGATCGGCTCAAACGCATTAAGAAGGAAAGAAATTCCACAAATTAACTTTTAAGAAGGCACACCTGTTAATTGAAATGCATTTCAGGTGACTACCTCATGAAGCTGGTTGAGTGAATGCAAAAAGTGTGCAAAGCTGCCATCAAGGTAAAGGGTGGCTACTTTGAAGAATCTCAAATATAAAATATAATTTTGATTTGTTTAACACTTATTTGGTTACTACATGATTCCATGTGTTATTTCATAGTTTTGATGTCTTCACTATTATTCTACAATGTAGAAAATAGTGAAAATAATGAAAAAGCCTAGAATGAGTAGGTGCTTCCAAACTTTTGACTGGTACTGTATACCACTGACTACAGTTCTCACTACATCTATACCACTGACTACAGCTCTCACTACATCTATACCACTAACTACAGTTCTCACTACATCTATACCACTGACTACAGCTCTCACTACATCTATACCACTGACTACAGCTCTCACTACATCTATACCACTGACTACAGCTCTCACTACATCTATACCACTGACTACAGCTCTCACTACATCTATATCACTGACTACAGCCCTCACTACATCTATACCACTAACTACAGCTCTCACTACATCTATACCACTGACTACAGCCCTCACTACATCTATACCACTGACTACAGTTCTCACTACATCTATACCACTGACTACAGCTCTCACTACATCTATACCACTGACTACAGCTCTCACTACATCTATACCAATAACTACAGCTCTCACTACATCTATACCACAGACTACAGCTCTCACTACATCTATACCACTGACTACAGTTCTCACTACATCTATACCACTGACTACAGTTCTCACTACATCTATACCACAGACTACAGCTCTCACTACATCTATACCACTGACTACAGCCCTCACTACATCTATACCACTGACTACAGCCCTCACTACATCTATACCACTGACTACAGCTCTCACTACATCTATATCACTGACTACAGCTCTCACTACATCTATACCACTGACTACAGCTCTCACTACATCTATACCACTGACTACAGCCCTCACTACATATATACCACTGACTACAGCTCTCACTACATCTATACCACTAACTACAGCCCTCACTACATCTATACCACTGACTACAGCTCTCACTACATCTATACCACTGACTACAGCTCTCACTACATCTATACCACTGACTACAGCCCTCACTACATCTATACCACTGACTACAGCCCTCACTACATCTATACTACTGACTACAGCCCTCACTACATCTATACCACTAACTACAGCTCTCACTACATCTATATCACTGACTACAGCCCTCACTACATCTATACCACTGACTACAGCTCTCACTACATCTATATCACTGACTACAGCTCTCACTTCATCTATACCACTGACTACAGCCCTCACTACATCTATACCACTGACTACAGCTCTCACTACATCTATATCACTGACTATAGCTCTCACTTCATCTATACCACTAACTACAGCTCTCACTACATCTATACCACTGACTACAGCTCTCACTACATCTATACCACTGACTACAGCTCTCACTACATCTATACCACTAACTACAGCCCTCACTACATCTATACCACTGACTACAGCTCTCACTACATCTATACCACTGACTACAGCTCTCACTTCATCTATACCACTGACTACAGCTCTCACTACATATATACTACTGACTACAGCCCTCACTACATCTATACCACTGACTACAGCTCTCACTACATCTATATCACTGACTATAGCTCTCACTTCATCTGTACCACTAACTACAGCTCTCACTACATCTATACCACTGACTACAGCCCTCACTACATCTATATCACTGACTACAGCTCTCACTTCATCTATACCACTGACTACAGCTCTCACTACATATATACCACTGACTACAGCCCTCACTACATCTATACCACTGACTACAGCTCTCACTACATCTATATCACTGACTATAGCTCTCACTTCATCTGTACCACTAACTACAGCTCTCACTACATCTATACCACTGACTACAGCTCTCACTACATCTATACCACTGACTACAGCTCTCACTACATCTATACCACTAACTACAGCCCTCACTACATCTATACCACTGACTACAGCCCTCACTACATCTATACCAATAACTACAGCTCTCACTACATCTATACCAATAACTACAGCTCTCACTACATCTATACCACTAACTACAGCTCTCACTACATCTATACCACTAACTACAGCTCTCACTACATCTATATCACTGACTACAGCCCTCACTACATCTATACCACTGACTACATCTATACCACTGACTACAGCTCTCACTACATCTATACCACTGACTACAGCTCTCACTACATCTATACCACTGACTACAGCCCTCACTACATCTATACCACTGACTACAGCTCTCACTACCTCTATATCACTGACTACAGCCCTCACTACATCTCTACCACTGACTACAGCTCTCACTACATCTATACCACTAACTACAGCTCTCACTACATCTATATCACTGACTACAGCCCTCACTACATCTATACCACTGACTACATCTATACCACTGACTACAGCTCTCACTACATCTATACCACTGACTACAGCTCTCACTACATCTATACCACTGACTACAGCTCTCACTACATCTATATCACTGACTACAGCCCTCACTACATCTATACCACTGACTACATCTATACCACTGACTACAGCTCTCACTACATCTATACCACTGACTACAGCTCTCACTACATCTATACCACTGACTACAGCTCTCACTACATCTATACCACTGACTACAGCCCTCACTACATCTATACCACTGACTACAGCTCTCACTACATCTATATCACTGACTACAGCTCTCACTTCATCTGTACCACTAACTACAGCTCTCACTACATCTATATCACTGACTACAGCTCTCACTACATATATATCACTGACTACATCTATACCACTGACTACAGCTCTCACTACATCTATACCACTGACTACAGCTCTCACTACATCTATATCACTGACTACAGCTCTCACTACATCTATACCACTGACTACAGCTCTCACTACATCTATACCACAGACTACGGCCCTCACTACATCTATACCACTGACTACAGCTCTCACTACATCTATACCACTGACTACAGCTCTCACTACATCTATACCACTAACTACAGCTCTCACTACATCTGTACCACTAACTACAGCCCTCACTACATCTATATCACTGACTACAGCCCTCACTACATCTATACCACTGACTACAGCTCTCACTACATCTATACTACTGACTACAGCTCTCACTACATCTATATCACTGACTACAGCTCTCACTACATCTATACCACTAACTACAGCTCTCACTACATCTATACCACTGACTACAGCTCTCACTACATCTATACCACTGACTACATCTATACCACTGACTACAGCTCTCACTACATCTATACCACTAACTACAGCTCTCACTACATCTATACCACTGACTACAGCTCTCACTACATCTATACCACTGACTACAGCTCTCACTACATCTATATCACTGACTACAGCCCTCACTACATCTATACCACAGACTACAGCTCTCACTACATCTATACCACTGACTACAGCTCTCACTACATCTATATCACTGACTACAGCTCTCACTACATCTATACCACTGACTACAGCCCTCACTACATCTATACCACTGACTACAGCTCTCACTACATCTATACCACTAACTACAGCTCTCACTACATCTATACCACTAACTACATCTCTCACTACATCTATACCACTGACTACAGCTCTCACTACATATATACCACTGACTACAGCTCTCACTACATCTATACCACAGACTACAGCTTGGAATATTTATTGGTGACCTTAGAAATGTAATGTAATTGTACTGTAGCCCTTTACACTCGTACCTGTATACGGGTTGAACATGACAGATAGGGAGACTGATTAACACTTAAATTGGAATGAAGGGGCTGTACAGTAACATGGTATACATGACGTCAGAGCTCAGGTTCTCCACTTCACAGCGCCTTATGGGTTTTGACTGACAGCCGTTATATACTTGAGCACCTTGCACAACAAGAAGTATCCCCCATCCCTCCTGCTAATCGGGTTACTTTTGCAAATTGGTTGTTGTCTTAGTGAGGTAAATGCTGTAAATCGAGATGAGTCGATGTGTTCTGAAAGATGAGGCGTTGAATATTATAATAAATACCGCTTTGATGTCATACAAGTAAAACCACACACCGTGAGTCCAAATGTGCGCTTCATATTTCCATATTTGAAAACTCATGTCATTTACAATGTCAACGTTTATGATCACTGTGTATGATCCACAGTTACAAGGATGACATGCGTTATACCCTGGGTTGTCCTGAACAGAATGAGCCTATGTTTGTCATATTCTGAAGAAAATTTGCCGCAGAACACTCACTTGAATGCACTTATCCCTCCATTCTATGCTGTATGTCTGAAGTACCTTTTGGAAGCCTAACACTGTAAGATCATATTTTATAACTTAGCTAGCCATGTTGGCAATATAATAATATTTCAAATGATGCCCACCTGACCCAGATTGCGATTTTATAATAGAACGTTTTTTTATTGCGTAAACAACAGCAGTAATTGCGTGATTGTTGGGACACAGGGCTGTGTTCCAAACAAAAAAACGACAAGTTTGCATGCTTTAGTTCCTTAATGGCAAAGCTAGGAGAGCTCAAAAAGCATTTTATAGTTGAAGGCTCTTTCCTTGAGTCATAAAAGTGCATTGAAATAACGTAGGAACTGTGCAGTTTGGAGAGGTGTGAGGCCAATTGGAGACACATTCACTCAAACCCTAGTAATAGTTTTTTCTCATCTTGCGCCTACTCCAAAATTGTTGTGAATATTCTTATCATGTTACTGAATGTATCCAGAGTATTTTCAGATTTTGTAATTGACAAAATGCTGTGAAAAGTACAGTAAATGTAAAATGCACATCAAATCAACAGTGTAATGTTTGGATTCAGTCTTGTGTCAGGTGAACTGTTGTGTCCTCACCTTTGGTCTAATCATTTTCCCACAATCTCCAAAGTGTTCTTTCAATTGCTACCATTGTCATGCATATGCTTTTTATATTTCTTCTGTTAGAAACATGTACATTTGGCCCTATCCATATAGGCCAATTTCCACGAGTGTTAGGGGTTAAATCCTTCTATGTCTTTTCAGAATGGGCTAATAACACTCACTACAGCTGTCATTTATGCCTGACACAGAAACATGTCAATGTGTCCCTATCGATATAAAATCAAATGACGTTTTATTGGTCACAAACACATATTTAGCAGATGTTTTTGCGGGTGTAGCGAAATGCTTGTATAGGCCAATTTCCATGAGTGTAAGGGGTTAAATTATTCTATATATTTTCAGAATGGGCTAATAACACTCACTACAGCTGTCATTTATCCCTGACACATCCCAACTGTGAGCAGTCACTGTTTTCCCATGCAGGAAGGAAGGAAGGCTCATATTAAAACTCATGAACAGAATGGACATGAAGTCCCATTGCTCTTTATATGAAGCTGTTATCACATAAAGCCATTAGCGCCAAATGCTTCCTTCCAGGGTTGGAACTGATTAGGTAGAACAGTGAGAGCCACGAACAGCATGGATAAAAGTCTCATTGCAACAAAAGCATTGCTATCTTAATAGTTTATATTAGAGAAGCCTTTTGACGTGGCCTAGCAGGAAATGCTGATGGAGAGTATTACCTTAATGTGTAACATATTTTCTGTGTACCCCACAGAGATTAACTATCACAACAGGGAAATATTGATAGAATACATTTGTGCACTTTTTCCCCTGTAGTGGATATCTGCTAAAAACAACACTTGCGTAAAGGAAATCACACTACAAACTATCACCCTCATGCTCTTAAGGAAATCGTAAATGTCATGGATACATTAGAACTAGTAGATATATGGAGGCTTAAATATCCTGATCTAGTGAGATATACAGTGGGGAAAAAAGCATTTAGTCAGCCACCACATTGTGCAAGTTCTCCCACTTAAAAAGATGAGAGAGGCCTGTAATTTTCATCATAGGTACACGTCAACTATGACAGACAAAATTAGAAAAAATTCCAGAAAATCACGTTGTAGGATTTTAATGAATTTATTGGCATATGATGGTGGAAAATAAGTATTTGGTCAATAACAAAAGTTTCTCAATACTTTGTTATATACCCTTTGTTGGCAATGACACAGGTCAAACGTTTTCTGTAAGTCTTCACAAGGTTTTCACACACTGTTGCTGGTATTTTGGCCCATTCCTCCATGCAGATCTCCTCTAGAGCAGTGATGTTTTGGGGCTGTCGCTGGGCAACACAGACTTTCAACTCCCTCCAAAGATTTTCTATGGGGTTGAGATCTGGAGACTGGCTAGGCCACTCCAGGACCTTGAAATGCTTCTACGAAGCCACTCCTTCGTTGCCCGGCGGTGTGTTTGGGATCATTGTCATGCTGAAAGACCCAGCCACGCTTTCATCTTCAATGCCCTTGCTGATGGAAGGAGGGTTTCACTCAAAAATCTCACGATACATGGCCCCATTCATTCTTTCCTTTACACGGATCAGTCGTCCTGGTCCCTTTGCAGAAAAACAGCCCCAAAGCATGATGTTTCCAACCCCATGCTTCACAGTAGGTATGGTGTTCTTTGGATGCAACTCAGCATTCTTTGTCCTCCAAACATGACGAGTTGAGTTTTTACCAAAAAAGTTATATTTTGGTTTCATCTGACCATATGACATTCTCCCAATCCTCTTCTGGATCATCCAAATGCACTTCAGACGGGCCTGGACATGTACTGGCTTAAGCAGGGGGACACGTCTCCGCACTGCAGGATTTGAGTCCCTGGCGGCGTAGTGTGTTACTGATGGTTGGCTTTGTTACTTTGGTCCCAGCTCTCAGCAGGTCATTCACTAGGTCCCCTGTGGTTCTGGGATTTTTGCTCACCGTTCTTGTGATCATTTTGACCCCACGGGGTGAGATCTTGCATGGAGCCCCAGATCGAGGGAGATTATCAGTGGTCTTGTATGTCTTCCATTTCCTAATAATTGCTCCCACAGTTGATTTCTTCAAACCAAGCTGCTTACCTGTTGCAGATTCAGTCTTCCCAGCCTGGTGCAGGTCTACAATTTTGTTTCTGGTGTCCTTTGACAGCTCTTTGGTCTTGGCCATTGTGAAGTTTGGAGTGTGACTGTTTGAGGTTGTGGACAGGTGTCTTTTATACTGATAACAAGTTCAAACAGGTGCCATTAATACAGGTAACGAGTGGAGGACAGAGGAGCCTCTTAAAGAAGAAGTTACAGGTCTGTGAGAGCCAGAAATCTTGCTTGTTTGTAGGTGACCAAATACTTATTTTCCACCATAATTTGCAAATAAATTCATTAAAAATCCTACAATGGGATTTTCTGGATTTTTTTTTCTCAATTTGTCTGTCATAGTTGACGTGTACCTATGATGAAAATTACAGGCCTCTCTCATCTTTTTAAGTGGGAGAACTTGCACAATTGGTGGCTGACTAAATACTTTTTTGCCCCACTGTACATGGCGGAGACTCAATCAAGCTAGTCGTCTTGACTTCTTTTCTTATGTCATTCTCGTTGGCACCAAAAGTTTAAAAAGTGTTGATAGGGGACAGAATGCGGTCAGACCGTCATATAATTGGCAATTTCCATGTGGGCGAGGATATTGGAAATGTATCAAAGCTTATTGGATGATAACTTGTTTTTAACTAGGACAGAGGAATTTATTACTGATTTTTTCCCGACATAACATAGGTACAGCAAATCCCCTTATTGTATGGGACACTTTTAAATGTGCCTTTAGAGGCCATGCAATTCAGTACTCATCTCGAAAACAAAAGCAATTTAGGTCAAAAGAGTCCATACTAACAAAGGAAATAGAAGGTCTAACAGAACAGTGGTCCTCTGTAGCTCAGCTGGTAGAGCATGGCGCTTGTAACACCAAGGTAGTGGGTTCGATCCCCGGGACCACCCATACACAAAAATGTATGCACGCATGACTGTAAGTCGCTTTGGATAAAAGCGTCTGCTAAATGGCATATTATTATATTATAGAACAGATAGATAGCAATAAAAACTGTAACATAGAGGCTCAGAATAAATTATAGGAAAAACAAAAAGAAATTGAGAAATGTATTCAAGAAAGATCAAGTGTAATATATTACAAATATATAGCAAACTGAATGGAATATGTGGAATTAAATGCACCAAATTATTTTTAAATCTTCAACATAGAAATGCTACCAAGTAGAATTTACTGAAACTGGTTACAAATGAGTCACCCATGATTCACCAAATTATAGTTTGAAGGAGGAAGCAAAGTACTTGTTTCAGTCGCCTCCATCTCCTCTAACTGAAGCTAATTGTAGAGATTTTTTTTCTATTGATAATGTAAAATTAACAGCCATACAGAAAGACTAATGTGAAAGTGAAATTACAGAGGAGGAACTTCTGGATGCAATTAAAGACTTTAAGTCCGGGAAACCTCCAGGGTTGGATGGCATACCAGTCGAGGTATACCAAACCTTTTTTGATATACTCAGAGGACCGTTATTAGCATGGTAGATTATCAGACACTCAAGAAGAAGGTCTGATTTCATTATTACTGAAACAGGATACGAGTGGAAAATATAAAGATCCAGTCCATTTAAAAAATTGGAGGCCCCTTACACTTCAGTGTTGTGATGCAAAAATTCTAGCAAAATGTATAGCGCATAGAATTAAAAAGGTATTGTTGTACATTATTCATTCTAATCAGACAGTTTTTTTTACATGGACGATACATTGGAGATAATATAAGGCAAGTACTGGAAACAGTAGAACACTATGAAAAATCTGGGAAACCAGGCCTGCTATTCATAGCAGACTTTGAAAAGGCATTTGATAAAGTATGACTGGGGTTTATATATACATGCCTGGAGCGTTTCAATT
The DNA here is from genome assembly GCF_020615455.1 of Coregonus clupeaformis. Taxonomy (NCBI): domain Eukaryota; kingdom Metazoa; phylum Chordata; class Actinopteri; order Salmoniformes; family Salmonidae; genus Coregonus; species Coregonus clupeaformis. The sequence goes on from NC_059207.1 coordinate 18,576,668, forward strand.
TTGGAAAATCTCTTATAAAATGGTTTAAAATCATGTATAGTAACCCTAGGTGTAAAATAGGAAATAATGGCTATTTCTCCGAAAGTTTTAAACTGTCAAGAGGAGTGAAACAAGGTTGTCCACTATCGACATATCTATTTATTATGGCCATCGAGATGTTAGCTATTAAAATCAGATCCAACAATAATATCAAGGGATTAGAAATCCAGGGCTTAAAAACAAAGGTGTCATTGTACGCTGATGATTCATGTTTTCTTTTAAATCCACAACTTGAATCCCTCCACAGACTCATAGAGGATCTAGATACATTTTCTAACCTCTCTGGATTACAACCAAATTATGATAAATGTACTATATTACGTATTGGATCACAAAAAAATACAATTTTTACATTATTTTACATTTAAGCCATTTAGCAGACGCTCTTATCCAGAGCGACTAAAAAATAAAATGTGCACATTACCATGTAGTTTACCAATAAAATGGTCTGATGGTGATGTGGATATACTCGGAAGACATATCCCAAATGAAATAAATGATCTCAATCCAATAAATGTTAATAGAAAGTTAGCAAAAATAGATAAGATCTTGCTACCATGGAAAGGTAAATACCTGTCAATTTGTGGAAAAATCACCCTGATGAACTCTTTAGTATTATCCCAGTTTACCTATTTGCTTATGGTCTTGCCTACGCCTAGCGAACAGTTTTTTAAATTATATGAGAAAAAATATTCCATTTTATTTGGAACGGCAAGCCAGACAAAATTAACCGGGCCTATTTATATAATGAATATGAATTCGGAGGACAGAAATAATTAAATATTAAAGCATTAGACCTATCACTAAAAGCTTCAGTCATACATTTACATTTACATTTTAGTCATTTAGCAGACACTCTTATCCAGAGCGACTTACAGTTAGTGAGTGCATACATTTCATACAAACGTTATACTTAAATCCGAACTGGTTCTCTAGCAAATTAGTAAGATTGTCTCACCCAATGTTCAAGAATGGCCTTTTTCCCTTTATTCAGATTACAACCTCTCACTTTCATTTATTTGAAATAGAAATAATCTCCCAAATATCACAATTTCTAAAACAAGCCATAGAAAGTTGGTTGCAATTTCAATTTAATCCTCCAGAAACGACAGAACAAATAAAGCAACAAATATTGTGGTTAAACTCAAATATACTAATTGATAAAAAAACATTTATAAAAAAAAAAAAGGTATAATCTTCGTAAATGATATCATAGGTAGGACTGGTGGAGTTATGTCGCACATGCAGCTAACAAAAACATATGTAAATGTCTGCTCTACCCAAAACTACAACCAAATAATTGCAGCATTACCGCAGAAATGGAAGAGGAAAGTGGAAGGGGGAAAAAGTAAGGAACTTGTCTGCATTAAAGAACATAATTGGTTAAAAAAATTATGATAATTAAAAAAGTATACCAGTTTTATTTAAGGACCAAAGGATTGACAGCCGTCCCATATAGATTGCAAAATAGTTGGGAAGAGATTTTTGACGTACCGATTCCATGGCATAGTGTTTATGAACTGATACGCAAAACAACGCCAGATTCAAAACTTAGAATTTTTCAATTTAAATTATTATACAAAATTCTTGCTACCAATAGAATGTTATTTATATGGGGGATACAATCTTCCCAGCTCTGCAGCTTTTGCTGCGAAGAGATAGAATCATTAGATCATTTGTTTTGGTACTGTCCATTTGTAGCTTGTATTTGGACACAGGTCCAGGAATGGCTAAAGGATTGCAATATTTACCTGGAGCTAACCCTGCAGATAGCACTACTGGGTGATCTGAAAAGTCATAGTCAATCGATCAATAATATAATAATACTTTTAGCAAAAATGTTTATTTTCAATTTACAATCTGTAGAAACAATGAGAATAGAAGGGTTCAGAACTTTTGCAAAACATCACAGTACAGTTGAAAAATATATGGCAAATAGAAATCCAATATGGATGGTGTTACGAGATAGATGGGAGGTGTTAAATGGAGTTGAAGGATGGGACTAATAACAACTAACAACAACAAGATAACTAATGTAAAGCATACAGTGGGAAAAAAAATATTTAGTCAGCCACCAATTGTGCAAGTTCTCCCACTTAAAAAGATGAGAGAGGCCTGTCATTTTCATCATAGGTACACGTCAACTATGACAGACAAATTGAGAATTTTTTTTCCAGAAAATCACATTGTAGGATTTTTTATGAATTTATTTGCAAATTATGGTGGAAAATAAGTATTTGGTCAATAACAAAAGTTACTCAATACTTTGGTATATACCCTTTGTTGGCAATGACACAGGTCAAACGTTTTCTGTAAGTCTTCACAAGGTTTTCACACACTGTTGCTGGTATTTTGGCCCATTCCTCCATGCAGATCTCCTCTAGAGCAGTGATGTTTTGGGGCTGTCGCTGGGCAACACGGACTTTCAACTCCCTCCAAAGATTTTCTATGGGGTTGAGATCTGGAGACTGGCTAGGCCACTCCAGGACCTTGAAATGCTTCTTACCACTCCTTTGTTGCCCGGGCGGTGTGTTTGGGTCATTGTCATGCTGAAAGACCCAGCCACGTTTCATCTTCAATGCCCTTGCTGATGGAAGGTTTTCACTCAAAATCTCACGATACATGGCCCCTTCATTCTTTCCTTTACACGGATCAGTCGTCCTGGTCCCTTTGCAGAAAAACAGCCCCAAAGCATGATGTTTCCACCCCCATGCTTCACAGTAGGTATGGTGTTCTTTGGATGCAACTCAGCATTCTTTGTCCTCCAAAAACGACAAGTTGAGTTTTTACCAAAAAGTTATATTTTGGTTTCATCTGACCATATGACATTCTCCCAATCCTCTTCTGGATCATCCAAATGCACTCTAGCAAACTTCAGACGGGCCTGGACATGAACTGGCTTTAGCAGGTGGACACGTCTGGCACTGCAGGATTTAAGTCCCCGGCGGCGTAGTGTGTTACTGATGGTAGGCTTTGTTACTTTGGTCCCAGCTCTCTGCAGGTCATTCACTAGGTCCCCCCGTGTGGTTCTGGGATTTTTGCTCACCGTTCTTGTGATCAGTTTGACCCCACGGGGTGTGATCTTGCGTGGAGCCCCAGATCGAGGGAGATTATCAGTGGTCTTGTATGTCTTCCATTTCATAATAATTGCTCCCACAGTTGATTTCTTCAAACCAAGCTGCTTACCTATTGCAGATTCAGTCTTCCCAGCCTGGTGCAGGTCTACAATTTTGTTTCTGGTTCCTTTGACAGCTCTTTGGCCTTGGCCATAGTGGAGTTTGGAGTGTGACTGTTTGAGGTTGTGGACAGGTGTCTTTTATACTGATAACAAGTTCAAACAGGTGCCATTAATACAGGTAACGAGTGGAGGACAGGGGAGCCTCTTAAAGAAGAAGTTACAGGTCTGTGAGAGCCAGAAATCTTGCTTGTTTGTAGGTGACCAAATACTTATTTTCCACCATAATTTGCAAATAAATTCATAAAAAATCCTACAATGTGATTTTCTGGATTCTTTTTTCTCAATTTGTCTGTCATAGTTGACGTGTACCTATGATGAAAATTACAGGCCTCTCTCATCTTTTTAAGTGGGAGAACTTGCACAATTGTTGGCTGACTAAATACTTTTTTTCCCCACTGTACTGTGTCCATAATAAGTATATAGGTTATAGGTTGAGAGCTTTTGTGAAAGAGCACAGTTAGAAAGATATGGCATATAGAAGCAAACCGGATGGACATCATGAAAATGATCGGAGAAGGTTGAGGAAGTTCAGGAGTAAAAACAAACAAAATATAATTATTGTAGAATCGACTGTGTCCATAACATTTATATAGTATGTATAAGCTGGAAGTAGAGGCCTAAGCATTGTTGTTCACTAGTTTACTCCAATTAGGGAAGGGGTGGTGGGGTTGGAAAGTAAAAAAGGGAAATATATATTTTTTAAAGGATGTATATATACAGTGGGGAGAACAAGTATTTGATACACTGCCGATTTTGCAGGTTTTCCTACTTACAAAGCATGTAGAGGTCTGTAACAAAAATCCAGAAAATCACATTGTATGATTTTTAAGTAATTAATTTGCATTTTATTGCATGACATAAGTATTTGATCAACTACCAACCAGTAAGAATTCCGGCTCTCACAGACCTGTTAGTTTTTCTGTAAGAAGCCCTCCTGTTCTCCACTCATTACCTGTATTAATTGCACCTGTTTGAACTCGTTACCTGTATAAAAGACACCTGTCCACACACTCAATCAAACAGACTCCAACCACTCCACAATGGCCAAGACCAGAGAGCTGTGTAAGGACATCAGGGATAAAATTGTAGACCTGCACAAGGCTGGGATGGGCTACAGGACAATAGGCAAGCAGCTTGGTGAGAAGGCAACAACTGTTGGCGCAATTATTAGAAAATGGAAGAAGTTCAAGATGACGGTCAATCACCCTCGGTCTGGGGCTCCATGCAAGATCTCACCTCGTGGGGCATCAATGATCATGAGGAAGGTGAGGGATCAGCCCAGAACTACATGGCAGGACCTGGTCAATGACCTGAAGAGAGCTGGGACCACAGTCTCAAAGAAAACCATTAGTAACACACTACGCCGTCATGGATTAAAATCCTGCAGCGCACGCAAGGTCCCCCTGCTCAAGCCAGCGCATGTCCAGGTCCGTCGGAAGTTTGCCATTGACCATCTGGATGATCCAGAGGAGGAATGGGAGGAGGTCAAGTGGTCTGATGAGACAAAAATTTGTCTAAACTCCACTCGCCGTGTTTGGAGGAAGAAGAAGGATGAGTACAACCCCAAGAACACCATCCCAACCGTGAAGCATGGAGGTGGAAACATCATTCTTTGGGGATGCTTTTCTGCAAAGGGGACAGAACGACTGCACCGTATTGAGGGGAGGATGGATGGGGCCATGTATCGCGAGATCTTGGCCAACAACCTCCTTCCCTCAGTAAGAGCATTGAAGATGGGTCGTGGCTGGGTCTTCCAGCATGACAACGACCCGAAACACACAGCCAGGGCAACTAAGGAGTGGCTCTGTAAGAAGCATCTCAAGGTCCTGGAGTGCCCTAGCCAGTCTCCAGACCTGAACCCAATAGAAAATCTTTGGAGGGAGCTGAAAGTCCGTATTGCCCAGCGACAGCCCCGAAACCTGAAGGATCTGGAGGTCTGTATGGAGTAGTGGGCCAAAATCCCTGCTGCAGTGTGTGCAAACCTGGTCAAGACCTACAGGAAATGTATGATCGCTGTAATTGCAAACAAAGGTTTCTGTACCAAATATTAAGTTCTGCTTTTCTGATGTATCAAATACTTGTGTCATTTAATAAAATGCAAATTAATTACTTAAAAATCATACAATGTGATTTTCTGGATTTTTGTTTTAGATTCCGTCTCTCACAGTTGAAGTGTACCTATGATAAAAATTACAGACCTCTACATGCTTTGTAAGTAGGAAAACCTGCAAAATCGGCAGTGTATCAAATACTTGTTCTCCCCACTGTATATATATATATATGTATGTATATGTATTTATATGTATGTATATAACAGACGCGTCACAGGTCCTCAACTGGCAGCTTCATTAAATAGTACCCGCAAAACACCAGTCTCAACGTCAACAGTGAAGAGGCGACTCCGGGATGCTGACCTTCTAGGCAGAGTTGCAAAGAAAAATGTCAGGGTTGAGTGTAGATGTGGTGTGGAATCATGCGCAGGACACACAGAGGCTTCGTACAGACGTCTTTAGTGAAGACAAAAGAACAAGCCAAACACGGCAACTGGCAACCAGGCAGGCAAGCGAACTTTACGCAACACGGTAAAGTGCAAAACAAAGGCGCACAAAGTGCGGAACTCTCTCTAAACAAAGTACAGAGAGAACATAAGCGAACTAGCACACAACGTGACAACGAACAATTACACACAACACATGACAAAACTCAAGAGAACTATATAGGACGCATAATGAACACTAACAAGGAACAGGTGTAACAAAACAGACAAAACCAATCAAACATCGAAACATAGAATGGTGGCAGCTAGTACTCCGGAGACGACGACCGCCGAAGCCTGCCCGAACAAGGAGAAGGAGCAGCCTCGGCCGAAACCGTGACAAAAAAGCCATATCTCAGACTGGCCAATAAATAGAAAAGATTAAGATGGGCAAAATAACAAAGACACTGGACTTTTTCTTTGCAACTCTGCCTAGAAGGTCAGCATCCTGGAGTCGCCTCTTCACTGTTGACGTTGAGACTGGTGTTTTGTGGGTACTATTTAATGAAGCTGCCAGTTGAGGACCTGTGAGGCGTCTGTTTCTCAAACTAGACACTCTAATGTATTTGTCCTCTTGCTCAGTTGTGCTCCCATTCCTCTACCTATTCTGGTTAGAGACAGTTTGCGCTGTTCTGTGAAGGGAGTAGTACACAGCGTTGTACGAGATCTTCAGTTTATTGGCAATTTCTCGCATGGAATAGCCTTCATTTCTCAGAACTTGAATAGACTGACGAGTTTCAGAAGAAAGTTATTTGTTTCTGGCCATTTTGAGCCTGTAATCGAACCCACAATTGCTGATGCTCCAGATACTCAACTAATCTCAAGAAGGCCAGTTGTATTGCTTCTTTGTTTTCTAATGATCAATTAGCCTTTTGAAATGATAAACGTGTATTAGCAAACACAACGTGCCATTGGAACACAGGACTGATGGTTGCTGATAATGGGCCTCTGTACGCCTATGTAGATATTCCATTAAAAATCAGTCGTTTCCAGCTACAATAGCCATTTACAACATGAACAATGTCTACACTGTATTTCGGATCAATTTGATGTTATTTTAAAGGACAAAAAAAAATGTTTTTCTTTCGAAAACAAGGACATTTCTAAGTGACCCCACACTTTTGAACGGTAGTGTGTATATACAGTGGGGAGAACAAGTATTTGATACACTGCCGATTTTTCAGGTTTTCCTACTTACAAAGCATGTATAGGTCTGTCATTTTTTATCATAGGTACACTTCAACTGTGAGAGACGGAATCTAAAACAAAAATCCAGAAAATCACATTGTATGATTTTTAAGTAATTAATTTGCATTTTATTGCATGACATAAGTATTTGATACATCAGAAAAGCAGAACTTAATATTTGGTACAGAAACCTTTGTTTGCAGTTACAGATATCATACATTTCCTGTAGGTCTTGACCAGGTTTGCACACACTGCAGCAGGGATTTTGGCCCACTCCTTCATACAGACCTTCTCCAGATCCTTCAGGTTTCGGGGCTGTCGCTGGGCAATACGGACTTTCAGCTCCCTCCAAAGATTTTCTATTGGGTTCAGGTCTGGAGACTGGCTAGGGCCACTCCAGGACCTTGAGATGCTTCTTACGGAGCCACTCCTTAGTTGCCCTGGCTGTGTGTTTCGGGTCGTTGTCATGCTGGAAGACCCAGCCACGACCCATCTTCAATGCTCTTACTGAGGGAAGGAGGTTGTTGGCCAAGATCTCGCGATACATGGCCCCCATCCATCCTCCCCCTCAATACGGTGCAGTCGTCCTGTCCTCTTTGCAGAAAAGCATCCCCAAAGAATGATGTTTCCACCTCCATGCTTCACGGTTGGGATGGTGTTCTTGGGGTTGTACTCATTCTTCTTCTTCCTCCAAACACGGCGAGTGGAGTTTAGACCAAAAAGCTATATTCTTGTCTCATTAGACCACATTACCTTCTCCCATTCCTCCTCTGGATCATCCAGATGGTCATTGGCAAACTTCAGACGGGCCTGGATATGCGCTGGCTTGATTAGGGGGACCTTGCGTGCGCTGCAGGATTTAAATCCATGACGGCGTAGTGTGTTACTAATGGTTTTCTTTGAGACTGTGGTCCCAGCTCTCTTCAGGTCATTGACCAGGTCCTGCCGTGTAGTTCTGGGCTGATCCCTCACCTTCCTCATGATCATTGATACCCCACGAGGTGAGATCTTGCATGGAGCCCCAGACCGAGGGTGATTGACCGTCATCTTGAACTTCTTCCATTTTCTAATAATTGCGCCAACAGTTGTTGCCTTCTCACCAAGCTGCTTGCCTATTGTCCTGTAGCCCATCCCAGCCTTGTGCAGGTCTACAATTGTATCCCTGATGTCCTTACACAGCTCTCTGATCTTGGCCATTGTGGAGAGGTTGGAGTCTGTTTGATTGAGTGTGTGGACAGGTGTCTTTTATACAGGTAATGAGTTCAAACAGGTGCAGTTAATACAGGTAATGAGTGGAGAACAGGAGGGCTTCTTAAAGAAAAACTAACAGGTCTGTGAGAGCCGGAATTCTTACTGGTTGGTAGGTGATCAAATACTTATGTCACGCAATAAAATGCAAATTAATTACTTAAAAATCATACAATGTGATTTTCTGGATTTTTGTTTTAGATTCCCCCAGTTAATCTACATGCTTTGTTACTATATTTTCCCCCACAATATACAGTGAGGGAAAAAAGTATTTGATCCCCTGCTGATTTTGTAAGTTTGCCCACTGACAAAGACATGATCAGTCTATAATTTTAATGGTAGGTTTATTTGAACAGTGAGAGACAGAATAACAATACAAAAATCCAGAAAAACGCATGTCAAAAATGTTATAAATTGATTTGCATTTTAATGAGGGAAACAAGTATTTGACCCCTCTGCAAAACATGACTTAGTACTTGGTGGAAAAACCCTTGTTGGCAATCACAGAGGTCAGACGTTTCTTGTAGTTGGCCACCAGGTTTGCACACATCTCAGGAGGGATTTTGTCCCACTCCTCTTTGCAGATCTTCTCCAAGTCATTAAGGTTTCGAGGCTGACGTTTGGCAACTCGAACCTTCAGCTCCCTCCACAGATTTTCTATGGGATTAAGGTCTGGAGACTGGCTAGGCCACTCCAGGACCTTAATGTGCTTCTTCTTGAGCCACTCCTTTGTTGCCTTGGCCGTGTGTTTTGGGTCATTGTCATGCTGGAATACCCATCACGACCCATTTTCAATGCCCTGGCTGAGGGAAGGAGGTTCTCACCCAAGATTTGACGGTCCATCGTCCCTTTGATGCAGTGAAGTTGTCCTGTCCCCTTAGCAGAAAAACACCCCCAAAGCATAATGTTTCAACCCCCATGGTTGACGGTGGGGATGGTGTTCTTGGGGTCATAGGCAGCATTCCTCCTCCTCCAAACACAGCGAGTGTAATTGATGCCAAAGAGCTCGATTTTGGTCTCATCTGACCACAACATTTTCACCCAGTTCTCCTCTGAATCATTCAGATGTTCATTGGCAAACTTCAGACGGCCCTGTATATGTGCTTTCTTGAGCAGGGGGACCTTGCGGGCGCTGCAGGATTTCAGTCCTTCACAACGTAGTGTGTTACCAATTGTTTTCTTGGTGACTATGGTCCCAGCTGCCTTGAGATCATTGACAAGATCCTCCCGTGTAGTTCTGGGCTGATTCCTCACCGTTCTCATGATCATTGCAACTCCACGAGGTGAGATCTTGCATGGAGCCCCAGGCCGAGAGAGATTGACAGTTATTTTGTGTTTCTTCCATTTGCGAATAATCGCACCAACTGTTGTCACCTTCTCACCAAGCTGCTTGGCGATGGTCTTGTAGCCCATTCCAGCCTTGTGTAGGTCTACAATCTTGTCCCTGACATCCTTGGAGAGCTCTTTGGTCTTGGCCATGATGGAGAGTTTGGAATCTGGTTGATTGATTGCTTCTGTGGCAGGTGTCTTTTATACAGGTAAAGAGCTGAGATTAGGAGCACTCCCTTTAAGAGTGTGCTCCTAATCTCAGCTCGTTACCTGTATAAAAAGACACCTGGGAGCCAGAAATCTTTCTGATTGAGAAGGGGTCAAATACTTATTTCCCTCATTAAAATGCAAATCAATTTATAACATTTTTGACATTAGTTTTTCTGGATTTTGTTGTTGTTATTCTGTCTCACTGTTCAAATAAACCTACCATTAAAATCATAGACTGATCACTTTGTCAGTGGGCAAACGTACAAAATCAGCAGGGGATCAAATACTTTTTTCCCTCACTGTGTATATATATATATATATATATATATATATATATATGCGAGAATAAAAACATATGGGGGATTGGAAGTGATGCAGACAATTACATTGATGGAAGTTACAATCTATCTGCAATATTAAAGCTGATCTCTACCCCCTAAAAATAATAATAATAAAAATAAAAATAAACACATGGGTATATTTGCACCGTGGTAGATTTGACAATATATTTGATTTGGCTACACACTTGAAAGATAGGCTTATTTGAGTTTATGGAATGTGTGCAATTAAGGTTTGCAGTGTAGTTTCATATTCCCTTCAGTTTCATTGTTCGTGCCTGACAAGTCTTGGATGCAGATTATTACTTTGTCTCACCGTACTCTCCTGTGGCCGACGTTTATTATTTTCTTCACTTCTGGAGAATTCTCCTAACGTTATCGTCTGATGCTGCATTTCAACATTGTTTCTGTGTTGGAGTTGGTGTGTTAGTCAGGCCTATCGTAAATCATTTCCCACGAAACGGGGAAGTGCTATCTGAAGTTGTTCAATTAGAAATTCTCGTCTACGTTTTCGGTTCCAATTTTCAAACGTGTGTGCCCTAATGAATGCCATCCTGGAAAGAAATCAATATTTTCTTTTCCAATCACAGCTTGGAATAATTTCGCATGGTGTACTGTCAGACAGGGCCAACCTCAGTGCAAGGACTCACAGCTCCAGAACTGGAGGGCCCCAGAAGCAGCAAAGTAAAGTTTTCAGTCACATGACATTTGTTTCATCGTCCTTAGAATTTCACCCTCAGGATATTTTCTGCTTTATTGATGTCTCTCTGATAAACCATGGCTGCATCTGTTATTCTGTTCTCCCATCTGCCTTTGATGTTGGACGTCTTTTGCATGTAAGTAAACAATAAGGAGTCAGTCAACAGAGGAGGGTCTGGTAGGAAATTACTGTATGAGACAGGATCATATGAGGAATCTAATGTTGACACTTTCAATGTTGTTTGCTTGTTGCCATAGGAACCGTCTCGGGCCTTTCACGGCGCCTCATCGCTATTAAGAAGACATATTGGCCAAGCGAAGGCCACGCACACACTAGATGGGGTCCAGATCCATTTATAGGGTCAAACCAGTGACTGTTTGACAACAGCCGTATGTTAATTGAGCCCATTGAGAGTCTTCTGAATCCTCATCTCTCCTGCCACTACCTGACAGGCATCATCCAACACCAACCTCATTGTTTTTGTTGCCCCCCAAATAAACAAAAACAAAACAGAGTAATTGCTTTCTTTCTCTCATTCATTCTTCTCTCACTTCTTTCTCTCTCATTTGAGACGATTGCACTGAACTAAGACGGGCATATGTGGCAATGATGTTCTGAACGGAATCTCGCCAGATGTAGCTTTTTAAATATTATGCCGGCGGTGGAATCGCATGCGTACCCTAACGACAAGCTCCTCATGTTGATGCCCAGTGACAGGAGAGAGCGGCGCCACACATACGGGAGCACACACATGTTGGCACCGCGGTCTTGTGTGTGAACAGCTGATTAATGTAGGAGGAAGTCCTGAAACCTGGCCTAGATATGAGACTCATCATCCTCTGTCCGCTCAGCACCAACCAATCCGTGATTCATAGAGGTGGTGCATTTGTTGGGATGACCTTGGTCCTTTCTAAACAGCATTTATGTCTTCCACCATCTTGGTTTTTTGTTGTTTTAATGCACACATTGCATTGTGACGGCGGCAAAGAGAGTTGAGCGTTGGACGTTTTCTGGGTGGCTGTACAGTCTGTGTATGTCATGACTAGTAGGCTAATGCCCTCGCAGATTTTAAGTGGCTTTAGGGCTTGTAAATGGTAAACAGGCCCCAACATCTTAGAGTAAACAAATCAACATAAATGGCTTGGAGCACAAACACATCAGACCCTAATAAGACGAAGAGTTTGACATTTTTGCGGGTCATCCCGTGCCAAGAGCTCATGTGTCCCCGCCATCATGTATCACACACACACACACACACACACACACACACACACACACAGAGACCAATTAGGCCAATAAGAAAAAGTTTCTAAAATTCTATGTTTCTAAAATTCTAAATTGGGTTTGTTCTGTGGGAGAATACTGTCCAGCTGATTGGAGGATTTTACAGGTCGCCCTAGAAGAAAGGATGCAATAAAAGGGAGGATACACACAACTACAATACCCACAAGTCTGTGACTGGCACAATCCTGGCTAGATGGAGGGTAATAATGGACACTTTCCCTTACACCATCTAACTGGGGCAACAACACGCATTTTGGGGAAAATAGCTACTTCCCGGAAAGCACGACAACGCCCCATGGTTTACCTGTCAACCTGGGGAGAATTGAAGGATGTGGCCTGCTGTGTTTTTCTGTCTGGGAGTGTAAAATAGGGACCTTGTAGCAGTCGTAAGGGCAACAATGTTGCAGGAGGCAGGCAGGATCAGGTGCAGAAGTTGTTATTTTATTTACAGGTGATGATGGTGGTGCACAGTTGCAATTAGTAATATATACAATGTTATGTTGTGTGACCAGGACTTTGCCTTTGATCGTCAGTCTCTGTGTTCATTTACCCTGCTGTGTTGGGACAATAAGGATTTATTCATCTTAATTGCAGTCCCAGCTAATGCTATTTAGGCAGTCATAATTCATTTGATTACGTATCATTATTTGTCAATTGGCCTTCTCTGGAAATGGAGAAATGTGTTGCTCATTTTATGCGGGAGTTCAGTAAAAATAATGAAACTAGGTAATAAGCTTTTTCAGAATAGTGAAATGGATCACTTTTTTTCTGCAGAGAAATAGCTTCAGAGAAAGCTTTGTATTGTAACGTTGTTAATAGTCACGTCCTGTACTAGTCCTTGTGTCTGCGGGCCGAGGCCCTGCTTGATCTGCTCTGTGCCTGCCCTGCTCTGTTTATCCACTACAGGCCTACAGAGTACAGTACAGACACTCAGAACCAGACACCAGCTATCATCCCTAATCCATTATCATCCACAGCCTTGACAAAGTATCAAGATTGATCATCCATTGGAGAGAAATCACCCCCTCCCCCCCTCCTGTAGAGAATTCATAATCTGCTGAGGAGACCGTATGCGTGTCTACCCTGGAACGCACTGAGATGTGAGGCCTCCTTGGCTCCAACACACACGGAACACAATAGAACATCACAGAACACAACAGAACCAACCACTGCACCCCCTCCATATCCCCTTGAGCAAATGATGCTTAATGTTCTGTGAAGCAAACATGTTTTCTTCTCTACAGATGTTTTTGACTCCTCTGCCTTTCTGAAATCTATAGTTTGTGTGTTTATTTTGGGAGCGAGAAACTCAGGAGGGGGAGACCCTCTCCATCCGGCCTGCGTGATTGGTCGACAGAAAGGAAGTCAGAGAAGGCCTGTGTGATGGATCATGTGTCATCAGTCAGGAGCTCTGTTCAAGTCTCTGGTCTTTAAAACCCAACTGTAATTTCCCTCCATGGGATTCGGAGGGCTTCTTTTTGCTAGCCCAACTGACCTACCTATGTCAATGCCTCAAATTCTCTGGCGTTTTTGCTATTAGTTTGCCCAACAAAATGCTTGTCTTGGATGATTTAATCTAGCCAATGTTACTTTTGTAGTTTTATAGGTGCCATTACTGCATTGGTGAATGCATCTCTATTTCAGTGCTAAAACTCTCCTGGTCTTAGTGTAATGGACACGGTTTAGAATTAGGCTTCCTTCCTGGTTTTTGCATGCAGCCCGCTAGCTCTCTTTCTGTTGTCTGTTTTTAGAAGTCGCTTTGGTATTTTTGTACTCACCTTTTGAAAATGTCTTCAAGCGTTCGAGCAGTCGCACTGCACAGTAGTATCAAAAATGTCAACAGCTAGCTAGCAGATGTGAAAATGTCAGTGTCAAGCTGTAGTTGTTTATTCTACAACTTCACATGAATTGGACAATCATTTTGTTGTTGTTGATGGCAAACAGAACTTACTCTAAATACTCAAGCAGGGACACTTGCCTTGCCTAGCTTTCAAAGACTGTCTGTTATGTATCTCTCAGATATCCAATTGACACATGGTCTTCTTCACCACAATGGCCTCGATTGTCTGCGAAGGAAGAAATCCTCTCCAATTAATACAATTGGAGTGGATTTGAGGCCGCAGTCAAGCAAAACATTTAAATCCCCTTGGTTATGTCTCCATTTTGCATAGGACAGGAAAGTGAAATGGAGGAGGATAAGGAACTAAAATGGAGGCTTCATCTGTGGATAAGGTTATCTGGACACCATTCATCTCTCATTGCTCGGGTCAGGTGGAAGTCTCTGAAGCAATGTCCCTAATTACCACAGCTGAGCGTGTTTGACGAGGAACGCTCAACAAGAGATTCCTTTCAAACCTGTGTAGACAAAGGATATCTGCGATGGCAATCGCTGATAGGAAGTAATGAATCACGGCTCCTGTCCTGTCGGAATGAAGTACCATCTCACGCGAGGAAGTAGATCCACTTGATATTGGCAGACGTGGTAAATTTTCTCGGCTGCGTGTGTGGAGCAGCTCTGAAGTAACACCTGGACCTCCTTGGCTGCATGATGATGGGTTTTATCATCAGACAGAGTTCACACAGACCATTCGAGAAAATCTAGACCAGGGTTGCCCAACCCTGTTCCTGGAGAGCTACCCTCCTGTAGGTTTTCGCTCCAACCCCAGCTGTTACTAACCTGATTCATCTTATCAACCTGCTAATTGTTAGAATCAGGTGTGCTAGATTAGGATTGGAGCAAAAACCTTCAGGACGGTTGCTCTCCAGGAACAGGGTTGGGCAGTCCTGATCTAGAATCAACTCAACTATTCAGATTCTCTGTGTGAACAGGTTCCAGGGTTCTAAAATCTGAACACAACTGACAATCTGAACCAGTTGAGATTAGTCTAGATTCTGTGTGAACTAAGCTTTAGGGAATACTTGTTTTTAATTGTAGAAGTATTTGTTATTGGTGAAGAAACAGGTCTTTGACATATTTATTTATTTCTGCGCTTGCAATGCCAGGATAGTGGGTTCGATTCCCGAGACCACCTGTCCATAAAATGTATGCAAGCATGACTGTAAGTCGCTCTGGATAAAAGTGTTTGCTA
Organism: Coregonus clupeaformis; assembly: GCF_020615455.1. Classification (NCBI taxonomy): domain Eukaryota; kingdom Metazoa; phylum Chordata; class Actinopteri; order Salmoniformes; family Salmonidae; genus Coregonus; species Coregonus clupeaformis. The sequence goes on from NC_059207.1 coordinate 18,591,867, forward strand.
AATGGCATAATCTTAAATCTAATCTTTCTACATTGCAACCAGTAGTATTTTAACTTAGGATGTACTGTGTCTTTGAATATGGTCCTCTTTTAGACACCAGTAAGTAAGCTTGTGTGTGTGCGCCCAGGTGTAACGGTGGTTCTGTGCTTATGTTCCAGGGAGCCGTGCCGGCCCACTACCCTGCTGCCTGCTGACTGGTGCCTGGGTCGGGAGGACGAGGCCCCGGGGCTGGAGGCACTGCCCCTTAGGTTGATGCAGCAGGACTGCACCTCTGTCAAGACCCTGCTGCTACGCCTCCGGAGGACCCTGCAGGAGGTAGGCTACAGTAGGACCACCTGTCACACCTTACACCAGGGGTGGGGAGGGAGGGTGGAGGGAGTGAGGGTGGGGAGGGAGCATGGAGGGATTGGGGGTGGAGGGGAAGGATGAGGGAGGGAGGGAGGGAGGGTGTGACATGGCCCATGCATGCATGCTTCCTCAATTTCAAGGGTTTTCACCGCAAGTTTAATTGATAACCACATAGCAGTTGATAGAAACTGTAATCCCATGGGCATAACAAATACCCTAGTCAATGGCATTAATCATCCATTTGAGAGCAACATGTGATGTAGCCTACATCAGAATGGTGGATGCCCCAGCAGCAGACCAGCCAGCCTTCATCTACCGCTATTCTCCTCAATCAAAGGCCTGAACATGGTATTTTTAAACCTCAAAAACAAGTACTGGAAGTAATTTGCATTTGTTTATTTGAATAGCTGTGAGCTTTTGCCGTTGTCACACAGGGAAGCTGGGAGCTTGTTAAAGCCTCAGCCTGACGCCGTGCCCTCCACAGCTTTTTAAAAGCCTTTGTGTGTTTGATGGAGGTTTTGATTCTGGGATTGGATAATATCTGGAGTGGCTAGGGAAACACAATCAAATTACATCCAACTATTATAAATGTGATTAGCTATTTGCGTAATGGCTGATTAGCCGAGAAGTCACACATCGCTGTCGTCACATGCCGATACCATGGTGTTTGGTTAACATTTAGTTATTGCAATCCATTCTACAACTGCCGTGGACCAGACCCAGTCCTACAGTACCAACTCAGGAGGGGGAGACCCTACAGTACCAAGCGTGGCAAAAAGACAGTAGCAGCCTCAATATATTATTTGGCGACAAGACATTTGGCACTGCTGGCCCAGCTGTCATTCACATCTTCCAGTGTTGTTATTGAATGGCACCTCCCTCCAGTAGCTTGCTGTTGTGTTCACACTGAGATCCAAACCAATGCAAACGGATCACAAGACGATTAGAGTGAGGTATTGTCTGATTCTCTCTGTTATACAGTGCATTCGGAATGTTTTCAGACCCCTTGACATTTTCCATATTTTGTTACGTTACCGCCTTATTCTAAAATGGATAAAATCAAATACATTCTTCATCGATCTACACACAATACCCCATAATGACAAAGCGAAAACAGGTTTTTAGAAATTTTTGCTAATTTATTAACAATTAAAACAGAAATACCTTATTTACATAAGTATTCAGACCCTTTGCTATGATACTCGAAATTGGGCTCAGGTGCATCCTGTTTCCATTTATCATCCTTGAGATGTTTCTACAACTTGATTGGAGTCCACATGTGGTAAATTCAATTGATTGGACATGATTTGGAAAGGCACACACCTGTCTATAGAAGGTCCCACAGTTGACAGTACATATCAGAGCATAAACCAAGCCATGAGGTCGAAGGAATTGTCTGTAGAGCTCCGAGACAGGATTGTGTCGAGGCACAGATCTGGGGAAGGGTACCAAAAAATGTCTGCAGCATTGAAGTTCCCCAAGAACACAGTGGCCTCCATCATTCTTAAATGGAAGAAGTTTGGAACCACTAAGACTCTTCCTTTAGCTGGCTGCCCAGCCAAACTGAGCAATTGAGGGAGAAGGGCCTTGGTCAGGGAGGTGACCAAGAACCCGATGGTCACTCTGACAGAGCTCTAGAGTTCCTCTGTGGAGATGGGAGAACCTTCCAGAAGGAGAACCATCTCTGCAGCACTCCACAAATCAGGCCTTTATGGTAAAGTGGCCAGACGGAAGCCACTCCTCAGTAAAAGGCACGTGAAAGCCCGCTTAGAGTTTGCCAAAAGGCACCTAAAGACTCTCAGACCATGAGAAACAAGATTCTCTGGTCTGATGAAACCATAATTGGCCAGAATGCCAAGCATCACGTCTGGAGGAAACTTGGAACCATCCCTACGGTGAAGCATTGTGGTAGCAGCATCATGCTGTGGGGATGTTTTTCAGCGGCAGGGACTGGGAGACTGGTCAGGATCGAGGGAAAGATGAACGGAGCATAGTACAGAGAGATCCTTGATGAAAACCTGCTCCAGAGCGCTCAGGACCTCAGACTGGGGAGAAGGTTCACCTTCCAACAGGATAACGAACCTAAACACGCAGCCAAGACAACAAAATGTGGAAAACGTCAAGGAGTCTGAATACTTTCCAAATGCAGTGTATCTTTTAGCATTTTCTCTACAAGAAAATATAAAAATGAAAATATAAAACGACAATTATATGTGGTACGGGAAACGGTACGGAAGGCGGTACGGGAGGGTACGGGAGACGGTACGGGAGACGGTGCGGGAGACGGTACGGGAGGGTACGGGAGACGGTACGGGAGACGGTACGGGAGGCGGTACGGGAGACGGTACGGAAGGCGGTACGGGAGGGTACGGGAGACAGTACAGGAGGGTACGGGAGACGGTACGGGAGGGTACGGGAGACGGTACGGGAGGGTACGGGAGACGGTACGGGAGGCGGTACGGGAGACGGTACGGAAGGCGGTACGGGAGACGGTACGGGAGGCGGTACGGGAGGGTACGGGAGACGGTACGGGAGGGTACGGGAGACGGTACGGGAGGGTACGGGAGACGGTACGGGAGACGGTACGGGAGACGGTGCGGGAGACGGTACGGGAGGGTACGGGAGACGGTACGGGAGGCGGTACGGGAGACGGTACGGAAGGCGGTACGGGAGGGTACGGGAGACAGTACAGGAGGGTACGGGAGACGGTACGGGAGGGTACGGGAGACGGTACGGGAGGGTACGGGAGACGGTACGGGAGGCGGTACGGGAGACGGTACGGAAGGCGGTACGGGAGACGGTACGGGAGGCGGTACGGGAGGGTACGGGAGGCGGTACGGGAGGGTACGGGAGACGGTACGGGAGGGTACGGGAGACAGTACGGGAGGCGGTACGGGAGGGTACGGGAGAGACGGTACGGGAGGGTACGGGAGACGGTACGGGAGGCGGTACGGGACGGTACGGGAGACGGTACGGGAGACGGTACGGGAGGGTACGGGAGACGGTACGGGAGGCGGTACGGGAGGGTACGGGAGACGGTACGGGAGGGTACGGGAGGCGGTACGGGAGGCGGTACGGGAGGGTACGGGAGACGGTACGGGAAACAGTACGGGAGGCGGTACGGGAGGCGGTACGGGAGGGTACGGGAGACGGTACGGGAGGGTACGGGAGGCGGTACGGGAAAACGGTACGGGAGGGTACAGGAAACGGTACGGGAGGGTACGGGAGGCGGTACGGGAGGGTACGGGAGGCGGTACGGGAGGGTACGGGAGGCGGTACGGGAGACGGACGGTACGGGAGGCGGTACGGGAGGCGGGCCAGAGAGGATCACACAACAGAAGAACATTAATATTATGAATGTATTAAAAAAAAATATATATATATACATGAATATTAAAGAGGAAATTGTTTGCCCTCTCTGCTGCTCTCGGCTGCTCTTCTCCCCTCTGTGGTGTTTCATCCTTTCCACATCCAGAATAAAACGGTCTAATATTGGATAAAACACAGCGATGCGGGGCCTTTCTGCTCAGGCAAAGAACGTTATTGCACCACATGCTTTTCACTGAGGCGCCGAATACCTTTGAAAGCCAAGTTTAAATGGGGTAAAATGCCTTTAGTTATTTTAAGCATTTCAATTCTTGATTTCTGATTTCAATATGATTAAATAATGTATCAACGTGAGCTGGGGGCTGTTATTAATTTATCATCTCTGGTCACTGATCTCTGACAAGTTATTCAAATTAATGCTTTCAGGCAGCGCCATGCCAAAATTGAAAGGGTTTTTAACTTAACCTTATCTAATTGTCCGGACATTTCCACGCCGGCTTGTAGGAGAAATGTGACCCTAAACCTGCATGTGGGATACACATTGATCAAAGTTAACACATTCGGGGTCGGACTAGTCTGTCTGACTATATATATATATACTGCACCTTTAAGTGCACATAGCCACTGCTTCTCTTTAAGGGAATCCAATCACATAATATCTGAAGATTATTACCCTGTTAGAGTTGAGACATTCTATGTGTTGAAGTATGTTAATAGATGTGTAACTGAACCTGCATGTGAAGAGGCGCTGTACGATAGTGTTGATGTCACTGTAAACGAGGCAAGAAGGCAGCAGATGTCGTGAATGGTCAGTGTCGGTAGTGTTGTAGCTGCAACATTATCTCTCCTGTCTTCACTGTGTGTTATGTTCAATTACCCGTTTACAGTATATTTAGTCACATTCCTATTGACATGTTATCCTCTCACCTCAAAATAATATATTTTATTTAAATAATAAATTAAGAATGTAACCGTTTTAGGATGTGTGCATGTTATTGCAAATATAACATATTTGGGATGTTTTTTGAATGTTTCTTTCTGAATGTCACCTCTTTCCCTCAGAGCACTGATACAAGTCCTGCAAGCAGCCTCCATTCTCTCCCCATCAGCCCTTGTAGTGAGAAGTCACTGCCCCTCAAGGTAATGGTTTTTCACAGCTAACAGCTCACTTCTGCAAGGCTCAACCACAAGGGGTGTCTATCTAGACCGTGCTGTATAATGTACCTCTAAAGCTTTCTCCAGTCTCGACACATTTAGAAGTGTTTTCTACCACCTGCAGTTCTTTAAAAGTTAATTGTTTGCGATTTAGATCTGCTTTCTCTCGGCAGGCCCAGACACATGTTCCAGTCCGTCTGCGCCTTAAAGTGCCACAGCAACTTGAGTCTTTCTCAGTCATAGCATCAGTGGAATTTGATCTAGATGAGATGATCTCATTAATGAATCCCTTTGGGGAAGTCTCGGGGTGGCAGGGGACGGTTTATCAAATGGGCTTTTGTCAGGGTTTCTAAGAGGAAGGGTATTTAGTTTGGTAGCTGGCAGCAGAGTTTTTGTGACGCTTGTGGAGTAGAGAGCGCATGAGTGGAAATTAGGTTTTGTGTGTGTGTGTGTGTGTGTGTGTGTGTGTGTGTGTGTGTGTGTGTGTGTGTGTGTGTGTGTGTGTGTGTGTGTGTGTGTGTGTGTGTGTGTTTGTGTGTGTGTGTGTGTGTGTGTGTGTGTGTGTGTGTGTGTGTGTGTGTGTGTGTGTGTGTGTGTGTGTGTGTGTGTGTGTGTGTGTGTGTGTGTGTGTGTGTGTTTGTGTGACCTCTTTACTGACCTACATGGAGCTGCTGCACCAGCAGGAGCAGGAACACTATGCAGGAGGAGCGCCATGTGACGCTCCGGTCCATCCCTATTTTCTCCTCGCATGGAGAGGGAGAGAGGGAGAGAGGGAGAGAGGGAGGGAGGGAGAGAGAGAGGGAGGGAGGGAGGGAGGAGGGAGGAGGGAGGAGGGAGGGAGGGAGGGAGGGAGAGAGAGAGAGAGAGAGAGAGAGAGAGAGAGAGAGAGAGAGAGAGAGAGAGAGAGAGAGAGAGAGAGAGAGAGAGAGAGAGAGAGAGAGAGAGAGAGAGAGAGAGAGAGAGAGAAGGAGAGAGAGAGAGAGAAGAGGGAGAGAGAGAGAGAGAGAGAGAGAGAGAGAGAGAGAGAGAGAGAGAGAGAGAGAGAGAGAGAGGAATAGAATAGAAGCCCATGCATCTGACATTGTTGGATGAAAGGGGAGAGTGGTGGGACTCGTCCTGCCGTTCCAAAAAAATCACAGTTTAAAAATAAAGCCCTGGAACCCACCTGAGACGAAACCATGTCACTCCTTGTCCTACTTTGAGCAAAACTTCCTTTAGCAAACATTTGCTATCCCTGCCTTTTTATAATTAGCGCCCTCGGAAAGCGGCTCCTGTGGAGAGTACAGCGCCGGCGTACGACTGGGGAATGGGAGCAGGCAGCATCATGGCGGGCGCTCTCTCTCATCGCTACTCCTCGGATGGAGGTGATCTCATCCATCGCCTGACGTGTTCCGCATAACCTTTTCCCCAAACACTTTTGTGTTGTCTCTGTACAAACAAGTGGCAGGACAGGCAACACTTTCTGACATCCTGTCCAGAGGCTGGATGAGGCTGCAGATAAACCTGAACTCTTAGAAACCTTCCACAGCCTGGCTGTCTCCTTGAGGTGCTGTTAAGGTGTGCGTGTGCCTGCCTACTGCTGTTTTTGCCCAGGGCCTGGCCACATGTGCTGTAAACATTCAACCCTGCCTGCGAATGTGGCTGACGAATAGGGTCACTATACAAACATTCAGCCCAACTTTGTTAACCTTGGGTCGTCAGGCTCATTGTGAGGAGGGAGAGAGGCTGCATACATGTTGTTCTGTTGTATATTCATAGGGGTGGCGAGGGTGGGTTCTGCTGGGGAACCAGTCTTGCTCTCTCTCTCTCTCTCTCTCTCTCTCTCTCTCTCTCTCTCTCTCTCTCTCTCTCTCTCTCTCTCTCCTCTCTCTCTCTCTCTCTCTCTCCTCTCTCCTCTCTCCTCTCTCCTCTCTCCTCTCCCTCTCCTCTCCTCTCCTCCTCTCCTCTCCTCTCCTCTCCTCTCCCTCTCCTCTCCTCTCCTCTCCTCTCCTCTCCTCTCCTCTCCTCTCCTCTCCTCTCCTCTCCTCTCCTCTCCTCTCCTCTCCTCTCCTCTCTCCTCTATGGTAATGTGGAGATAAAGTGCCTCTCTGTGAACATCTCTAATGAAGACAGATTTAAGGATTCCCTTCCGGCGGTGGTTTAGAGGATGTTACAGTTCCCTGTTTACTCTGTGTGACCTCCTTAGGACGCGACCCCACCACGGAAGACAAAAACACAGGTTTCCATGGCATTAACAGGCTTATATTGACAGCCAGTTTGGACATGTGATGACAAGGTCTATTTCAGAAAGAGACAAACTTTCCGTTAAGTTATGCCTGCACATGTAGATGGGGTCAGAGTTTTTTTGGGGGGGTGTTAGTAAGAAGGATATCGGAGAGTAACAGAGGGTCAGCAAACAATGGCTGACGCCCGACGGGGATTTGATGTTGTGTGAGGAAAAACCCAAAGAAAATAACAGGCATAAAGCAGCAGAAGGCACTAAGCCAATTCAAGTTTGCAACATGGGGTCACGTAGACCGCAGAGTTCTATTGTTGCTTATAAACTGGGTGGTTAAAACCCTGAATGCTGATTGGCTGACAGCCGTGGTATATCAGACCGAATACCACGGGTATGACAAAACATTTATTTTTACTGCTCTAATATCATTGGAACCGGTTTATAATAGCAATAAGGCACGTCAGGGGTTTGTGGTATATGGCCAATAATGTATCCAGGCACTCCGCGTTGCGTCGTGCTTAAGAACAGCCCTTAGCCGTGGTAAATTGGCCATATGCCACACCCCCTCGGGCCTCATTGCTGAACTATCCACTGCCTTTAGCTTACATTTTTGGAAGGGAACTGCCAGAGCTCTCATTAGACCAGAATGTCAGGTAGGGCAACCCATCCAAAGTGCACATCGACCAAGCAGTACAGATCTGAGAAACAACATGGCCGCCTGAGAAAGAGCATCAAGGGTTGCGAACCTTTGTACAAAGTATCTGCCGGGGGTTCAGGGATTGATTGGCCTTGCCTTGTAACTCACGGCCACATTGTTCTAGTTCCTCTTCTCTCTCTCTCTCTCTCTCTCTCTCTCTCTCTCTCTCTCTCTCTCTCTCTCTCTCTCTCTCTCTGTCTCTCTCTCTCTCTCTCTCTCTCTCTCTCTCTCTCTCTCTCTCTCTCTCTGCTCTCTCTCTCTCTCTGTCTCTCTCTCTCTCTCTCTCTCTCTCTCTCTCTCTCTCTCTCTCTCTCTCTCTCTCTCTCTCTCTCTCTCTCTCTCTCTCTCTCTCTCAGTGAGTTTTGCGGTCTGCTTTGTTGAGTGTGTGGGACCTCATGGTTGCCATGGTCTGCCTAGGGCCTTCCTCCACTTACTGGCTGCTGACCAGACAAGGTCATGGAGAAAGAAGTGATGCATGCGCCGTGATGCGACCATAGTTCATGTTAAGTTTACCAGAGGGAGAGCACATACAGTACCATACTTCTCTTCCCCCTCTCTTTCTGTCCTGCTCCCCAGTTCACCTGTTACATAATACAGTGGCCTGTGTTCTGACTCCACATTCTAGCCATTACCTTCTCCTCTATGGTAGTGATGTGGTGGCTGTATTCTCAGTGTTCACCTTCCCCAGTGTATCCTCCTCCTGAGTAGTGTGTGACTCTGTCTGTTCTTTATTCCAGGAGCCGGGGAGGGAAGAGGTTCTGGTGCTGCAGCTGAAGGAGAAGGACGAGCTGATCCTCCGACTGCAGGCTGAACTGGTGAGAGATACTGTAGCACTACCACCATGTGTGAGAAGACTGTCTGAAAATTGAATGTAATGTATGTGGGTTCTTCCATTAGAAATTCAGTTCACTCCCGATACAGTACAATTCAATACAGAGGCACACTAGTGACTTCTCAGGATGCACATGTGCTGTCTTTTAATAGTTGCCTGTGCAAAACAGAATCAACAGGGTCCCATTGACATAGCAGCTCCTTTTGGGTTTGGAGCACCTCAGCACGGTGCACATAGACAGCATCATCTCAGCACGGTGCACATAGACAGCATCATCTCAGCACGGTGCACATAGACAGCATCATCTCAGCACGGTGCACATAGACAGCATCATCTCAGCACGGTGCACACAGACAGCATCATCTCAGCACGGTGCACACAGACAGCATCATCTCAGCACGGTGCACACAGACAGCATCATCTCAGCACGGTGCACATAGACAGCATCATCTCAGCACGGTGCACATAGACAGCATCATCTCAGCACGGTGCACATAGACAGCATCATCTCAGCACGGTACACAAGCATCATCTCAGCACGGTGCACATAGACAGCATCATCTCAGCACGGTGCACATAGACAGCATCTCAGCACGGTGCACACAGACAGCATCATCTCAGCACGGTGCACATAGACAGCATCATCTCAGCACGGTACACATAGACAGCATCATCTCAGCACGGTGCACATAGACAGCATCATCTCAGCACGGTGCACATAGACAGCATCATCTCAGCACGGTGCACATAGACAGCATCTCAGCACGGTGCACATAGACAGCATCATCTCAGCACGGTGCACACAGACAGCATCATCTCAGCACGGTGCACACAGACAGCATCATCTCAGCACGGTGCACATAGACAGCATCATCTCAGCACGGTGCACATAGACAGCATCTCAGCTTCTAGTCGTTCCTTTGAGTGGACAGGACTTGCTGCTCTGAGAGACATGCACACACAGACTGTGGAGATTATACAGGGAATGGTGAGGAGCTAGACTGACTGAAGAACACAAATATATCAGGTACACTAGAGTGGATGATAACAACGACAGGAGAGAGACAGAGAGAGGAGCAGGGGAGTCCATCAGCAGAGGGCACTTTTTCTCTCTCTCTCTCTCTCATTCTTTCTCTCTCTCTCTCTCCCTCTCCATTTGTTTCCTTGTTTAGGACTTTCTCTCTCTCTCTCTCCCTCTCCATTTGTTTCCTTGTTTAGGACTTTCTCTCTCTCTCTCCCTCTCCATTTGTTTCCTTGTTTAGGACTTTCTCTCTCTCTCTCTCCCCTCTCCATTTGTTTCCTTGTTTGGACTTTCTCTCTCTCTCTCCCTCTCCATTTGTTTCCTTGTTTAGGACTTTCTCTCTCTCTCTCCCTCTCCATTTGTTTCCTTGTTTAGGACTTTCTCTCTCTCTCTCTCCCTCTCCATTTGTTTCCTTGTTTAGGACTTTCTCTCTCTCTCTCTCCCTCTCCATTTGTTTCCTTGTTTAGGACTTTCTCTCTCTCTCACTCCCTCTCCATTTGTTTCCTTGTTTAGGACTTTCTCTCTCTCTCTCCCTCTCCATTTGTTTCCTTGTTTAGGACTTTCTCTCTCTCTCTCTCCCTCTCTATTTGTTTCCTTGTTTAGGACTTTCTCTCTCTCTCTCCCTCTCCATTTGTTTCCTTGTTTAGGACTTTCTCTCTCTCTCTCTCTCTCCCTCTCCATTTGTTTCTTTGTTTAGGACTTTCTCTCTCTCTCTCCCTCTCCATTTGTTTCCTTGGTTCTCTCCAGCTTGTCACACTCAGCACTACTCTCCTCTCCCCTTCGTTAATAGAGATTAAAGAGAAATATGAAGATTGACTAACAAAGGAACAAGTATAGTGTTGGTAAATGCTTATTTTAATCACATTTGATCCAATTTAGAAAGCTAAAATAAATTATTACTTTTTTTTTGGGGGGGGGGAACCGTATCAAAACCTAGCTTTATATTTGATTTGAAAACCAAAACAAGTTATTGGGTTTGTTGTTGTTTTAATAGAGAATTTATGTTTCCAAAATAGTCTGGAATGTAAAGTGTTTTTCTAGGTTTGTAGAGCTGTTAATATTGTAATGTGAAACATGTATCATTTGACATGTTGCTCCTGAGGCTTCGTTTATCATCTTTTATATATACTATGTCATATGCCTAGCACTGCCAGTATGCCCCACAGAGGCAGTTCCCGTTTGACATCTGTGTATTTGCACATTCTGGTTCTAGGTACCGATTGCTCCTCTCGCCTTCTCTTCAGACTACCATATGGTCCATAAGAAAACACACCGAGCAATGTGGTGTTGGCCCAGCTCAGATAAGGATGGCCCAATCAATCAGGTTCCTCATGAAACAAGGATCTTAGCCAAAGACGAGGGATGTTGGGAGACCCCCATACTGTTTGAAGTCTGGCGCTGGTGGTGTAACCATACTTACCCTCGTGCAGATTGCATGCTGCATACACCAGCCATGTTTGCTGCCACAGCATAACCCACTTTAATTCAGGACATGTGCCTCGGACTGCGAACCAGAATTGAAACCCTAATTGATGGAATTGATATTAACAGAAAGTAAAGCTCACCAGGGTCATTTGCAGGGGAATCGTCGGCAGCCAAGAAAAAAAAGGGCGATATTTTCAAGGAAAGGGCAGCTCTTAGCCAACATCCCCGCTAGCACGCTGCTAAATCTGTCAGCTGAGAAGTATTCATTAAGCCAGAGTAAGACCTCGCAGTGCGTTGGCCAGCACTACCTGTCTGCATTGGCCAGCACTACCTGTCTGTTTTCATTAGCCTTTTGTTTTCTCTGGTGCACTTTGCAAGGTGCCGTGGTCCAAGATTTGGCTGCGAAATCCTCCCTGCATGTCTTTCAAAAAAACGTTCCTGCCCCAGTGATTTTAGGGTTTGTTACTTGGATGGAGTTTAATATTTTATATATTTTTTTGCATGTGGTGTTTCTTAAACTGTGTGCACTAACAAGAGTTAGTAGTAAGACCAATGATGTACAGTATACATCATTGAGTAAGACCAGGGCCAGGAGTTTTCCCAGGTCAGGCCACTTGGTCAAGCCAAAGCTCCTGGCCCTAACTATGATATATCATTTGGGCCAGGAGTTTTTCCTGACCCCGTGACCTGACCTGGGAAAACTCCTGGCCCCTAGTATGAGTGACCGTCCCTGATGTTGGTCTGTGTGTTCTGCGTGCAGGAGAGTGATGTTGGTCTGTGTGTTCTGCGTGCAGGAGAGTGATGTTGGTCTGTGTGTTCTGCGTGCAGGAGAGTGATGTTGGTCTGTGTGTTCTGCGTGCAGGAGAGTGATGTTGGTCTGTGTGTTCTTCGTGCAGGAGAGTGATGTTGGTCTGTGTGTTCTGCGTGCAGGAGAGTGATGTTGGTCTGTGTGTTCTGCGTGCAGGAGAGTGATGTTGGTCTGTGTGTTCTGCGTGCAGGAGAGTGCCAAAGCTGCCCTGAAACCCACCTGCCAAAAAGCTGACAGAACCACGCAGACTGACCCCCCTGGATCAGAGGTGAGTACACATCACCAGTTGGAACTGCTAATGCTCCCAGGCGGTTAAGCATCTGACATCTTTAGAATTGAATATGGCCTCCCATATATCTTTCCTTTTGGAGATGTCCCAGACTCACCGTAGCATCAGTGGTATCTCACTGCCATTATAAAGTGCCGTCTATTCCCTGAGTGCTCTGTGTTCAGCCCTGTGTTGTGTTCAGCCTGCAGCAGATGACATGGCCTGCCTAGCTGAGGGAGTTGGAACAGTTTGGGAACATGGGGGCGATATCAGATGACTGCCTAAAAAAGCCTTCCCTATAATAGCAACAACAAAAAAAAGCATACTGAGTTTGCTTTTTCCGAATTGTCTCCGGAAACTTTCCCCACTGTGTACACAATTACAATGGATATCGTTCTTAAAGTTGCAATGTGTAACTTTTTGGGCGAACCGACCAAATTCACATAGAAATGTGAGTTATAGATCTATCATTCTACTTGAAAGAAAGTCTTAAGAAGCGGTAGATATGTTCTATGTGCGCTAGTTCTATGCTTCCCGTTCTTGCTTTTGTTTCTTTTACTTTCGGTTTTGTACACCAGCTTCAAACAGCTGAAACAACAATATTTTTGGTTATGGAAAATATATTTCATGACGGTTTAGATGGTACAATGATTCTCTACACTATACTTGCTTATTTTGTCACATAAACTGAAATTAGGCAAACTGTTAGTTTTAGCAACCAGGAAATTGGCGGCGCGATTTCTGCACAGTGCACCTTTAACTAGGCTAAGTACTATTTACACACACAGCACACATCAACAGACGTAGCACATTTTTCTCATGGTATCAAGTATGGTTTACGTAGTATAATTATTATTTTTTTTTGGGGGGGGGGGTGTGTGTGCTCTTTTCATTTGTGTGTCTAACGATTGGGTTTTCATTTTGGAGTTGCTCGTAAAAAAAAAGGTTTGTCTGTACAATGTGGCGAAGCACGTATGGACCAAAAATGGTCACTTAATCACTTAGTTAAACCTGGAACGGTGGTTGACTTGGTGGAGGGACGCTGCTAGTCCTCTTTTATATTGCCACCGTCACGCTCTGTTTGCCTGCAGCTAAGCAGAGGAGAAAGCACTGAAAGGTTCATCACCGCCATCATTTATCTTCTATCACTCCGAGATGGCTTTTAGTGGCTGCTACATTTCTGTGCCCCGTAGAAACATAAGCTTGTGTGTATAATTTTTTTTCTCGTTAAATGTCTAGTCATTGTTTGCCGTTTTTACTAATGTGTTTCCATAATGTACATTCAAATGGCCCCCTGTAATTGCCTCTCCCGTCGGTTCGGGGCCTAATGCAACACAAAATGTGTGCCAACGAAGAGAGCCCACATACATTATGCTATTGCGTTGCGTAAGTCTTAAGGGCTGTTGTTGTTCTCAAGAGTCCCTCTTCTTTTTTGGAGAAGTGGTGGAGTTGAGAAAAGTGTTGTGTGAAGATGGAGACATCAGCTGTTTCATGTACTGAAACATGCATTTCACACGACCACATTCTAAACCGCACATGATCATGGCACCAGCTGGCGACCCGTTGCCTAGTTTTACAGGTTACTTTACTCAGCAGCAGTAGTAACAGCACCAGATGAGTTGCCCATTTTTAGGCTCCCGTGCGTAGATGCAGCAAACCTATATAGGTTACTGCATCGAGGACAGGCAGATATAGAAAGTGTGTCCACAAGTGGGTCAGCTATTTCGAAAGGCTGGTGCGATTTCAGGAGGTCGTCTTGTTATTTAATATTTTTTTCTGGAGCACCCTCTCTCTCTCTCTCTCCCTCTCTCTCTCTCTCTCCCTCTCTCCCTCTCTCTCCCCCTCTCTCTCTCTCTCTCTCTCTCTCTCTCTCTCTCTCTCTCTCTCTCTCTCTCTCTCTCTCCCTCTCTCCCTCTCTCTCTCCCTTTCTCCCTCTCTCCCTCTCTCTCTCTCCATCAGAGCTAATTAGCTTACAGGCAGAGGCAGAGCTAGCGCTGTCGTCTCTTCTTCCAGGCCCCCCCAACATCACCAGGGACTGGCCTGCCCTGTTTTCCCGGCACCGGACACTCTGTTTTTGGCATCAGTCCTGTCCACCCTGCTCCCAAAGAACCAAGGCTCTGGAGCAAAGACTTCTCAAAGTCCTGGGAAGTTGTTAAGCCACGCAGCCGGAAGAGCATGTTCCTCCTACATAGGTGGAGCAAGGAAGGGAGGAAGAATTGGGTTTGAAAGTAATACTTGAAGTGTAGATGGCCCTTGACAACTAGGGAGCAAGGCAGTCGAATGACTCAACAAATTGAATAGATGTGAAGCCTCTCGCTTCTTCAGACAGTATTTAAGGATTTTCAACGCTGAGAGAGAGAGAGATAGAGTTGTTGCCAAAAGGAGAGGCTATTTTATGTCCTGCAGAGACGTTTAAGAGCTCAAGGTACATGCTACTTTAACGTTTTCAGGGGCTTAAATTAATTGAGATTGCTTTCCTATCCAAGCCAATTTTCATTCGCATTCTTAAGAGGGACGTTTTATAGGGAATCAAAAAGCACTTGATGTGCAACACTCTCTCCATCTCTTTCTCTTCTTCTTACCCTTCTCTCCAGTCTTCTAGTGGTCACTCCAGTCGTCTAGTGGTCACTCCAGTCTTCTAGTGGTCTCTCCAGTCTTCTAGTGGTCACTCCAGTCTTCTAGTGGTCACTCCAGTCTTCTAGTGGTCACTCCAGTCTTCTAGTGGTCTCTCTAGTCTTCTAGTGGTCACTCCAGTCTTCTAGTGGTCACTCCAGTCTTCTAGTGGTCTCTCCAGTCTTCTAGTGGTCACTCCAGTCTTCTAGTGGTCTCTCCAGTCTTCTAGTGGTCACTCCAGTCTTCTAGTGGTCTCTCCAGTCTTCTAGTGGTCTCTCCAGTCTTCTAGTGGTCTCTCTAGTCTTCTAGTGGTCACTCCACTCTTCTAGTGGACTCTCTAGTCTTCTAGTGGTCACTCCAGTCTTCTAGTGGTCTCTCCAGTCTACTAGTGGTCACTCCAGTCTTCTAGTGGTCTCTCCAGTCTTCTAGTGGTCTCTCCAGTCTTCTAGTGGTCTCTCCAGTCTTCTAGTGGTCACTCCAGTCTTCTAGTTGTCACTCCAGTCTTCTAGTGGTCTCTCTAGTCTTCTAGTGGTCACTCCATTCTTCTAGTGGTCACTCCAGTCTTCTAGTGGTCTCTCCAGTCTTCTAGTGGTCTCTCTAGTCTTCTAGTGGTCACTCCACTCTTCTAGTGGTCTCTCTAGTCTTCTAGTGGTCACTCCAGTCTTCTAGTGGTCTCTCCAGTCTACTAGTGGTCACTCCAGTCTTCTAGTGGTCTCTCCAGTCTTCTAGTGGTCTCTCCAGTCTTCTAGTGGTCTCTCCAGTCTTCTAGTGGTCACTCCAGTCGTCTAGTGGTCACTCCAGTCTTCTAGTGGTCTCTCTAGTCTTCTAGTTGTCACTCCAGTCTTCTAGTGGTCACTCCAGTCTTCTAGTGGTCACTCCAGTCTTCTAGTGGTCTCTCTAGTCTTCTAGTGGTCACTCCAGTCTTCTAGTGGTCACTCCAGTCTTCTAGTGGTCTCTCCAGTCTTCTAGTGGTCACTCCAGTCTTCTAGTGGTCTCTCCAGTCTTCTAGTGGTCACTCCAGTCTTCTAGTGGTCTCTCCAGTCTTCTAGTGGTCTCTCCAGTCTTCTAGTGGTCTCTCTAGTCTTCTAGTGGTCACTCCACTCTTCTAGTGGACTCTCTAGTCTTCTAGTGGTCACTCCAGTCTTCTAGTGGTCTCTCCAGTCTACTAGTGGTCACTCCAGTCTTCTAGTGGTCTCTCCAGTCTTCTAGTGGTCTCTCCAGTCTTCTAGTGGTCACTCCAGTCTTCTAGTTGTCACTCCAGTCTTCTAGTGGTCTCTCTAGTCTTCTAGTGGTCACTCCATTCTTCTAGTGGTCACTCCAGTCTTCTAGTGGTCACTCCAGTCTTCTAGTGGTCACTCCAGTCTTCTAGTGGTCACTCCAGTCTTCTAGTGGTCACTCCATTCTTCTAGTGGTCACTCCAGTCTTCTAGTGGTCACTCCAGTCTTCTAGTGGTCTCTCTAGTCTTCTAGTGGTCACTCCATTCTTCTAGTGGTCACTCCAGTCTTCTAGTGGTCACTCCAGTCTTCTAGTGGTCACTCCAGTCTTCTAGTGGTCACTCCAGTCTTCTAGTGGTCACTCCAGTCTTCTAGTGGTCACTCCATTCTTCTAGTGGTCACTCCAGTCTTCTAGTGGTCACTCCAGTCTTCTAGTGGTCTCTCCAGTCTTCTAGTGGTCACTCCAGTCTTCTAGTGGTCACTCCAGACTTCTAGTGGTCACTCCATTCTTCTAGTGGTCTCTGTTGTTGCTACTTTAGTGCTGAGCAATTAGTGCTTTTTGAGGCCGTTTTGGTTCAATACATTTTTTTAAATCACGGATTTCAGTTTTGTTGGTTGAATGCTGTAACTACTTATCACTTATTAACCATAATTTATTCACATGACTTTACTTACTTCAGTTGTTGTGTATGTTACATTTGTTTTATTTGATTACTTTATTATTTCATTCCAAGTCATCATCTCATCTCTATAGAGCAGCTCTGCCTATGCTGTCTGACAAAATCACTATTTTAGTAGTTCTTCAAAGTAAACAAGGCATACTTTTATGACTGCTGAATACCAACTATCAGTGACTTAGATCATGTATTTTCAGATAGAGATACCTCACGAAGCAACTGCTCTCTATCCCTCTCAATCACACGTTCTTCTGTCTCTTCTCTCCCTCTCCGTGTCTACCCACCCCACACAGAGCAGACAAGTAGGCGTGCAATGGATTATGGTCATTGTAGTTAATTACCATGTTTTCTGCGCTAAACTATGTAGAATATTGGCCTGTTGGAAACTACAGCTCCCTACTACATTACACAGTTCGGGCATAATCTGATTTATTTCTAGAGAAACTGGAATTCAAATAATTGAACCAATACTGGTCAATTAGTTGTTTAAAAAACGAAAAATAACATATGTTGGTCAATCGCTCAGCTCTACGCTATTTAAAAGGATGAAGGGGATCGCTAGAAGCCCGGGAATTTATAGTGTGCCTGTAAGCTGTTGGAGACATTTAAATGGAAAAAACATTTAAGAGATCATTTGGTCACCCTCTATAGGGGAGATATGATGTTAAATGGATTGCCTTTTTCTTCCAGAAGATTGCTCTCACAGCCATAAATCTGTTTTTAGTGGAATGACAGACTTATTAAAGAGGCTCCATGAACATGGAGTAGACAGCTATCCCTGTGCCTGCTGTGCCAGTCAGGTCCCAGCGGGGGTTCTGTGCTGAGAGCAAGCCACCCTCCTGCTCACCCCTTCACTGTTCTGTAGACACCTGTCTAAAGATGCATGGCGACCATTTCAAGTCCCAGCCTCAAACTGCCTTTCTGAACTTTTTCTGTCACCGACGAACCATTGACCCCTCTCTTTAAAGTCCCTGTGATGTTATGTCCGGACAGAACTGTGTGTAAGGATGCCTCGCTCCCCCAAACACCCCCTGCTGGGTGTCCTCTGGTGATTCCTACTTCTCTCACGTCTGTCCTCGATCCTGAACTCAGTTCGTGACACTTTTAGTATTCTGAGAGGCACCTTCAGAGCGTTCCACTCTTTCCTAATCTCTGATCCCAGCTGGAGAGATGGGAGCGCATCAGGGGTGTAAGAAGGGGCTTCCACTGCGACACACTTCCCACAACAAAACTCCCCCATTCAGTTTCTCTGTTTTGATTGTGTTGTTTGTATCTGTTGTTGGTTTATTCTCGGTGCAATCATAGTGTGTCTTTGAACGAGGAGCCAGGGTTGAGCTTCAGAGGGAGCTGGGAGTGAGGGTCAGGAATGTAATAGAATGTGCTATTGACAGCCACTGTGTTGACAACTATATGGGCCAGGATTTGAGATCGAAACTGAGGAAAAGTGGGACGAAGATGTCTGTGTGAATTGTGATAGGACCAGAGGGGGAGAAGTGTTTTTTTAAGGCACAGTTTGCCCGTCGCAAAGGTTTGAATGTGACACATTATTGGCATGAATATAGTAGAAATTAATCAATATCACAGCAGTTTCAAGTTTCAATATAGTTTCGCGTTTTAATGTCACATGCACAAGTACAGTGAAATGCCTTTCTTGCAAACTCAAAACCCAACAATGCAATAATCAATAACAATCTAATACAAAAACATAAAAAACACAGAATAAGAAATAATGAAGAATACTAAGTAAGTAATCAGTGATGTAGGTAGATATGTATAGGGGTAAGCATCCTATATACAGGGTCATAGTCTATGGCAGAGAGTATAGTCTATGGCTTGGGTGGTTGAAGTCTTTAACGATTTTCCAGCCCTTCCTACCACACCGCCTGATATAGATGTCCTGGATGGCAGGGAGCTCGGCCCCAGTGATGTACTGGGCTGTCCGCACCACCATCTGTAGCGCCATGCGATCTATGGCGGTGCTATTGCCATACCAGGCAGTGATGCAGCCAGTCAAAATGCTCTCAATGGTACAGCTGTAGAACTTTTTGAGGATTTGAGGGCCCATGCCAAATCTTTTTCAACCTGAGGGGGAAGATGCGCTGTCGCTCCTTCTTCACGACTGTGAGCATGTGTTTGGACCATTTTAAGTCTTTAGTGATTTGGACACCGAGGAACTTGAAGCTCTCGACCTGCTCCACTGCGGCCCCGTCGATGTGGATGGGGGCGTGTTCGCCCCCCCGTTTCCAATAGTCCACGATCAGCTCCTTGGTCTTACTGACGTTGAGGGAGAGGTTGTTGTCCCGGCACCACACTGCCAGGTCTCTGACCTCCTCCTTGTAGGCTGACTCATCATCGCCGGTGATCAGGCCTACCACTGTCGTGTCGTCAGCAAACTTGATGATGGTGTTGGAGTCGTGCGTGGCCACACAGACATGGGTAAACAGAGAGTATAGGAGGGGACTAAGCACACACCCCTGTAGGGCCCCTGTGTTGAGGGTGAGCGTGGCGGAGGTGATGTTGCCTACCCTCACCCCCTGGGGTCGGCCCGTCAGGAAGTCCAGGATCCAGTTGCAGAGGGAGGTGTTCAGAACCAGAGTCCTAAGCTTGGTGACAAGCTTGGAGGGGACAATGGTGTTGAACGCTGATCTGTAGTCAATGAACAGCATTCTCACATAGGTGTTCCTCTTATTTAGGTGGGTGAGGGCAATGTGGAGAGCAATTGAGATTGCGTCATCTATGGATCTGTTGGGGCGGTATGTAAATTGGAGTGGGTCTAGGTGGAGTTAATGTGTGCCTTAACCAGCACCTCAAAGCACTTACTAATTACAGTAGTGAGTACCACAGGTCGGTAGTCATTGTGCCATGAAGCCTTAGAGTTCTTGGGGACAGGAATGATGGTGGTCATCTTAAAACATGTGGGGGTTACAGACTGGGACAAGGAGAGGTTGGAAATGACTGTGAATATACCTGCCAGCTGTTCTGCGCATGCTCTGAGAACGCGCCCTGGAATACCGTCGGGGGGCCCTTGCGGGTGTTGACCTGATTAACGACCCTTCTCACGTCGGCATTAGAGAGCGAGATCACCCAATCCTCTGGGTCGGTGACGGCCCTCACACCCGGCACGATGTTGTTAAAGCTTGCATAAAATGCATTGAGTTCGTCTGGTAGAGAGGCATCGTTGAGCAGATCACGGCTGGCCCTTCCGCTGTAATCTACTGTAGCCCCTGTCACATGCTGCGGGGGGCGGAGCCTGTGTAGTATGATTCCACCTTATTCCTATATTGTCCTTTTGCTAGTTTGATGACTCTGCGAATGCATTTCTACTTCCCCCTCTTTTTAAATGCATTTCTACTTCCCCCTCTTTTTAAATGCATTTCTACTTCCCCCTCTTTTTAAATGCATTTCTACTTCCCCCTCTTTTTAAATGCATTTCTACTTCCCCCTCTTTTTAAATGCATTTCTACTTCCCCCTCTTTCTGCTGTCCCTCCATCCCTGCTCATCTTTATAGTACTGGCTCTGTCCTCCTTCTCCCAGGGCTCATATCAGTGCATGCAAAGGTGATTGAATGAGTTCTCGCCTGTGTCCAGAGCACAGCTCTTAACCATAACTCTTCCCGGGCTCCTGAAACTGAGTCTAGCGAAGGGGGGGGAGGGGGTGAGGATCGGACTATTAAGCCTGATGTAACGCCAGGGGAGTGTGGGACGGGCCCCGGAGCCTGGGCCCCTGTCCGTATCCCCGTGTCTGCATGTTTATGTGTAGTCTGGGCGGAGGCAGAGTTATTAGGCCCCTGAACAGAAGAGTGTTTTTACAGTGGTTTTTACTGGCCAAGGTGTCCCTCCATCTGCCTGCTGTACGGCTGCAGCAGCTCGCCCCACCGCCCAGACGCAGCCAGGGTCTTGTAAACACAGGAGGGCGTTAAGTGAGGCAGGTGGAACCCAGGGGGAGACGTACAGGCATGGGCTTTGGCACTCATCCATACTGAATCAGATGAAGGTTATGTGAAGGAAACCTGAAGTTTTTTCCTGACCTTGTGAACCGACCAGGAGATCATCGTGCTTGGGACTAACTCCTGGCCCTACATCAACAGGACTAACTCCTGGCCCTAAATGAACAGAACTAGCTCCTGGTCATACATCAACAGAACTAACTCCTGGTCCTACATCAAGGATGCACTGGTTTTCCTCTGTTTTAACGTTGGTATTTAAGGCAGTTAACCCCCCATGTTATATCCACCCCTGACCCGTTCCAGTATCACTGACGTCGATACCAAGACGTGTGTGTGTGTTTTTGTTTGCAGGCCAGAGCATGCGGGAGCTAAGTGAGTGGTTTTTGATCTGGACTTGTCTATGTGTTTTCGTGTTTCCTGCATGGTGGACTACTGGAGAATGATCCCTGCACCGTACTGCACTGTAGAGAGTGTCCCCTGCACCGGAAGCATGCATGGCATGCCAGCACGGCCCTGGCATCTCTCCTAGTCAAGGCACTACTAGACCTTCTTCTCGGGTCCCCTTTCTGTCTCTGACCCTCGACCCCCAGTCACTGGACCTCCGTAAGCTTCCTCTTCCTGTCAGCCTTCTTCCTCCCACCTCATAGTCCTGTGTCGGCTGAGCAGAGGTCACTGCCTCATGCCCTGGCTCACCTCTGGCTGACCTCTGGATAACCTCTCCAGTCTGTGATCCAGTGGCAGTACGGTCTAACCCAGCCACATACCTCCTCTCTGCTAGTGCACTGCTTTCATTAGGATTTCTACTGTGTAGTATGAATCACTCACTTTCCCTTTGGTCCATGTTGTGGTCCTGGTCTTGCATGATGGGTATACCCAGGTTCTGCCCTTGTTTCAATTTATTTCAGTTCTGTGATTGTGGTTTGTTACTAAACAGTCACCTTGCACCCACTAACAGAGCTGTTAGTTTGACACGGAGGAGGGTGTGTGTGTGTGTGTGTGTGTGTGTGTGTGTGTGTGTGTGCCTGCCTGCGTGTTTGTACGTTGGATCGTGCCTGCGTGTTGGTACCAGGTGGACTGGAGGTGTGAGAGGAGTGAACAGACAGTGGGCTGCCTTGCTTTCTACCTACAGGGCAGTAACAGGGATGGCAGTAACAGGGAAGGCAGTAACAGGGATGGCAGTAACAGGGATAGCAGTAACAGGGAAGGCAGTAACAGGGAAGGCAGTAACAGGGAAGGCAGTAACAGGGAAGGCAGTAACAGGGAAGGCAGTAACAGGGATGGCAGTAACAGGGATGGCAGTAACAGGGATGGCAGTAACAGGGAATGCAGTAACAGGGAAGGCAGTAACAGGGAAGGCAGTAACAGGGAAGGCAGTAACAGGAATGGCAGTAACAGGGAAGGCAGTAACAGGGAAGGCAGAAAGTAACAGGGAAGGCAGTAACAGGGATGGCAGTAACAGGGAAAGCAGTAACAGTGAAGGCACTAACAGGGAAGGCATTAACAGGGATGGCAGTAACAGGGATGGCAGTAACAGGGATGGCAGTAACAGGGAAGGCAGTAACAGGGAAGGCAGTAACAGGGAAGGCAGTAACAGGGAAGGCAGTAACAGGGATGGCAGTAACAGTGAAGGCAGTAAGTAACAGTGAAGGCAGTAAGTAACAGGGAAGGCAGTAACAGGGATGGCAGTAACAGGGAAGGCAGTAACAGGGAAGGCATTAACACGGATGGCAGTAACACGGAAGGCAGTAACAGGGGAGGCAGTAACAGGGAAGGCAGTAACAGGGATGGCAGTAACAGGGATGGCAGTAACAGGGAAGGCAGTAACAGGGATGCCAGTAACAGGGAAGGCAGTAACAGGGAAGGCAGTAACAGGGATGGCAGTAACAGGGAAGGCATAAAGTAACAGGGATGGCAGTAACAGGGAAGGCAGTAACAGGGAAGGCAGTAACAGGGAAGGCAGTCACAGGGAAGGCAGTAACAGGGATGGCAGTAACGGGGATGGCAGTAACAGGGAAGGCAGTAACAGGGAAGACAGAAAGTAACAGGGAAGGCAGTAACAGGGAAGGCTGTAACAGGGAAGGCTGTAACAGGGATGGCAGTAACAGGGAAGGCAGTAACAGGGAAGGCAGTAACAGGGATGGCAGTAACAGGGATGGCAGTAACAGGGAAGGCAGAAAGTAACAGGGAAGGCTGTAACAGGGATGGCAGTAACAGGGAATGCAGAAAGTAACGCGGAAGGCAGTAATAGGGATGGCAGTAACAGGGAAGGCAGTAACAGGGAAGGCAGTAACAGGGATGACAGTAACAGGGAATGCAGTAACATGGAAGGCAGTAACAGGGATGGCAGTAACCGGGATGGCAGTAACCGGGATGGCAGTAACAGAGATGGCAGTAACATGGAAGGCAGTAACAGGGAAGGCAGTAACAGGGATGGCAGTAACAGGGAAGGCAGTAACAGGGAAGGCAGTAACAGGGATGGCAGTAACAGTGAAGGCAGTAAGTAACAGTGAAGGCAGTAAGTAACAGGGAAGGCAGTAACAGGGAAGGCAGTAACATGGAAGGCAGTAACAGGGAAGGCAGTAACAGGGAAGGCAGTAACATGGATGGCAGTAACACGGAAGGCAGTAACAGGGGAGGCAGTAACAGGGATGGCAGTAACAGGGAAGGCAGTAACAGGGATGGCAGTAACAGGGATGGCTGTAACAGGGAAGGCAGTAACAGGGATGGCAGTAACAGGGAAGGCAGTAACAGGGAAGGCAGTAACAGTGATGGCAGTAACAGGGATGGCAGTAACAGGGAAGGCAGTAACAGGGAAGGCATAAAGTAACAGGGATGGCAGTAACAGGGAAGGCAGTAACAGGGAAGGCAGTCACAGGGAAGGCAGTCACAGGGATGGCAGTAACAGGGAAGGCAGTAACAGGGAAGACAGAAAGTAACAGGGAAGGCAGTAACAGGGAAGGCTGTAACAGGGAAGGCAGTAACAGTGATGGCAGTAACAGGGAAGGCAGTAACAGGGAAGGCAGTAACAGGGATGGCAGTAACAGGGAAGGCAGTAACAGGGAAGGCAGAAAGTAACAGGGAAGGCTGTAACAGGGATGGCAGTAACAGGGAATGCAGAAAGTAACGGGGAAGGCAGTAATAGGGATGGCAGTAACAGGGAAGGCAGTAACAGGGAAGGCAGTAACAGGGATGGCAGTAACAGGGAAGGCAGTAACAGGGAAGGCAGTAACAGGGAAGGCAGTAACAGGGATGGCAGTAACAGGGAAGGCAGTAACAGGGAAGGCAGTAACAGGGATGGCAGTAACAGGGAAGGCAGTAACAGGGATGGCAGTAACAGGGAAGGCAGTAACAGGGATGGCAGTAACAGGGAAGGCAGTAACAGGGAAGGCAGTAACAGGGATGGCAGTAACAGGGAAGGCAGTAACAGGGATGGCAGTAACAGGGAAGGCAGTAACAGGGAAGGCAGTAACAGGGAAGGCAGTAACAGTGATGGCAGTAACAGGGAAGGCAGTAACAGGGATGGCAGTAACAGGGAAGGCAGTAACAGTGATGGCAGTAACATGGATGGCAGTAACAGGGAAGGCAGTAACAGGGGAGGCAGTAACAGGGATGGCAGTAACAGGGAAGGCAGTAACAGGGAAGGCAGTAACAGGGAAGGCAGTAACAGTGATGGCAGTAACAGGGAAGGCAGTAACAGTGATGGCAGTAACATGGATGGCAGTAACAGGGAAGGCAGTAACAGGGATGAAAGCTCCAGAGTAGTGTACCAAGGTGGAGCTGCTTGCTGCAGGGTGTGTCTGTGTATATTATTCCTTTGATCCTTTTTGGGTTTCCCACTGAGGTACGTCTTGTTGCCTGGTTTAGACATGCAACCATACACAGACAAGTACGGGGATACACACAACCTCTGAAATACCCCCGAACTGTGGAGTCCAACCACTTCTGAGGGTTCGGTTGGTAAATAATTTCATCATCTGAGAACATTGCTTGTCATATTCTCTAGGTTGTATTATGTGTCCACCAACTCACATCACAAACTCACTAGTTTCACAGCCAGTAGGAGAGTGCATGTTCCTTTGGCATCTGTGCTGTTTGTGTTTGAACCTGGCTTCTGTCTGTGTTGTGTAATTGGAGAGTGTCTCTGCCTATAATTAACAGCTGCTCTATGCTGAATCGTTATACAGGATTAAATTGAGATAAGTGCGCTGGCTCCTGGCCAGGCTAGCGTGGGCCAATCTGAACAACTACCATGTTCACCATAATGAGATGTCTTCCCAGAGGAGGAGGGCTACACGCCTCCTAGCACCTCTCTGCTCTGCTGCTAGCCACTTCCTGTAGTGACCCCCGGTCACACACACACACACATAGGCACGCACGAAGGCGTACACAGACGCACACATGTACACACACACAGACACAGTCATGAGCACGCACGCACGCACGCACACACACACACACACACACACACACACACACACACACACACACACACACACACACACACACACACACACACACACACACACACACACACACACACACACACACACACACCACAACACTACCAGGAACCATCGGGATGGAATGGAGGGGAGAGAGAGGGGAGAGAAGATGGAGTGTGGTAGAGGGGGCAATTATGGAAAGAGTGGAGAGGGAGAAGAGGGGGAGAAGGAGGGAGGAGGGAGGGGGGGAGGAGGAGGGAGGAGGAGGAGGGAGAGGGAGGGAGCAGGAGGGAGGAGGGAGAAGGAGTGAGGAGGAGGAGGAGGAGGGAGAAGGAGGGAGGAGGAGGGAGGGAGGGGGGGAGGAGGGAGAAGGAGGGAGGAGGGAGAAGGAGGGAGGGAGGAGGAGGGAGAAGGAGGGAGGGAGGAGGAGGAGGGAGAAGGAGGGAGGGAGGGGAGGGAGGGAGGGAGGAGGAGGAGGAGGGGGAGGGAGGGAGGGAGGAGGAGGGAGGAGGGTGAGAGGGAGGAGGAGGGATAAGGAGGGAGGAGGGAGAAGGAGGGAGGAGGAGGAGGGAAAAGGAAGAGGAGGAGGAGGGTGGGAGGGAGGAGGAGGAGGGAGAAGGAGGGAGGGAGGAGGAGGGAGAAGGAGGGGGAGGGAGAAGGAGGGAGGAGGAGGAGGAGGGAAAAGGAGGGAGGGAGGGAGGAGGAGGGAGGAGGGTGGAAGGGAGAAGGCGGGAGGAGGAGAAGGGAGGGAGGAGGGTGGGAGGTGGGAGGGAGAAGGAGGGAAGGAAGGAGGGAGAAGGAGGGAGGAGGAGAAGGAGGGAGGAGGAGGAGGTAGAAGGAGGGAGGAGGGAGAAGGAGGGAGAAGAAGAGGGAGGAGGAGAAGGAGGGAGAAGGAGAGGGGGAGGAAGAGGAGGGTGGGAGGAGGGAGGGAGGAGGGAGAAGGATGGAGGAGGGAGGGAGAGGGAGGGAGGGATGGAGGGAGAAGGAGGGAGGATGGAGAAGGAGTGAGGGAGGGAAGAGGAGGAGGGAGAAGGAGGGAGGGAGGGAGGGAGAAGGGAGGAGGAGGAGGGAGGAGAAGGAGGGAGGAGGGAGAAGGAGGGAGGGAGGAGAAGGAGGAGGGAGAAGAAGGGAGGAGGGAGACTTTGAGCGAGAAGAGAAAGATGTATTTATTGAATAGAGAGACACAAAAACATGATCCCAGTCCCACAGCATGCCCTCCTTCATCAGATGGTAGAGCTGAGAGGAACAGCATGTCCTCTTAAAACAAGTGCAGGATTCAAGTGTTGATACGTTTCTAACCATCTGAGGATAGGTAACAGTGAAATGCATAAACAGTCTCACAATAACTCCAGAAAAAATTATCCTAAAGTGATTTAATTTCAGCTCTTTGAATCAAATCAAAGTTTATTTGTCACATAAAAGAATACAACATAAAGAATGTCAGACCCAGGTGAGGGGAGTTCCTTACTAATTAGTGACCTTAATTCATCAATCGAGTACAAGGGAGGAGTGAAAACCCACAGACACTCGGCCCTCCGTGGACTGAGTTTGGCACGTGGTGTAAAACCATACAGTGAAATGCTTATCTACAAGCTCTACCACAACAATAATGATTGCCACCATATGAATAAAGTACAGTAACACATTTACATTTACATCATTTAGCAGACGCTCTTATCCAGAGCGACTTACAAATTGGTGCATTCAACTTATGATAGCCAGTGGGAAAACCACCTTTATTTTATTTTTTTATGGGGGGTAGGTGTCACGATCGTCTAACATAGAGGACCAATGCGCAGCGTTGAAGGTGAACATATTATATTTATTAAATGATCACACGATCAAAACAACAAACGAAAAACGTGACGTCTATGGTTACAACACAAACCAACACGAACAAACCTTAACGGAACAAAATCCCACAAACCCGAATGAAAAACAGACAGTTTAAATATGGCTCCCAATCAGAGACAACCAACGAACAGCTGACACTCGTTGCCTCTGATTGGGAGTCACTAAGGCAAACATAGAAAACAACAAACCAGAACCCCCAACATAGAAACACACCACATAGAACAAACACACCCTGGCTCAACAACTAGAGTCCCATAGCCAGGGTGTGCCAGTAGGGGAAGAAGGATTACTGTTATACTATTCCAGGTATTCCTTAAAAAGGTAAGGTTTCAAGTGTCTCCGGAAGGTGGTCAGTGACTCCGCTGTCCTGGCGTCGTGGGGGAGCTTGTTCCACCATTGGGGTGCCAGAGCAGCGAATAACTTTGACTGGGCTGAGCAGGAACTGTGCTTCCGTTGAGGTAGGGGAGCTAGCAGGCCAGAGGTGGATGAACGTAGTGCCCTCGTTTGGGTGTAGCACCTCTCATAGAGCACATTCATAACACTTGTTAGAATGACATAGGACCTGCTGCTGTATAGCAAGTTATGACAGGATACGACTGCTATAGTAACAGCTATTCGGGATCCAAATAAACAAATGACACCAAAAGAGCATTCCTTTAATCCTTTTTGGATAATGAAGTCCCTCAGTCGAGGACCTGATTCCGGATTTTGTTCAAGCTGGGCTAAAGCACTTTCAAACAAATGCCTCGATCATTCTGTCCAGATGACATGGACATATTTGGTCAGTCACTCTCTGTCTCAGGCAGATTGGAGGCCTCTGCAACCCAATTACCATCAGATTTGAGGCCTATGTAACCAATTACCATCAGATTGGAGGCCTATGCAACCCAATTACCATCAGATTTGAGGCCTATGTAACCCAATTACCAACAGATTGGAGGCCTATGCAACCCAATTACCATCAGATTTGAGGCCTATGTAACCCAATTACCATCAGATTGGAGGCCTATGTAACCCAATTGCCATCAGATTGGAGGCCTATGTAACCCAATTACCAACAGATTGGAGGCCTATGTAACCCAATTACCATCAGATTGGAGGCCTATGTAACCCAATTACCATCAGATTGGAGGCCTATGTAACCCAATTACCATCAGATTGGAGGCCTATGTAACCCAATTACCATCAGATTGGAGCCCTATGTAACTCAATTACCATCAGACTGGAGGCCTATGTTACCAACAAGTGTCATTGTTGCGGCTTTCTATTGGTCATACCTTTGCACCAGTGAGCAGGGTGAACTTGGTGTCCGTGATAAGTTTGTCAAGGTAACGAACGGCGGTCTAAAGTGCTGACAGAAGGCGTGGTGCCCGGTGGGCCGGTGCGTGGTGCCCGGTGGGGGGTGGGTGACTGTCAGCAGAAGGTGAGGCGTGCTCCAGCAGCCCCTTTCTCCCCCGCGGGCATCGGGAACAGAACGGGGAGGCAGCACCTCGCTGGGGACAGATGGCCCGACAGACAGGAACAGCTAGGCACAATGAACAAGTTAATAAATAATTATCTCAACAATGACACTCGCTACAGGAGGAGGAAGAGGAGGGGACAGGACAGGACAGGCAGCCTAGATACTGTAGACACAGGCAGGGAGATACTGGAGGAGGAGGAGGAGGATGAAGAGGAGGGCTGGACAGGACAGGACAGGCAGCCCAGATACTGTAGACACAGGCAGGGAGATACTGGAGGAGGAGGAGGAAGAGGAGGAGGAGGAAGAGTAGGGGACAGGACAGGCAGCCTAGATACTGTAGACACAGGCAGGGAGATACTGGAGGAGGAGGAAGAGGAGGACTGGACAGGACAGGACAGGCAGCCTAGATACTGTAGACACAGGCAGGGAGATACTGGAGGAGGAGGAGGAAGAGGAGGACTGGACAGGACAGGACAGGCAGCCTAGATACTGTAGACACAGGCAGGGAGATACTGGAGGAGGAGGAGGAAGAGGAGGAGGAGGAAGAGTAGGGGACAGGACAGGGAGCCTAGATACTGTACACACAGGCAGGGAGATACTGGAGGAGGAGGAAGAGGAGGGGACAGGACAGGACAGGACAGGCAGCCCAGATACTGTAGACACAGGCAGGGAGATACTGGAGGAGGAGGAGGAAGAGGAGGACTGGACAGGACAGGACAGGCAGCCTAGATACTGTACACACAGGCAGGGAGATACTGGAGGAGGAGGAAGAGGAGGACTGGACAGGACAGGACAGGCAGCCCAGATACTGTAGACACAGGCAGGGAGATACTGGAGGAGGAGGAAGAGGAGGGGACAGGACAGGACAGGCAGCCCAGACACTGTAGACACAGGCAGGGAGATACTGGAGGAGGAGGAGGAAGAGGAGGACTGGACAGGACAGGACAGGCAGCCTAGATACTGTAGACACAGGCAGGGAGATACTGGAGGAGGAGGAGGAAGAGGAGGACTGGACAGGACAGGACAGGCAGCCCAGACACTGTAGACACAGGCAGGGAGATACTGGAAGAGGAGGACTGGACAGGACAGGACAGGCAGCCTAGATACTGTAGACACAGGCAGGGGAGATACTGGAGGAGGAGGAAGAGGAGGCTGGACAGGACAGGACAGGCAGCCAGATACTGTAGACACAGGCAGGGAGATACTGGAAGAGGAGGACTGGACAGGACAGGACAGGCAGCCTAGATACTGTAGACACAGGCAGGGAGATACTGGAGGAGGAGGAGGAGGAGGAGGAGGAGGAGGAGGAGGAGGAGGAGACAGGCAGTCAGCCTAAATGCACACAGGCAGGCCAGGGAGATGCTGGAGCCAGGCAGGCTTTTAGTGAAAGATTGGACTGATGACAACACAATACACTAACAAGGCCTAACACATTTATAGACATTCCTGGAGTCTTATTACCTTGCTGCCAGGAGCACAGAGTTCATTTTCCAGAATACTCCCTCTGAGCTGATAGTCTGTTTGCTTACATGCACTGTATCATTCAGTTATATTACTGGTGCCATGACACTGACAGGCAAGCAGAGCACAGGGTCTTGGATGGGCTGTGAAATGGAGATGTCGAGTGGTTCCGGAACTGACCTATTGTTCCAGAACTGGCCTATTGTTCCGGAACTGACCTATTGTTTCCGGAACTGACCTATTGTTCCGGAACTGGCCTATTGTTCCGGAACTGACCTATTGTTCCGGATGCCTCTTGGCTTATGGCGTCTTCCATCTGCCCCCACTGACTCACTGCAAATGGTGATCGGGTCAAATATTAACTGACCGGAGGAGCAGGTTAATATTATTACTATCATACCAGTGGATGTCAGTAGGGATGACGGGGAGCTCTCTCTCTGTCTCTCGCTCACCCCCTCAGCCCTTTGTTAAATTTTGAGCCAGATTACCATTTTAACAGAGTTGTCTACTCTCAACTTCCCTTGTTACTTGTCTATTCTATTCTACTCGCCTGCCCTCTGTTTTCTGGCACCAGTGGTTTTTCATCCTTCCCCAGAACACACCTCTTTGTATTCTTTTTTTTTCTCTTTCGTAACTGTCACTCCACCATCACTCAACATTACTCATTGATTCTATGTCCTCTCTGTTTTCCTCTCCTTTATTCCTGTGCCCCTCTTTCTCTGTCCCCCTCTCCTCCGCGTTCCATCTCCTCGTCTCCGTTTTAGATTCCCCGTATTACTCGCTTTTCTTTTACTCCCTTCTGTTCGTTCTATTGATCCAACTCTTCTCGTCCTCCGATGCCTTCACTACCTTGGGTTGTCCTCCGATGCCTTCACTACCTTGGGTTGTCCTCCGATGCCTTCACTACCTTGGGTTGCATGTAGTCCCATTAGAATGCTAATTCCCACCATAGTTAACTTCTTTCCTTCTCCACATTTCTTGGACCAGCGCCACAACATCTGTCCCTTTATGTCTTCTCTTCATGTTGCCACCCAATAAACATAAAAAACATCATTCCAAATGTCCAGTCCTTTTTCATCAACAAGTTCCCCCGAGAACAATATTGTCCGAATTAGGGACTGATTTTATTTGTAACTATTCCCAGATTATTGCTCATGTATACTGGGACAGATGTTTGAGCTATCCACAATATCATTTAATTCACGTGAAAACTGTGATAAAAATCATGTCTCGTGTGCCGTATACACTCTCAAATGCTTCACAAGAACAACAGATTATGGTAGCACATGTTGGCACACTGATAAATTGATCATATACACGCACATGATTTTTCCCCTCCGCATGATAATGTAACAGTGGGTGTTTCAGGGCTGGGCTCCATGTTGTATGTATTCATCGTGTTTGTCTCTAACATACTCATCTCATCTCTCCATATTGTTGTCTTCTGTTGTTTTCCCATCCACCACCTTGGCGTCGCAGTGACCAGCATCATGTGATGTGGCTGAGGCATCATGCAGGTAGGAGATCTCGCTCTGTGTGATGCAGCCAGTCTGCCTGATGCAGCCTGTCTGCCTGTCTGTCTGCCTGTCTGTCTGGCTCTAATCAAGGCACGTTGGCACTCCCGACCCTACAAACCCTCCCTCTAATCACTGAACACAGAAAACATCCTAATAATGTCATCCTAAATAAATCCCAAATACCCAATCCGGGGAATGACATCGAAAGGTGTTCAAAACAAAACATTCCCATTTGATTTGCTTGCATCTCCACCATCACATTAAACGACTGTCCCTGTAGGTGCACTGTCTTTCTTTTTGACCACTGTCTCTTGGTGAGCAGTCTCCCTTGGTTCCACCTGGTCATCCTATGGCAGATTAGAAATGCATTTTCACACAGTAAAGGTCAGAGTATGACATGTCAATTGTGTCCAATTAAACTAAACATTTACAATGACCAAATGCCATCATCATCCATGCCAGACGTATTGGCCGTGTTCGAGAGCAATGTGATGTATCATGGGTAAATTGTGACTGACTGATCTACAAACAATAATGTGTAGTTACTTATGGCGCAAGGTGATTTGTACAGTGGGGGAAAAAGTATTTAGTCAGCCACCAATTGTGAAAGTTCTCCCACTTAAAAAGATGAGAGGCCTGTAATTTTCATCATAGGTACACGTCAACTATGACAGACAAAATGAGAAAAAAAAATCCAGAAAATCACATTGTAGGATTTTTTATGAATTTATTTGCAAATTATGGTGGAAAATAAGTATTTGGTCAATAACAAAAGTTTCTCAATACTTTGTTATATACCCTTTGTTGGCAATGACACAGGTCAAACGTTTTCTGTAAGTCTTCCTCACACACTGTTGCTGGTATTTTGGCCCATTCCTCCATGCAGATCTCCTGTAGAGCAGTGATGTTTTGGGGCTGTCGCTGGGCAACACGGACTTTCAACTCCCTCCAAAGATTTTCTATGGGGTTGAGATCTGGAGACTGGCTAGGCCACTCCAGGACCTTGAAATGCTTCTTACGAAGCCACTCCTTCATTGCCCGGGCGGTGTGTTTGGGATCATTGTCATGCTGAAAGACCCAGCCACGTTTCATCTTCAATGCCCTTGCTGATGGAAGGAGGTTTTCACTCAAAATCTCACGATACATGGCCCCATTCATTCTTTCCTTTACACGGATCAGTCGTCCTGGTCCCTTTGCAGAAAAACAGCCCCAAAGCATGATGTTTCCACCCCGATGCTTCACAGTAGGTATGGTGTTCTTTGGATGCAACTCAGCATTCTTTGTCCTCCAAACACGACGAATTGAGTATTTACCAAAAATTTATATTTTGGTTTCATCTGAAGCAGGGGGACACGTCTTGCACTGCAGGATTTGAGTCCCTGGCGGCGTAGTGTGTTACTGATGGTAGGCTTTGTTACTTTGGTCCCAGCTCTCTGCAGGTCATTCACTAGGTCCCCCCCGTGTGGTTCTGGGATTTTTGCTCACCGTTCTTGTGATCATTTTGACCCCACGGGGTGAGATCTTGCGTGGAGCCCCAGATCGAGGGAGATTATCAGTGGTCTTGTATGTCTTCCATTTCCTAATAATTGCTCCCACAGTTGATTTCTTCAAACCAAGCTGCTTACCTATTGCAGATTCAGTCTTCCCAGCCTGGTGCAGGTCTACAATTTTGTTTCTGGTGTCCTTTGACAGCTCTTTGGTCTTGGCCATAGTGGAGTTTGGAGTGTGACTGTTTGAGGTTGTGGACAGGTGTCTTTTATACTGATAACAAGTTAAAACAGGTGCCATTAATACAGGTAACGAGTGGAGGACAGAGGAGCCTCTTAAAGAAGAAGTTACAGGTCTGTGAGAGCCAGAAATCTTACTTGTTTGTAGGTGACCAAATACTTATTTTCCACCATAATTTGCAGTGGGAGATCTTGCACAATTGGTGGCTGACTAAATACTTTTTTTCCCCACTGTATATCAGGTATGAAGGTCTGGCTTGGAAATGTTTTTCCACCTGGTCACAGACAGCTGTTGTGGTGTGCACTGAAGTCCACAAGTAAAGGGAAAGGGGAAGAGGAGAAGAGCACGTAGATGTGAGACGGAATTCTACAACGAGCAAAGTGATGATGCTGTTTGTATGTGGCTGCTATGAAAGTGAACTGTGTGTGCGGGTGATCAGGGGTGTATTCAATTTTGCAGTTTTAAAGCAAATATTCTTCAAATTCTATACATTTGACATTTACATTTTAGTCATTTAGCAGACGCTCTTATCCAGAGCGACTTACAGTTTAGTGAGTGCATAAATGTTTCATACTGGCCCCCCGTGGGAATCGAACCCACAACCCTGGCGTTGCAAGCGCCATGCTCTACCAATTGAGCTACAGGAGGCCCGTTTTGTCATGTCTAATGTGTATTCATGTATTCATGTGATAAATAAAAAATGTTGAGTGACTAAAAAATGATAACTATCTATGGGCTAAGAAATAGAAATAGAAAAAGGTTAGCTGACATGGGCTAGTTGATCTGGACATTTCTGACAAGTTATAAATGGCTCTCTAAGGTCTGCAATGACTGACATGACAAGAGGAACTGATGATGCACAACCCAATTTCGAAATTGCACCTTGTGCATTCTACTATTACAACTTTCAAGAGTACGTTTAAAGCCGGATTGAGATCGACTCTGCTGACCGATCGTGCACCCCACAGTTTGGGAACCACTGACCAGAATCTCAGAAAAGGCCGCCCTCCTGGGCTTTTCACGTGTCTAGGGTTTTTCTGAGAATGGTGCGACAAACAAAAAAACATCCAGTCAGCGGCAGTCCTGTGGGCGAAAACAGCTTGTTGATGAGAGGTCGAAGGAGAATGGCAAGAATCGTGGAAGCTAACAGGTGGGCCACAAACAAATAACGGCTCAGTACCTCAGTGGTGTGCAGATCGGCATCTCGGAATGCACAACTCGTCTATCCTTGTCACGGATGGGCTATGGCAGCAGACAACCACACCGGGTTCCACTGCTATCAGCTAAAAACAAGAAGAAGCGGCTCCAGTGGGCACGCAATCACCAACACTGGACAATTGAGGAGTGGAAAAACATTGCCTGGAACATGACAGAGAGTTCAGTTCACTTTAATGGCCTGCGCAGTCCTCAGACCTCAACCCAATAGAGCATCTTTGGGATGAGATGGAATGGGCTGTTCGCAGCATGAATGTACCACCATCCAATCTGCAGCAACTGCGTGATGCCATTGCATCAGCATGGACCAACATCCCTGTGGAACGTTTTTTACACCTTGTAGCTAATAAACTGGCCGTTGACTTTATATTCGCTTAGTTGTAGATCACTCCTGCTGTATGCGTTCAGTTATACAGTAGCAAAAGTCTCTGCTTTTGATAGAAAGAAAGTGGTTTGATGTACAGTATAGTATGTGTATGTATACTACAGGCTATACAGTATCAAAGTTATATATACAGTGCATTCGGTAAGTATTCAGCCTTATTCTAAAATAGAAAAACAGAAATACCTTATTTACATAATTATTCAGACCCTTTACTCAGTACTCCTGAGTGGCGCAGTGGTCTAAGGCACTGCATCGCAGTGCTAACTGTGCCACTAGAGATCCTGGTTCGAATCGAGGCTCTGTCGCAGCCGGCCGCGACCGGGAGACTCATGGGCGGTGCACAATTGGCCCAGCGTCGTCCAGGGTAGGGGAGGGAATGGCCGGCAGGGATGTAGCTCAGTTGATAGAGCATGGCGTTTGCAACGCCAGGGTTGTGGGTTCGATTCCCACGGGGGGCCAGTATAAAAAAATATGTATTCACTAACTGTAAGTCGCTTTGGATAAGAGCGTCTGCTAAATGACTAAAAATGTAAAATGTACTTTGTTGAATACTTTCCGAATGCACTGTATGAACTGGGAACTTGGATGAACATTTAATGTACTGTTGCTCAGTGGGAGCATTAAACGTGTGTTCACTGTCGCTACACTGACTGTGTGATAAAAGTTAAGTGCATTCCTACCCAGTGTGTTGACAGTCAGTGAAATATGTAGCCTATAAGAACATTCAGCACCTTCCCTTTACTCACTGTAGTGCACAGTAATTACATGGCCAGCGAGTCTCATTGCTGTGTGTGTGTGTGTGTGTGTCGGAGCTGGAGTGGCTCATTTAGTGCATGTAAGGCTGTTCCCTCTTCTCTCTCTCTCTCTCTCTCTCTCTCTCTCTCTCTCTCTCTCTGTCTCTCTCTCTCTCTCTCTCTCTCTCTCTCTCTCTCTCTCTCTCTCTCTCTCTCTCTCTCTCTCTCTCTCTCTCTCTCTCTCTCTCTCTCTCTCTCTCTCTCTCTCTATCTCGCTCTCTCTCGCTCTCTCTCGCTCTCTCTTTTCATTTATGACTCCAGACCTGGACTTATTAATGAAGGGACATCTGTTTCATGAATATGGAAAGAGGCCCCAGTGTCCGGTGGGCAGGCCTCTCGCAAATCTTTTCCAAGATTCACCTTCCATTGATCCAGTGGAAGTGGCCATACTGTGCAGGTCCAGCCAGCAGCACAAAGCCCAGCCCGGAGAATCAGTAATGCCCAACGTCCCCTCTGATCCTGTGAAACGCAGACGCAGCGCTGAAGGGCATATTTAATGGAATTTCATTAATCATAGCCTAGGCAGGGGCTTTGTTCTGTTGTGTTATAATAATGCAGAGAATGGAGGCCTGGCTCTGGCAGGCGACGTGGAAAAGAACCCATCCTCACTAACAGACAGGGAGTCTCTTTGCTTGCTCGTGTGTGTGTATGTGTGTGTGTGTGTTTGTGTGGCTCCGCGGCTCCGCTTGACAGTCTGCCCTGTGGTCTTGGGTAAACAAGTAACTAATTGATGTGGCCATTGTAAACAGGGTTAGAGTGGAGTGTGGGTGGAGATCTGCTGCCTGTCGATGTGCTGTGTCAAGAGAACTGTATGTGTTTGACAGTGGATCAGTCACAGCTCTCTGGTGGATCATAGTCAAGGTCAGGTGCTGCATGGAGGGATCACGATTCCACCGAGGGTCAGGCTAAATGCGCCCCAGCTAATTACACTAATTAGCTGAACAAAGTCCTCATCAGAATGGAATGATAATGCACGATTAAAGACGGGGGCACAGACCTGATTGAGGTTCTCAGAGTGTTATCGTTATGGTAACCATTCCACTTTAAATGGAGACACTGTACAGTGAATAGCGTTTCATTTTGTGGTTTTGTTTTTGTGTAAAGAGCGCATTGATTTGCAGATTTCGGGCCAATGATCGGTTTGTAGTTGGCGTAAGTAGTAAAATGTAACCTGTAACTCAAACTCTCATGGGCGGCGACGGTGGTGGTAAGTGACAGGCAGAGTGATGTATTAGGACTGCTGTAGGGCACCGTCTATTCCTGGAGCCTTTAGCTCAAGCTTGTAACACTCTCCTGAACGCTGAAAAAATACTTCATTCTTTTCTTCTTCTTCTTCTTATTTTTTATTTTTTTTGTACCAGAGCAGGACATGAAAGTGGAAGTATTAATGATTCTGCAGACACCCATACAAGTCATTGATTTGATGTCGAGTTGGTTTGGACCACTCCTCCACAATCCACTGAGAAAGGTTTGAAAAAGTCGAGCCTGTTTCCTGTCATTAATCTGCTCTTTTTGGGAGCTTTCGATCTCTGTTCCCCTGAGGCATTCAGCCCAAAGGGTGATGGCAAAGCTAAGGCTAAGCAGTTTTTATCAAAGCCCTCTCAACATCACCAGTTATATGAGCGATCGTTCCAAAATGGCTGACATTCAGCTGTGATACTCATACTCTCTACAAGTGTTGTTAATGGACTGATTGCTGATTGACTAATTACCCATAAGTATGAGCGAAGTCGTCAAGGCTATTGTGAAAGGATTTTTCTAGTATTAAATTAGCGTTACATTTCATTAGCGCAACTACCGCTATTGGTTTTAATGGTTGTATTAAAGGGCTCTGATTAATCAAGTGCTACTCATCAGAAAGAGAGAAATTAGCCAAGCAAGACATTGACAAGCTAAGTTACGATGGGTTTCTCTTCCCTGGTCATGTACTGAACACGCTTAGTCTTACATGTTGCTCTGTTTTATCCATATAATGCTTAGGGAGTCATGTGCTATGGGCATCTGGGTCTATCCCCTGGACTGATGCACCATTGACTCCCATTTATATTTGTATTTATTATGGATCCCCATTCGCTGCTGGCAAGGCAGCAGCTACTCTTCCTGCGGTCCAGCAAAATTAAGGCATTTATACATTTTTAAAACATTACAATACATTCATAACAGATTTCACAACATATTAAGTGTGTGCCCTCAGGCCTCGACTCTACTACCACATATCTATAACACAAAATCCATGTGTACATGTGTGTATAGTGTGTATGTTATCGTGTGTTTGTATGCATGTGTCTATTTTTGTGTTGCTTCACAGTCCCCGCTGTTCCACAAGGTATATTTTTATCTGTTTTTTAAAATCTAATTTTACTGCTGGCATGAGTTACTTGATGTGGAATAGAGTTTCATGTAGTCATGGCCCTATGTACTACTGTACGCCTCCCATAGTCTGTTCTTGACTTGGGGACTGTGAAGAGACCTCTGGTGGCATGTCTTGTGGGGTATGCATGGGTGTCCGAGCTGTGTGCCAGTAGTTCAAACAGACAGCTCGGTGCATTCAACATGTCAATACCACTCACTAATACAAGTAGTGATGAAGTCAATCTCTCCTCCACTTTGAGCCAGAAGAGATTGACTGATTAATGTTAGCTCTCTATGTATTGTATGGGCCAAGGGCCAGCCGTGCTGCCCTGTTCTGAGCCAATTGAATTTTCCTAAGTCCCTCTTTGTGGTACCTGACCACACGACTGAACAGTAGTCCAGGTGCGACAAAACTAGGGCCTGTAGGACCTGCCTTGTTGATAGTGCTGTTAAGAATGCAGAGCAGCGCTTTATTATAGACAGACTTCTCCCCATCTTAGCTACTGTTGTATCAATATGTTTTGACCATGACAGTTTACAATCCAGGGTTACTCCAACTTGCTCAATTTCCACATTAGTCATTACAAGATTTAGTTGAGGTTTAGGGTTTAGTAAATGATTTGTCCCAAATACAATGCTTTTAGTTTTTGAAATATTTAGGACTAACTTATTCCTTCCCACCCATTCAGAAACTAACTGCAGCTCTTTGTTAAGTGTTGCTGTCATTTCAGTCGCTGTGGTATCTGACGTGTATAGTGTTGAGTTGATAATGTCGTTAGTAAAGATTGAAAAAAGTAAGGGGCCTAGACAGCTGCCCCGGGGAAATCCTGATTCTACCTGGATTTTGTTTGAGAGGCTTCCATTAAAGAACACCCTCTGTGTTCTGTTAGACAGGTAACCTTTTATCCACAATATAGCAGGGGGTGTAAAGCCATAACACATACGTTTTTCCAGCAACAGACTATGATCAATAATGTCAAAAGTCACACTGAAGTCTAACAAAACAGCCCCCACAATCTTTTTATCATCAATTTCTCTCAGCCAATCATCAGTCATTTGTGTCAGTGCTGTGCTTGTTGAATGTCCTTCCCTATATGCGTGCTGAAAGTCTGTTGTCAATTTGTTTACTGTAAAATAGCATTTTATCTGGTCAAACACCATTTTTCCCAAAAGTTCACTAAGGGTTGGTAACAGTGATTGGTCGGCTATTTGAGCCAGTAAAGGGAGCTTTACTATTCTTGTGTAGCCTGAGGGCACACACTTTCTAGTAGGCTTAAATTGAAGATGTGGCAAATAGGAGTGGCAACATCGTCCGCTATTATCCTCAGTAATTTTCCATCCAAGTTGTCAGACCCCGGTGGCTTGTCATTGTTGATCGACAATAATCTTTTCACCTCTTACACACTTAATTTACGGAATTCAAAATTACAATGTTTGTCCTTCATAATTTGGTCAGATATACTTGGATGTGTAGTGTCAGCATTTGTTGCTGGCATGTAATGACTAAGTTTGCTAATCTTGTCAATGAAAAAATAATTAAAGTAGTTGGCAATGTCAGTGGGTTTTGTGATGAATGAGCCATCTGATTCAGTGAATGATGAAGCGGAGTTTGCCTTTTCCCCAAACTTTCATTTATGGTGCTCCAAAGCTTTGTACTATCATTCTTTATGTCATTTATCTTTGTTTCATAGTGTAGTTTCTTCTTATTTTTATTCAGTTTAGTCACATGATTTCTCCATTTGCAGTACGTTTGCCAATCGGTTGTACAGCCAGACCTAATTGCCATCTCTTTTGCCTCATCCCTCTCAACCATACCATTTTTCAATTCCTCATCAATCCCCGGGATTTGATCAGTTTTTACAGTCATTTTTTTAATGGATGCATGATTATTAGTAACTGGGATAAGCAATTTCATAAATGTGTCAAGTGCATCGTCTGGTTGCTCGTCATTACACACCACAGACCCATTCAGACTTTGTGTTATGTTCTACTCTCTAATCTCCTTCTATGGCTCGCCCATGGGCTTAGTTAGGTTGAGGTGTGTGTAATACACACAAGCTGTGCTGGCTACCTGTGTCCGTATGGGTCCCAGGAAATACCATACCCAGCCATCTGTAGCTTCACTTTGGCCAGTAGCAAAATCTCTCGCCTAAGGCTCCTTTCCTGTTTGGCTAATTCAATGGCTGGCTAATTAAAATACCTGAAATAGTATTTGAACCCAGGTCTAGTCTAGATAGTGAATACCTGAGTGAGGAGACACAATGGTTTCTGCTCTTCATACTGTAAAAACATGTCTAAAGCAGAGGTAAGCTAGCCATTACAGGCCCAGTTTAATAACAACTAACAACAACTAATAAAAACAAGATAACTAATGTAAAGCATAATGTGTCCATAATAAGTATATAGGTTACAGGTTGAGAGCTTTTGTGAAAGAGCACCGTTAGAAAGATATGGCATATAGAAGCAAACCGGATGGACATCATGAAAATGATCGGAGAGGTTGAGGAATTTCAGCAGTAAAAACAAACAAAATATAATTATTGTAAAATTGACTGTGTCCATAAAATGTATGTAGTATGTACAGTGGGGAAAAAAAGTATTTAGTCAGCCACATATTGTGCAAGTTCTCCCACTTAAAAAGATGAGAGAGGCCTGTAATTTTCATCATAGGTACACGTCAACTATGACAGACAAATTGAGAAAATGTTTTCCAGAAAATCACATTGTAGGATTTTTAATGAATTTATTTGCAAATTATGGTGGAAAATAAGTATTTGGTCACCTACAAACAAGCAAGATTTCTGGCTCTCACAGACCTGTAACTTCTTCTTTAAGAGGCTCCTCTGTCCTCCCCTCGTTACCTGTATTAATGGCACCTGTTTGAACTTGTTATCAGTATAAAAGACACCTGTCCACAACCTCAAACAGTCACACTCCAAACTCCACTATGGCCAAGACCAAAGAGCTGTCAAAGGACACCAGAAACAAAATTGTAGACCTGCACCAGGCTGGGAAGACTGAATCTGCAATAGGTAAGCAGCTTGGTTTGAAGAAATCAACTGTGGGAGCAATTATTAGGAAATGGAAGACATACAAGACCACTGATAATCTCCCTCGATCTGGGGCTCCACGCAAGATCTCACCCCGTGGGGTCAAAATAAACTTTTGTTATTGACCAAATACTTATTTTCCACCATAATTTGCAAATAAATTCATAAAAAATCCTACAATGTGATTTTCTGGATTTTTTTCCCTCATTTTGTCTGTCATAGTTGACGTGTACCTATGATGAAAATTACAGGCCTCTCTCATCTTTTTAAGTGGGAGAACTTGCACAATTGGTGGCTGACTAAATACTTTTTTCCCCCACTGTATAAGCTGGAAGTAGAGGCCTAAGCGTTGTTATATATATATTTGCGGGAAAAAAACATATGGGGGATTGGAAGTGATGCAGACAATTACGTTGATGGAAGTTACAAACTATCTGCAATATTAAAGCTGATGTACCCCCCGAACAAAAAAATTATAATATTAAGAAAAAAATATATACACAAAAAAATAAGAATAAGGCCCAGTTTAAACAGGAAATGTCAATAACTTCCCCTGCCCATATCTCTACAGTAAGTGCTCTTAATGCCTCCGGCATGTGATTGGCCTGTTCAAATATGATTCAGTTGTGCACTCTGGACCAGAGAAATACACTGCTCAAAAAAATAAAAGGAACACTTAAACAACACATCCTAGATCTGAATGAATGAAATAATCTTATTAAATACTTTTTTCTTTACATAGTTGAATGTGCTGATAACCAAATCACACAAAAATTATCAATGGAAATCAAATTTATCAACCCATGGAGGTCTGGATTTGGAGTCACCCTCAAAATTAAAGTGGAAAACCACACTACAGGCTGATCCAACTTTGATATAATGTCCTTAAAACAAGTCAAAATGAGGCTCAGTAGTGTGTGTGGCCTCCACGTGCCTGTATGACCTCCCTACAACGCCTGGGCATGCTCCTGATGAGGTGGCGGATGGTCTCCTGAGGGATCTCCTCCCAGACCTGGACTAAAGCATCTGCCAACTCCTGGACAGTCTGTGGTGCAACGTGGCGTTGGTGGATGGAGAGAGACATGATGTCCCAGATGTGCTCAATTGGATTCAGGTCTGGGGAACGGGCGGGCCAGTCATAGCATCAATGCCTTCCTCTTGCAGGAACTGCTGACACACTCCAGCCACATGAGGTCTAGCATTGTCTTGCATTAGGAGGAACCCAGGGCCAACCGCACCAGCATATGGTCTCACAAGGGGTCTGAGGATCTCATCTCGGTACCTAATGGCAGTCAGGCTACCTCTGGTGAGCACATGGAGGGCTGTGCGGCCCCCCAAAGAAATGCCACCCCACACCATGACTGACCCACCGCCAAACCGGTCATGCTGGAGGATGTTGCAGGCAGCAGAACGTTCTCCACGGCGTCTCCAGACTCTGTCACATCTGTCACATGTGCTCAGTGTGAACCTGCTTTCATCTGTGAAGAGCACAGGGCGCCAGTGGCGAATTTGCCAATCTTGGTGTTCTCTGGCAAATACCAAACGTCCTGCACGGTGTTGGGCTGTAACCACAACCCCCACCTGTGGATGTCGGGCCCTCATACCACCCTCATGGAGTCTGTTTCTGACCGTTTGAGCAGACACATGCACATTTGTGGCCTGCTGGAGGTCATTTTGCAGGGCTCTGGCAGTGCTCCTCCTGCTCCTCCTTACACAAAGGTGGAGGTAGCAGTCCTGCTGCTGGGTTGTTGCCCTCCTACGGCCTCCTCCACGTCTCCTGATGTACTGGCCTGTCTCCTGGTAGCGCCTCCATGCTCTGGACACTACGCTGACAGACACAGCAAACCTTCTTGCCACAGCTCGCATTGATGTGCCATCCTGGATGAGCTGCACTACCTGAGCCACTTGTGTGGGTTGTAGACTCCGTCTCATGCTACCACTAGAGTGAAAGCACCGCCAGCATTCAAAAGTGACCAAAACATCAGCCAGGAAGCATAGGAACTGAGAAGTGGTCTGTGGTCACCACCTGCAAAACCAGTCCTTTATTGGGGGGTGTCTTGCTAATTGCCTATAATTTCCACCTGTTGTCTATTCCATTTGCACAACAGCATGTGACATTTATTGTCAATCAGTGTTGCTTCCTAAGTGGACAGTTTGATTTCACAGAAGTGTGATTGACTTGGAGTTACATTGTGTTGTTTAAGTGTTCCCTTAATTTTTTTGAGCAGTGTATATATATTTTTCTTCCTGTGTGTGGATTGTCATTTTTTTGAGCAACAGTTGATCAGCAGTTCTTCTTATATTGCCGACCCGGAATACAATTAATTGGAGGGTTTAGAGCATCTTAATTGAAAACCAATGCAATCAGCATATCTTTCAAAATTGAGAATGATGATTGTAATTTATAAGAATGGAATGAATTCTGAAATTAATTAG
This sequence comes from Coregonus clupeaformis, assembly GCF_020615455.1. NCBI lineage: Eukaryota > Metazoa > Chordata > Actinopteri > Salmoniformes > Salmonidae > Coregonus > Coregonus clupeaformis. The sequence continues at coordinate 18,635,113 of NC_059207.1, forward strand.
CTTCTTCTAATTCTCTGGACGGAAGACTGTACAGTATGAGTGGGACAAGGGGGACAGCAGCAGTGGAGGAACTCATGTGAGCATGTGGGAGAGAGAGACTTGGAGAAACAGTTGCTATGGGCTCTCAGATAGATAGGACATTGGAGTTGTTCTTAGTGTAAGCATTCTTGTTGCACTTAACCTCTATGCCCCGAGAGAGTACCGAGCTGTAGAAAATGATTTTAAATTGAGATTGCGGCCAGTGAGAGTGGCCTTGGTGAAAAGTACGTTTTGTCTATTTTTTCCTAAGGAATACAACAGCCACGTAGGTTCTCCACGTGTGTGTGCACGGTTTGACATATGCTTCTTTAGTAGCCTGCTATTTTGGTCTGTTCTAGACAGCCAGCCCCCTGCTTGTCTTACTGTGTGGGCCAGTCAACCATAGTGGTTCGAGGACATGGAGCTGCCGACAAGAGCGGTGACAGAGAAGCAAATGGAGAAGGGTGCCATGGTGACAGAGAAGCAAATGGAGAAGGGCGCCGTGGTGACAGAGCAGCAATTGGAGAAGGGCGTCGTGGTGACAGAGCAGCAAATGGAGAAGGGTGCCATGGTGACAGAGAAGCAAATGGAGAAGGGCGCCATGGTGACAGAGCAGCAAATGGAGAAGGGTGCCATGGTGACAGAGAAGCAAATGGAGAAGGGTGCCATGGTGACAGAGAAGCAAATGGAGAAGGGCGCCTTGGTGACAGAGAAGCAAATGGAGAAGTGCGCCATGGTGACAGCACATCACAAAGTGATTGGGCGAGAAGTTGGACTGACTCCCTAGACAGCCTCTCTTAGGAAAGTGGAGTGTTGGAGAGAGAGGGTATAAGAGTTGCAGGGAATCTATCATGCACTGTCTACATTTTCATCTGCACCTCCCGTCACCTCCCTTTGGACTGAAGAGGGCAAGGTTTTTTTTTTTTTTACAACTCCTTGAAGTTGTCGGAACATATACTGCTTTGACTGTCTGTCTGTACCAAGATAACACTGTCTCTGAGGAATATTGGTTTCATCTGTCACTGTGTATGCCTATGCCCCTATTTAGATGACTTGGCTCACTGAGTGTGTGAATTCAAAGTCCTTCCGCAGTAATTAGACTACAGTAATGTCTTTGTACATTTGTCTTATGCTAATATAATGAATTCCTTTCATGTGTAACGGGTAATCCTCATACATGATAATTACTAGGCAGACATTGCAGATGGGAAAAAAGAGAGGGAAATTACACTTACTGTACAGGCATGGTGTTGTGCAGTACTTAAAACTAATGTCAAATATCCAAAACACACAAAGCAGTATTACCTTGATTGAAAACAGTCATTTAGAACTAACCTCCAAGACAGCATTAGTGGTAATAACAGCAGCAGCTATGCAACAACTAACATGGATATAATTCAGGAACGCAACGTTACATTTGCTAGACTGCGATCGCAACAATTAAGAGAGCAATTAAAATTGCTTCATGTTTGAAGCAAACCCCAGATCAGTGGGGGGATATCACACGAGGAGAGCTGAGAGAAACAAGGACAGGAAGTAGCAGCCGAGTAAAGCGTTTAGAGAGATGAGAGATCAAACCTAAGCCTCATTTAGTTGTACTCTCGCTGTGTGTGTGTGTGTGTGTGTGTGTGTGTGTGTGTGTGTAGGAATACCTCCTGGGATGGGGGCAGTGAGAATAGAATAAATACATGGGGTAGACTGGATGTAAATACATGGGGTAGACTGGATGTAAATACATGGGGTAGACTGGATGTACATGAAGAATTACAACACAGAAGAATACTGCTAAAAATCTATTTTTGTTTCGCACCAGATTCAAAATGTTGGAAGATTATCTTGTGTTGTCTTTTATCCGACTTGGAATTGTGGTCTCCCTTTCTTCAGAAGGCTCTGGATCTTTCATCAGGCAGGTAGCTGGTCAATACTTTTCTTCAGAAGGCTCTGGATCTTTCATCAGGCAGGTAGCTGGTCAATACTTTTCTTCAGAAGGCTCTGGATCTTTCATCAGGCAGGTAGCTGGTCAATACTTTTCTTCAGAAGGCTCTGGATCTTTCATCAGGCAGGTAGCTGGTCAATACTTTTCTTCAGAAGGCTCTGGATCTTTCATCAGGCAGGTAGCTGGTCAATACTTTTCTTCAGAAGGCTCTGGATCTTTCATCAGGCAGGTAGCTGGTCAATACTTTTCTTCAGAAGGCTCTGGATCTTTCATCAGGCAGGTAGCTGGTCAATACTTTTCTTCAGAAGGCTCTGGATCTTTCATCAGGCAGGTAGCTGGTCAATACTTTTCTTCAGAAGGCTCTGGATCTTTCATCAGGCAGGTAGCTGGTCAATACTTTTCTTCAGAAGGCTCTGGATCTTTCATCAGGCAGGTAGCTGGTCAATACTTTTCTTCAGAAGGCTCTGGATCCTTAATCAGGCTGGTAGCTGGTCAATACCTTTTCGTTTCCCCCTCCTTCAGGGAGCATGTTTAACCCACATTGTAAGGGTTCTGGTCAAAAGTAGTGCACTATATAGGGAATAGGGTGCCATTTGGGAAGCAACCTAACACTAACATTTATATGAATATGAATTAGGAGGACAGAAATTATTAAATATTAAAGCATTAGACCTATCACTAAACGCTTCAGTCATACAAAAGTTATACTTAAATCCGAACTGGTTCTCTAGCAAACTAGTAAGATTGTCTCACCCAAAGTTCAAGAATGGTCTTTTTCCCTTTATTCAGATTACAACCTCTCACTTTAAGTTATTTGAAAAGGAAATAATCTCCCAAATATCACTATTTCTTAAACAAGCCATAGAAAGTTGGTTGCAATTTCAATTTAATCCCCCAGAAACGACAGAACAAATAATGCAACAAATATTGTGGTTACACTCAAATATACTAATTGATTAAAAACCTTTTTCTTTTGACAAAATGTTTAAAAAAGGTATAATCTTCGTAAATGATATTATCGGTAGGACTGGTGGAGTTATGTCGCACATGCAGCTAACAAAAACATATGGAAATGTCTGCTCTACCCAAAATTACAACCAAATAATTGCAGCATTACTGCAGAAATGGAAGAGGAAAGTGGAAGGGGGAAAAAGTAAGGAACTTGTCTGTCGGCTCCCGACAGCTCCCGAGTGGCGCAGTGGACCGGGAGACCCATGGGGCGGCGCACAATTGGCCCAGCGTCGTCCAGGGTAGGGGAGGGAATGGCCGGCATGGCGTTTGTAACGCCAGGGTTGTGGGTTCGATTCCCACAGGGGGCCAGTTTGAAAAAATAAAATAAAAAAGAATTATGTATGCACTCACTAACTGTAAGTTGCTCTGGATAAGAGCGTCTGCTAAATGACTAAAATGTAAAATGTCGGCCTTGCATTAAAGAATATAATTGGTTAAAGAAAATTGTGATAAATAAAAAAAGTATACCAGTTTCATTTAAGGACCCAAGGATTGACAGCCATCCCATATAGATTGCAAAATAGTTGGGAAGAGATTTTTGAGATACCGATTCCATGGCATAGTGTTTATGAATTGATACGCAAAACGACGGCGGATTCAAAACTTAGAATTTTTCAATTTAAATTATTATATACAATTCTTGCTACCAATAGAATGTTATTTATATGGGGGATACAATCTTCCCAGCTCTGCAGATTTCGCTGTGAAGAGACAGAATCATTAGGTAATTTGTTTTGGTACTGTCCATTTGTAGCTTGTTTTTGGACACAGGTCCAGGAATGGCTAAAGGATTGCAATATTTACCTGGAGCTAACCCTGCAGATAGCACTACTGGGTGATCTGAAAAGTCATAGTCAATCGATCAATAATATAATAATACTTTTAGCAAAAATGTTTATTTTCAATTTACGATCTGTAGAAACAATGAGAATAGAAAGGTTCAGAACGTTTGTAAAACATCACAGTACAGTTGAAAAATATATGGCAAGTAGAAATCCAATATGGATGGTGTTAAGAGATAGATGGGAGGTGTTGAATGGAGCTGAAGGATGGGACTAATAACAACAACTAATAACAACAAGATAACTAATGTAAAGCATACTGTGTCCATAATAAGTATATAGGTTATAGGTTGAGAGCTTTTGTGAAAGAAAAAATATGGCATATAGAAGCAAACCAGATGGACATCATGAAAATGATCGGAGGAAGTTCAGGAGTAAAAACAAACAAAATATAATTATTGTAGAATTTGACTGTGTCCATAAAATGTATATAATATGTATGGGCTGGAAGTAGAGGCCTAAGCGTTGTTGTTCACTAGTTTACTCCAATTGGGGAAGGGGTGGTGGGGTTGGAAAGTAATGAAGGGAAATAGAATTTAAAAAAGGATATGTGTGTGTGTGTATGGATGTATGTATGTATATATGTACAGTGAGGGAAAAAAGTATTTGATCCCCTGTTGATTTTGTACGTTTGCCCACTGACAAAGAAATGATCAGTCTATAATTTTAATGTTAGGTTTATTTGAACAGTGAGAGACAGAATAACAACAAAACAATCCAGAAAAACGCATGTCAAAAATGTTATAAATTGATTTGCATTTTAATGAGGGAAATAAGTATTTGACCCCCTCTGAATCAGAATGATTTCTGGCTCCCAGGTGTCTTTTATACAGGTAACGAGCTGAGATTAGGAGCACACTCTTAAAGGGAGTGCTCCTAATCTCAGCTAGTTACCTGTATAAAAGACACCTGTCCACAGAAGCAATCAATCAATCAGATTCCAAACTCTCCACCATGGCCAAGACCAAAGAGCTCTCCAAGGATGTCAGGGACAAGATTGTAGACCTACACAAGGCTGGAATGGGCTACAAGACCATCGCCAAGCAGCTTGGTGAGAAGGTGACAACAGTTGGTGCGATTATTCGCAAATGGAAGAAACACAAAAGATCTGTCAATCTACCTCGGCCTGGGGCTCCATGCAAGATCTCACCTCGTGGAGTTGCAATGATCATGAGAACGGTGAGAATCAGCCCAGAACTACACGGGGAGGATCTTGTCAATGATCTCAAGGCAGCTGGGACCATAGTCACCAAGAAAACAATTGGTAACACACTATGCCGTGAAGGACTGAAATCCTGCAGCGCCCGCAAGGTCCCCCTGCTCAAGAAAGCACATATACAGTGGGGAGAACAAGTATTTGATACACTGCCGATTTTGCAGGTTTTCCTACTTACAAAGCATGTAGAGGTCTGTAATTTTTATCATAGGTACACTTGAGAGTACAACTGTGAGAGACGGAATCTAAAACAAAAATCCAGAAAATCACATTGTATGATTTTTAAGTAATTAATTTGCATTTTATTGCATGACATAAGTATTTGATACATCAGAAAAGCAGAACTTAATATTTGGTACAGAAACCTTTGTTTGCAATTACAGAGATCATACGTTTCCTGTAGGTCTTGACAAGGTTTGCACACACTGCAGCAGGGATTTTGGCCCACTCCTCCATACAGACCTTCTCCAGATCCTTCAGGTTTTGGGGCTGTCGCTGGGCAATACGGACTATCAGCTCCCTCCAAAGATTTTCTATTGGGTTCAGGTCTGGAGACTGGCTAGGCCACTCCAGGACCTTGAGATGCTTCTTACGGAGCCACTCCTTAGTTGCCCTGGCTGTGTGTTTCAGGTCGTTGTCATGCTGGAAGACCCAGCCACGACCCATCTTCAATGCTCTTACTGAGGGAAGGAGGTTGTTGGCCAAGATCTTGCGATACATGGCCCCATCCATCCTCCCCTCAATACGGTGCAGTCGTCCTGTCCCCTTTGCAGAAAAGCATCCCCAAATAATGATGTTTCCACCTCCATGCTTCACGGTTGGGATGGTGTTCTTGGGGTTGTACTCATCCTTCTTCTTCCTCCAAACACGGCGAGTGGAGTTTAGACCAAAAAGCTCTATTTTTGTCTCATCAGACCACATGACCTTCTCCCATTCCTCCTCTGGATCATCCAGATGGTCATTGGCAAACTTCAGATGGGCTGGACATGCGCTGGCTTGAGCAGGGGGACCTTGCGTGCACTGCAGGATTTTAATCCATGACGGCGTAGTGTGTTACTAATGGTTTTCTTTGAGACTGTGGTCCCAGCTCTCTTCAGGTCATTGACCAGGTCCTGCCGTGTCGTTCTGGGCTGATCCCTCACCTTCCTCATGATCATTGATGCCCCACGAGGTGAGATCTTGCATGGAGCCCCAGACCGAGGGTGATTGACCATCATCTTGAACTTCTTCCATTTTCTACTAATTGCGCCAACAGTTGTTGCCTTCTCACCAAGCTGCTTGCCTATTGTCCTGTAGCCCATCCCAGCCTTGTGCAGGTCTACAATTTTATCCCTGATGTCCTTACACAGCTCTCTGGTCTTGGCCATTGTGGAGAGGTTGGAGTCTGTTTGATTGAGTGTGTGGACGGGTGTCTTTTATACAGGTAACGAGTTCAAACAGGTGCAGTTAATACAGGTAATGAGTGGAGAACAGGAGTGCTTCTTAAAGAAAAACTAACAGGTCTGTGAGAGCCGGAATTCTTACTGGTTGGTAGGTGATCAAATACTTATGTCATAAAATAAAATGCAAATTAATGACTTAAAAATCATACAATGTGATTTTCTGGATATTTTGTTTTATTCCGTCTCTCACAGTTGAAGTGTACCTATGATAAATATTACAGACCTCTACATGCTTTGTAAGTAGGAAAACCTGCAAAATCGGCAGTGTATCAAATACTTGTTCTCCCCACTGTACATGCCCATCTGAAGTTTGCCAATGAACATCTGAATGATTCAGAGGAGAACTGGGTGAAAGTGTTGTGGTCAGATGAGACCAAAATCGAGCTCTTTGGCATCAACTCAACTCGCCGTGTTTGGAGGAGGAGGAATGCTGTCTATGACCCCAAGAACACCATCCCCACCGTCAAACATGGAGGTGGAAACATTATGCTTTGGGGGGGGGGGGGGGTTCTGCTAAGGGGACAGGACAACTTCACCGCATCAAAGGGACGATGGACGGGGCCATGTACCGTCAAATCTTGGGTGAGAACCTCCTTCCCTCAGCCAGGGTATCAAAAATGGGTCGTGGATGGGTATTCCAGCATAACAATGATCCAAAACACACGGCCAAGGCAACAAAGGAGTGGCTCAAGAAGAAGCACATTAAGGTCCTGAAGTGGCCTAGCCAGTCTCCAGACCTTAATCCCATAGAAAATCTGTGGAGGGAGCTGAAAGTTTGAGTTGCCAAACGTCAGCCTCGAAACCTTAATGACTTGGAGAAGATCTGCAAAGAGCAGTGGGAAAAAATCCCTCCTGAGATGTGTGCAAACCTGGTGGCCAACTACAAGAAACGTCTGACCTCTGTGATTGCCAACAACGGTTTTGCCACCAAGTACTAAATCATGTTTTGCAGAGGGGTCAAATACTTATTTCCCTCATTAAAATGCAAATACATTTATAACATTTTTGACATGCGTTTTTTTCTGGATTTTCTTGTTGTTATTCTGTCTCTCACTGTACAAATAAACCTACCATTAAAATTATAGACTGATCATACATTTTAGTCATTTAGCAGACGCTCTTATCCAGAGCGACTTACAGGAGCAATTAGGGTTAAGTGCCTTGCTTAAGGGCACATCGACAGATTTTTCACCTAGTCGGCTCGGGGATTAGAACCAGCGACCTTTCGGTTACTGGCACAACGCTCTTACCCACTAAGCTATGTTTGCCCACTGTCTTTGTCAGTGGGCAAACATACAAAATCAGCAGGGGATCAAATACTTTTTTCCCTCACTGTATGTATGTATGTATATATATATATATGTGTGTGTATGTATATGTATATATGTATGTATGTATATATATATATTTGCGAGAAAAAAAAAACACATGGGGGATTGGAAGTGATGCAGACAATTACATTGATGGAAGTTACAACCTATCTGAAACATTAAAGCTGATCTACCCCCTAAAAAAAAAAAAAAAAAAAAACTATCATGGTCCAAACACACCAAGACAGTCGTGAAGAGGGCACCACAACGCCTATTCCCCCACAGAAGACTGAAAAGATTTGGCATGGATCCTGACTGGTAGCATCACCGCTTGGTATGGCAACTGCTTGGCATCCGACCGCAAGGCACTACAGAGGGTAGAGCGTACGGCCCAAAACATCACTGGGGCCAAGCTTGCTGCCATCCAGGACCTCTACTCCAGGCGGTGTCAGAGGAAGGCCCAGAAATTGTCAAAGACTCCAGCCACCCTAGTCATAGACTGTTCTCTCTGCTGCCGCACGGCAAGGTGTACCGGAGCACCAAGTCTAGGTCCAATAGGCTCCTTAACAGTGTCTACCCCCAAGCCATAAGACTGCTAAACAGTTAATAAAATGGCTACTCGGACTATTTGCATTGACACCCTTTTTTACGCTGCTGCTACTCGCTGTTTATTATAGTCACTTTACCCCACCCTACATGTGCATGTTACCTCAATGACCTCGTCTAACCTGTGCCCCCGCACATTGACTCGGTACCGGTACCCCTGTATACAGTCGGGGAAAAAAGTATTTAGTCAGCCACCAATTGTGCAAGTTCTCCCACTTAAAAAGATGAGAGAGGCCTGTAATTTTCATCATAGGTACACGTCAACTATGACAGACAAATTTAGATTTTTTTTCTCCAGAAAATCACATTGTAGGATTTGTAATGAATTTATTTGCAAATTATGGTGGAAAATAAGTATTTGGTCACCTACAAACAAGCAAGATTTCTGGCTCTCACAGACCTGTAACTTCTTCTTTAAGAGGCTCCTCTGTCCTCCACTCGTTACCTGTATTAATGGCACCTGTTTGAACTTGTTATCAGTATAAAAGACACCTGTCCACAACCTCAAACAGTCACACTCCAAACTCCACTATGGCCAAGACCAAAGAGCTGTCAAAGGACACCAGAAACAAAATTGTAGACCTGCACCAGGCTGGGAAGACTGAATCTGCAATAGGTAAGCAGCTTGGTTTGAAGAAATCAACTGTGGGAGCAATTATTAGGAAATGGAAGACATACAAGACCACTGATAATCTCGCTCGATCTGGGGCTCCACGCAAGATCTCACCCCGTGGGGTCAAAATGATCACAAGAACGGTGAGCAAAAATCCCAGAACCACACGGGGGGGACCTAGTGAATGACCTGCAGAGAGCTGGGACCAAAGTAACAAAGCCTACCATCAGTAACACACTACGCCGCCAGGGACTCAAATCCTGCAGTGCCAGACGTGTCCCCCTGCTAAAGCCAGTACATATCCAGGCCCGTCTGAAGTTTGCTAGAGTGCATTTGGATGATCCAGAAGAAGATTGGGAGAATGTCATATGGTCAGATGAAACCAAAATAGAACTTTTTGGTCAAAACTCAACTCGTCGTGTTTGGAGGACAAGTCCGTGTTGCCCAGCGACAGCCCCAAAACAGCACTGCTCTAGAGGAGATCTGCATGGAGGAATAGGCCAAAATACCAGCAACAGTGTGTGAAAACCTTGTGAAGACTTACAGAAAACGTTTGACCTGTGTCATTGCCAACAAAGGGTATATAACAAAGTATTGAGAAACTTTTGTTATTGACCAAATACTTATTTTCCACCATAATTTGCAAATAAATTCATTAAAAATCCTACAATGTGATTTTCTGGATATTTTTTTCTCATTTTTTCTGTCATAGTTGATGAAAATTACAGGCCTCTCTCATCTTTTTAAGTGGGAGAACTTGCACAATTGGTGGCTGACTAAATACTTTTTTCCCCCACTGTATAGCCTCCTTATTGTTATTTTATTGTCTTACTTTTTTTCTTACTTAATTTTTTCTTACTTAAAAAAAAAAAATCTGCACTGTTGGTTAAGGGCTTGTAAGTAAGCATTTCATGGTAAGTTTTACACCTGTTGTATTTGGCACTTGCTCCGCCCCTCTCCTGTCTTCTCTCTGCTCCGCCCCTCTCCTGTCTCCATTCTGCTCCGCCCCTCACCTGTCTCCTCTCCTGTCTCCTCTCTGCTCCGCCCCTCTCCTGTCTCCTCTCTGCTCCGCCCATCTCCTGTCTCCTCTCTGCTCCGCCCCTCTCCTGTCTCCTCTCCTGTCTTCTCTGCTCCGCCCCTCTCCTGTCTCCTCTCTGCTCCGCCCCTCTCTTGTCTCCTCTCCTGTCTCCTCTCTGCTCCACCCCTCTCCTGTCTCCTCTGTGCTCCGCCCCTCTCCTGTCTCCTCTCCTGTCTCCTCTCTGCTCCACCCCTCTCCTGTCTCCTCTCCTGTCTCCTCTCTGCTCCACCCCTCTCCTGTCTCCTCTCTGCTCCGCCCCTCTCCTGTCTCCTCTGTGCTCCGCCCCTCTCCTGTCTCCTCTGTGCTCTGCCCCTCTCCTGTCTCCTCTCTGCTCTGCCCCTCTCCTGTCTTCTCTCTGCTCAACCCCTCTACTGTCTCCTCTCTGCTCCGCCCCTATCCTGTCTCCTCTCTGCTCCTCCCCTCTCCTGTCTCCTCTCTGCTTCTCCCCTCTCCTTTCTCCTCCCCTGTCTCCTCACCTGTCTCCTTTCTGCTCCACCCCTTTCTGCTCCGCCCCTCTCCTGTCTCCTCTCTGCTCCGCCCCTCTCCTGTCTCCTCTCTGCTCCTCCGCTCTCCTGTCTCCTCTCCTGTTCTTCTCTTCCCCCTGCTCCTCTCCTCTCCTATGCCTGCTATTCACGCTACTCCAGTTGGTCTGGGGAGAGCAATAGCAGATTTGCCACATTCACGTCTGGTTTAATATTTCAGTTTGTGGATGCAGAGACGGAGCCTCTGAGTTTGAACTGAAACAATTTACTGCAACATTAATGAAAGCAGAGAAACATGCATATTGATGAGGGTATTCTTTTGGAATCTGCACATTCCGGATAGCCTCGAGGCACATAGTAAGAATATTCTGTTGACAAATATGGCAGATGAATATTCAGCGAATTGGTTGTGTTCTTTCTTCATGTGGTCGTCTGAGTGAAGCAGCCCACACACACACACAGTGTTTCTGTTGTGTTGAGAGAACGCTGTGTGTGCGTGTGTGTGCAGTTTGTTGTGCCAGACTCAAAGCAAAGTGACCTGAGCTTCTGTCTCCGAACAGTACTTGTGTGACATTTTGCTTCATGTCCTTAGAGGCCGGGTAACTACGGGAGTGACCCAGTTTGACGTTTTGTGCTCTTGATGTTTTCAGAAACTGGTGTTTTTTATTCGTAGAATAGTATGAGGTAGCCTGGGTACCAGTCTGTTTGTGCCATCATGCCACTCCTTGCCATTTCTCGTCATGCCAAACATGACGGCACAAACAGACTGGTACCCAGGCTAGGATGAGGTTGAAGAAGAACACAAACCGGGAGGCCCATTGGTTGGCTTTCAGAATTAAATTTTCACATTTAAATAATTTAGCAGACACTCTTATCCAGAGCTACTTACAGGAGCAATTAGGGTTAAGTGTCTTGCTCAAGGGCACATCAACAGATTTTTCACCTAGTCGGCTCGCGGATTCCAACCAGCAACCTTTCGGTTACTGGCCCAACGCTCTAACCGCTAGGCTTCCCCAATAGAATGATAGGATCTGTTAAACGTGAAGGTATTTTCTGCTTGTGTCCGGCTGCTCTCCACTCCATGTCCAAACATCAACTGTGTTATCTGTGGTATGATGACAATGTATCAGCCTCTGCCCTGTTGCCCTCTCAATATCAGTCTCCAGAATGCCCTTGGAGATGGCTGTCAAAGCTGTGTGTGTGTGTGTGTCCACGTGTGGTGTGTGTGTGTGTGTGTGTGTGTGCAGGTTTTGGTACCCTGAGATGGGACTTTGGAACTGCTGTTCGATCTGGGATGCGAGCCCTGTGCAGGCTGTCAGAGGATACAATGGGAGTAATTAATGAGGGCCTCAGGACAACCCTCCTCCCCTCCCTCCTCCCCCCTCCTGGCCGGTCAATGGGACTGACACGAGACAGGCAGCGCTGGCAGGTGAGACAGGAAATTGTCTGTCCGTCCGTTGGGGCAGCAGCCTCCCACTAACCTGGCCAGGAATGACATGTGACAGGTTCACTCCAGAGGCCCATGAAGGACATGGCCACTCTTTCTCTCTCTCGTTTTGTCTCTCTCTCTCTTTTTGAGCACAATGGTAGACCAGGGATAATCAACTAGATTCAGCCGCGGGACGATATTTTTCTTGAGCGGATGGTCGGGGGGCCGGAACTTAATTACGAATAATTTGTGGACTTCAAATTCACCACAGCAAGCCCAAACAGATATAATATTTGACTAAAACATAATCGTTTCAAACCTTGCTTACATTTGTATACGATCACGTTTCTCTCTATTATGCGTGGGAATACTTGGGAACAGATTTCTTAAATTAGAATCACTTGGAGCTGATTTCCTGGTGTTTTTACAGTCTTATGTCCAACAATGAAAATCTCACCCCCCCCCCCCCAAAAAATACTTGGGGGGCCAAATAAAACAACCCGTGGGACAAATTCGGCCCACAGGCTTCCAGATGGGGATCCCTGGGGTAGACCATCATCAGATACTTAATTACCGAAACATGGTACAAAGTATTTCTGTCCTAGTAGGAGTGAGTACTGGCAGTAGTTTTTAGACATTGTATTATTACCTGGCAGACATTGCTATCAGTGATGATACGGTATTACTGTTACTCCTACTGCTGTACTGTGTTATGGCTACCCTGTGATGGTCATCACCACAGCAACAGGGGTACAACGTGTGTGTGTGTGCGTAGCAGTTCTACTGTGTCCATCTACAACAGACAGAGAGAATCTGGTTAGGTTCTGGTCTGTCTGTGATGAATCTCACGAGATGAAAATGGGACATCCAGAGAGAATACAAGACATTACGCTGTAGAATGTAGGTTGATGATGTCTAACATGTTTGTTTTTTTGTACAAGAGATTCAATTATTCAGAATGAAAATACTTAATTAAAACATAATTAGAGAAATAACTTTTGCAAACTAATTTTCCTCAAACCTCATTTGGAAAGCTTCTGGTTTAAGGGCTATATCTGAATTAGCAATGAGGTTCTGGAGCTGTATTTTAACCTTGGTACTTTTTACCATGCACACAGGTACAGGAACAGCATTTAGCCTGTCTGTACACGAAGATTCCACAGGTGTGATGAGGTTCGGAGTGTTTCCCTCTAAAATACTGCACTTCTAATGTTAACTCTTCCATTTTGTGGAGCTTTGTGCCTTTGTGGACTTTAAACAATCCTTCCTGCCAATATCAGGTTGTAGGGCGAAGTTGATCTTGGGTCAGTTTTGCATTTTCCTCACTAATGGTTCATGTTAGAATTGGGGAAGGGGAAGCTGATCCTAGATCTGTACCTAGGGTAAAACTTCACCCCAGAGCCCAATGTCAATCTGCTTGTTGTGATCACTGTGATGACTGAGGAGTTTGTCATTGTGTTTCAGTTTCACAGCTGTCAGAAGAACAAACAGCTAGTGGTTTGACTAGTAGGTAATTGCACTGATCTGGATGAAGCCGTGAGTCCCAGGCACTGCTATGTCATAATTGAGGAATGACAGTTTGAATTAGTTTGCCTCAACATGTTTAAAGAGACATGAGCAGGAGAGCTACTGTTCTCATAGCTCTGGTCCAGGGCGTTAGCGCGTTCCTCTTCTAACTTCTTCTAGTAGAGGATGGAGCTATAATGCCCTGGATCAGAGCTACTGCTCTCACAAGCCATCCCTGTGGCCTTTTACAACATGGTATTTTATTATAATTTGTGTCTATTCAGTTTATTTCTCCAACTTTCCAATCTTCTGTCTTCAGTCCATCTTCAGTCTAAATCATAATAAACTCAGCAAAAAAAGAAACGTCCTCTCATTGTCAACTGCGTTTATTTTCAGCAAACTTAACATGTGTAAATATTTGTATGAACATAACAAGATTCAACAACTGAGACATAAACTGAACAAGTTCCACAGACGTGACTAACATGAATGGAATAATGTGTTCCTGAACAAAGGGGGGTCAAATCAAAAGTAACAGTCAGTATCTGGTGTGGCCACCAGCTGCATTAAGTACTGCAGTGCATCTCCTCCTCATAGACTGCACCAGATTTGCCAGTTCTTGCTGTGAGATGTTACCCCACTCTTCCACCAAGGCACCTGCAAGTTCCCGGACATTTCTGGGGGGAATGGCCCTAGCCCTCACCCTCCGATCCAACAGGTCCCAGACGTGCTCAATGGGATTGAGATCCGGGCTCTTCGCTGGCCATGGCAGAACACTGACATTCCTGTCTTGCAGGAAATCACGCACAGAACGAGCAGTATGGCTGGTGGCATTGTCATGCTGGAGGGTCATGTCAGGATGAGCCTGCAGGAAGGGTCCCACATGAGGGAGGAGGATGTCTTCCCTGTAACGCACAGTGTTGAGATAGCCTGCAATGACAACAAGCTCAGTCCGATGATGCAGTGACACACCGCCCCAGACCATGGCGGACCCTCCACCTCCAAATCGATCCCATTCCAGAGTACAGGCCTCGGTGTAACGCTCATTCCTTCGACGATAAACGCGAATCCGACCATTACCCCGGGTGAGACAAAACCGCGACTCGTCAGTGAAGAGCACTTTTTGCCAGTCCTGTCTGGTCCAGCGACGGTGGGTTTGTGCCCATAGGCGACGTTGTTGCCGGTGATGTCTGGTGAGGACCTGCCTTACAACAGGCCTACAAGCCCTCAGTCCAGCATCTCTCAGCCTATTGCGGACAGTCTGAGCACTGATGGAGGGATTGTGCGTTCCTGGTGTAACTCTGGCAGTTGTTATTGCCATCCTGTACCTGTCCCGCAGGTGTGATGTTCGGATGTACCGATCCTGTGCAGGTGTTGTTACACGTGGTCTGCCACTGCGAGGACGATCAGCTGTCTGTCCTGTCTCCCTGTAGCGCTGTCTTAGGCGTCTCACAGTACGGACATTGCAATTTATTGCCCTGGCCACATCTGCAGTCCTCATGCCTCCTTGCAGCATGCCTAAGGCACGTTCACGCAGATGAGCAGGGACCCTGGGCATCTTTCTTTTGGTGTTTTTCAGAGTCAGTAGAAAGGCCTCTTTAGTGTCCTAAGTTTTCATAACTGTGACCTTAATTGCCTACCGTCTGTAAGCTGTTAGTGTCTTAACGACCGTTCCACAGGTGCATGTTCATTAATTGTTTATGGTTCATTGAACAAGCATGGGAAACAGTGTTTAAACCCTTTACAATGAAGATCTGTGAAGATATTTTGATTTTTACGACAGGGTCCTGAAAAAGGGACTTTTTTTTTTGTTGCTGAGTTTATAAAGGCTTACTGTTGCATGGTCTAGTACTCGATTGCGTGTGCATGTCTTCCTTGCGTGTGTGTGTGACAGACCGAGACTGTGTGTGCATGTCTTCCTTGCGTGTGTGTGTGACAGACCGAGACTGCGTGTGCATGTCTTCCTTGCGTGTGTGTGTGACAGACCGAGACTGTGTGTGCATGTCTTCCTTGCGTGTGTGTGTGACAGACCGAGACTGTGTGTGCATGTCTTCCTTGCGTGTGTGTGTGACAGACCGAGACTGTGTGTGCGTGTCTTCCTTGCGTGTGTGTGTGACAGACCGAGACTGTGTGTGCATGTCTTCCTTGCGTGTGTGTGACAGACCGAGACTGCGTGTGCATGTCTTCCTTGCGTGTGTGTGTGACAGACCGAGACTGTGTGTGCATGTCTTCCTTGCGTGTGTGTGTGACAGACCGAGACTGCGTGTGCATGTCTTCCTTGCGTGTGTGTGTGACAGACCGAGACTGTGTGTGCATGTCTTCCTTGCGTGTGTGTGTGACAGACCGAGACTGTGTGTGCATGTCTTCCTTGCGTGTGTGTGTGACAGACCGAGACTGTGTGTGCATGTCTTCCTTGCGTGTGTGTGTGACAGACCGAGACTGCGTGTGCGTGTCTTCCTTGCGTGTGTGTGTGACAGACCGAGACTGTGTGTGCATGTCTTCCTTGCGTGTGTGTGTGACAGACCGAGACTGTGTGTGCATGTCTTCCTTGCGTGTGTGTGTGACAGACCGAGACTGTGTGTGCATGTCTTCCTTGCGTGTGTGTGTGACAGACCGAGACTGTGTGTGCATGTCTTCCTTGCGTGTGTGTGTGACAGACCGAGACTGTGTGTGCATGTCTTCCTTGCGTGTGTGTGTGACAGACCGAGACTGTGTGTGCATGCGCAGGTCAATACGTTCTGTTGGAACTCTTGTCGACACGCTGTAGTGTGCATTGGACTTCCAGTCTGTCTTTATTTGACACGTGAGTGGCAAGCTTCGCTAGCTGCACTCCGTCTCTCCTCTGTCTGGCTGTTTTTGAGCAGGAGTAGAGTGCAGTCAAGCATCGCAGCTGCTTTCTGGATGTGACACGCTGGCAGCTGCAACATTATCAGCCTCAAAAGACATCTGCGATACTATCTGATGCAAACTCAATTCATGAGCGGCTTCTCCTCGCCTCCTTTTTCCCGCTCTTGATATATATTTTCCTTATTGTTTATCCCGGTCTTGTGCTGTCAGGGAGAACAAGACGGGCCCAGTAAAGCATCTTATCTGCTGCAGAGCTGACAGCTGCGTGAGGGGGGCTGCAGTAGTATTAGGCACCGGGTAGCTTTGATGTACATGGAGCTCTGCCTCCCATCAGTTCCTCGCTCCATCAGCCCTCATCATTGTGTTACCAGCCCTGTGCACTCCTACTGCTCCAACTTCCAGCCAATTCTCTCTCTCTCTGTGTCTCTCTCTCTCTCTCTCTCGCCATTTTTTCTCTGTACCTCTTCACAGCCTCTCTCTCTTTGTTCTGATCTCTCATTTCAGAGTTCTGATACATTGCCTTTCTCCATTCTACTCCGCCCCCTCCCCCCTTCACTTTCCCTCATTTCCCCCTTCTCTCACCTTTACCTTTTGCTCCTCTTCCTCCATATTTCTCTCTCTTTTCCTGTTCCCATGTGGGGCTGTGTGCAGGGGAATGGAGTGGGTGGTTGGCGTGGGGTGGTGATGTGATGCCAGACTAGTTTGCCTAAAGCCCATTAAGTAGCCTGGCTGGGGGCTGGGTCTGATGGTTAGGGGCTGGGGCTGGGGGCTGGATCTGGAGGCTAGGGCTGGGTCTGAGGGCTGGAGCTAGAGGCGGGGTCTGAGGGCTGGGGGTTGGTCTGAGGGCTGGGGACTGGGTCTGAGGGCTGGGACTGGGTCTGAGGGCTGGTCTGAGGGCTGGGGACTGGGTCTGAGGCTAGGGACGGCTGGGGGACTGGGTCTGAGGGCTGGTCTGAGGGCTGGGTACTGGGTCTGAGGGCTGGGGACTGGGTCTGAGGGCTGGGGACTGGGTCTGAGGGCTGGGGACTGGGTCTGAGGGCTGGTCTGAGGGCTGGGGACTGGGTCTGAGGGCTGGGGGACTGGTCTGAGGGCTGGGGACTGGGTCTGAGGGCTGGGGACTGGGTCTGAGGGCTGGGTCTGAGGGCTGGGGACTGGGTCTGAGGGCTGGTCTGAGGGCTGGGTCTGAGGGCTGGGGACTGGTCTGAGGGCTGGGGACTGGGTCTGAGGGCTGGTCTGAGGGCTGGGTCTGAGGGCTGGGGACTGGGTCTGAGGGCTGGTCTGAGGGCTGGTCTGAGGGCTGGTCTGAGGGCTGGAGCTAGAGGCGGGGTCTGAGGGCTGGTCTGAGGGCTGGGTCTGAGGGCTGGGGACTGGGTCTGAGGGCAAGGCTATATCAAATTAATTTAAATGTATGTTTTTGCATGATATTCCAAATGCCGGTATCATAAGAATCAAGGTTTTGTTCTTTTTCATTTTTATTAGCTTTTATGTCCGCTTGTTCTCATGTTGTATTTTTGGTCTCGTCTCCTTCACTCCTCTGTGCTGTGTGCACCTTCCCATTTACACCAGAGATCTGTAGATAATGTCGAGATGCACGTCTCCGCCCTAACAATGGGAGTCATTGTCCCAAAGGCGGGAAGGCAGGCGACAAGCTTAGGTCCAAAATAAGCCCATAGAAACGCATTGGCCTTATTTTGGACAGATTTTAGCGAGAGTTAAACCTCTTGCTTCGCCTCTTCCTCTATGGTTTACACACACACCAAGCCCCTCCCTCTGTCTCTCACGCCAACAAAGTTGAGAGATCACTTCTTCCTCTCTGACAAGCGGTTTCAACTCGTTATTTGCATTTGAGGTTTGGTCCAACAAAATCGGTCATATGGACACCAAAAACACATTGAGACATTATTTTACTGGGGAGAAGTTAACTTTTCTAATGATACCCTTTTTATGTCTCAACTACTCAAATTGCACGCAGAGCAGAAACTACTAAAACGAGAATGAACATTGTTTCTGGAAAATGAATGCCCAGTTTGTCGCACGGGGCATTGGGGTACCACGTACCGCTAGCAATTATTTTGCCAAAGACTGTTATACTAGCTGTCTAGTCTGTGTTCTATAAATGTGCATGGGGGGTCTGAATACAAAGGGGTCTGAATACTTTCCGAATGCACTGTATACCGTGAATTTTCATAAGTTAAAACATTTTTAGATATGAATTTTTTAGGCCATATCGACCAGCCCTAAGTCTGGGGTTTTGGAAAGGTGTCTGAGGCCTGTCTGTGTCAGTCTGTTCTTCACAGTGTGTGGGCACTGCCTGCCTCTCATCTCTAACCACCTGATGTCATCAACTGAAGGAGCCTTCCTCTCCTAGCTTCCTCTTGGAGGAAGGGCTCAATTCAATCAAACCCGCATTGTGGTACTATATTTGTACAGTAGCTCTCTTTCCCATTTTAAAATAAGCTCACACATTGTAAAAAATTACAAGTTGACTGAACAAAAAAAAAAAAAGTTACCTGGTTGCCTTACAATTTTGGTTAAGCAAAGGATCTCAAGTTATTTCAACACACACTTCAGTTTGTCCAAATGAAAATAAGAAGTTCAGATGACTTCCCTGACTGATGATAAACCATTGAATCAACATAGAATATTTAGTCTAATGAAGTGATGTTTATGTTGAACCAACAAAGTAGTTTCAGTTCCCTCAGCTCAAATTAAAGTTTGTCAAACTTAAAACAATTAGTTCTGCAAACTAAATATTTGTGGTCTTATCAACTATCTATTTTAGTAGTTCCAACAAAGTTATTCAATGCATTTCAGCTTAGCATCTGGTTGAGTGAACTTAAAATCCTAAGGCAACCAGGTAACCTTTTACAGAAAGTTGGCCCTACTAGCGATCTTAAATTTAGTCAACTTCCTTGACCGTTAACATTTGCAATGACAACAAAAGTGTTCCAACAGGATCAACTGAAAACTGTCTGAAACAAGTTTGCACTATTAAAAGTGCCCATTTATTTTAACAATTGTCCTACAGACAATAATAAAATGGTAACATTATTTTGAACCATATACATTTCCAAATATGCAAAACAACAAAGTGCTGTACATAAACTGTATGCATGGAATTTACCATTGTTCTAAAAATGAAATAAATATATAAAATCAACAATTTCCCAAAACGATCAAGGCCATTAATAAACAAAACATTTCATTGGGACAATGTTTCTGAGTGTAGATTTGGTTTAAACTATAACAGAGTTGTGACACTATAACAGTGTCACTACTACCACCTTGGAATCATAGGCCTGAAAGGTGTCATACAACATAATTACTAATGCCTATGGTATCTGAACAACAACGTTACTATGTCCCTGTGACACAGTGTTTCTGTGTAGATGGCTCATTGGTTTCAACTATAACAGTAGGCTGGCTGCCTTGTTGTGTTTCGCAACATGCCTCTATAATGTGCCCTGAAGCAATTTGTTTCGTAGTCCAAGAGCACGTGCAGAGCAGGTTCCCCCACCAACGTCCATCAGAACCTTCTGGAGGACCTCAAAAGGTATATTTCAATTCCTTTGGATAATAAATATTTAGGCTGTAAAGTAGACCCACCAAAACACCGAAAGCAGTAGGTACATCACTTAGTTCATTCAAAACAATGTGCCCCTCCAGTATAACAGAAACATCTGGAACATTATTTGGTAACACAGCCTCTTCTCTGACAATCAGAACTCCAACATCCACTCCTGTCACAACTCCCTCCTTGGAATCAGAAGCCTGAAAGGTATCATACAACACTGAATTACTAATCTGTCTAACATCAGTATTCAAAACTTGCCCTACATCCTGAAACACAATACATGGAGCGACAGTGGCTCAGTGGGTCGAATAAGGTTGTCTAGCAACCGGGAGGTTGGTGGTTCGATCCCCGGTTCCCACTGGCCAAGTGTCGAGGTATCCATGAGCAAGACACCTAACACCAGCTGCTCCCAACGAGCTGGCTGGCACCTTGCATGGCTGACACCGCCGTCGGTGTATGAATGAGTGAATGTGAGGCACTGTAAAGTGCTTTGAGTGGCCATTGGTTAGAAAAGCTCTATATAAATGCAGTACATTTACCATTTTATTTATGGGTAATATTGTAATATCTAGGTCTCAAAACCACTTTAAAGCTTCCACAAAAAGGTGGGTGATATCAGAACAACATCACATTAACCCTTGGGAGTTGAACTCCGCGCCGGCGTGGACAGTTTGCATAGTTTACATGTCGTCGAATAGAAAACGTAATAGATATATCTATATAAACTTATCATTTGCTTTTAACGTCAGACACCAGTGGCTCGTTTTCAACTATTTCCTGTCTCCGCAGCGCAAATGTGCTTCTCATCAGTGAATCAATCCTTTTCAGGTCCGGCTTCTTCTTCTTTATCTCATCTTCCAAAGTTTTTCTCTCCTCTTCCAGGCTGTCGAGAGTTCTCCCTTGAGGAATATCTGGAAGGAAATTGATCTCTGACCGTTTAGCTTTTTTCAGTTTCTTGGCTCCACTCCCTGCACCCGATGACCTTTTGCTGTTCATTCTTAGCTCAGGACTTCCAGCTAGGCGATACTTTTGACGAAGATTTCCCATCTTAAAACCGAGGCTAAACTTCCAACAGTACCATCCCTCTGTGGACCCTGGCTCTCTTAAGCGAGGATGCTTTTTGATAAGGGCTTTTGCAACTTCTTCAACTTGTTTCTGGGTTGGATATGCATTAAAGTCATACATTGCACGTACAAGCTTGTCCAGAATGTCAGTCTTGACATCATTGGTAATGGTCAACAGTGAACCATTGTTTTCAAAGGCATCATTTCCTTTTTTGAGCTTCAACTCTAAGTCATAAGAAAAGCTTGGTATGACAAATGATTCAGGCCAGCGCTTTGAACGACCGCTGGGTGATGAAGTCTGTCCTGATGAGCAGCTGGAAGTGTCCACACTACCTGTGTCCAAAGTATAGTCCGATCGGGGTGAGCTGGGTGGTGCCTTCTTATAATCTTCTATTTCACCCTTTCTGTAGGTAGCTCGGATATGTCAGTCACGTTGCAGAACTCATTGTTGAATTCTGGATCCTGAAATTGGATGATCATCTCACCCTCCAGGATGAGTTTGCTCTTAAGCACAGTCTTTAGTTCATCAACCGTCTCTGGAAGTGTTTCAATTTGAACTCTCCAGATGTCATCAGCCGCAAGGAATACATGAAGCAACATGCTGGCTGTTGTACAGACAAAAAAGTGAGAAACAGTTTTAAACAATTACTAACAAGGCAAACATAAAATACATTTTCTTAACAAAACCCTCAGTGGAGTAGAAAGCTCTTGAGTGAAACCAGAAGTCTTCCTTGTAAAAGGTAGGATGAGAGCGGGGAGTAGCAGTTTAGTTGTTCTAGTTCTGCTACAAAGAGTTCTTTGGAAGGCTTCTTGGTGAGTTCAGAGCACCTGAGGTGTTCCAGGTACCAGGTGAAATACGGTTCAACAATGAAGGATGCCGTTTCTGCTACAATTAGAACTTTCACAATTTTGCCAAAGTCAGGGAGTCCACTTGTCTTACCAATAGACACAAACATGCCCTCAGTGTACTTTGTGCCATGTATAGAAACACTGGAAGCAAGAGATACAGATTCCACGTCTTTATATTTTAACTTAATAGCTTGTTTAATTGTCTTATCCAAAATGTCTGGAGAAACAAGAGACACATTCACAACTTCCAAAGGGGGCTTCAAAAGGCTGGCCATGTCCAAGAAGTAAGCCAGCATGAGTTGGTGTCTTGTGGCTAATGTGAGCAAAATGTTTTTAAAATTGTTTGCATCACGGACAACCTTTTTGAAAAAAAACTATGCTTAGCTTCAAAACAGATAGTCCAACAGTCAACCAAAGGTCCAAATCAATGGATGAGGTAGGGATAATGTTCCAAAAAATGATGTTTTGGTCTTAAACGAAAATCAGGAAACACCTCCTGCAGCAACTGCCTATGGACTGAGATTTTATATTCCAAATAGCACAGCGACTCAGTTGTGTACACAGACGAGGACAAAAGTTCTACAATATCTTTCAATTCAAGAAGTACTCTCCACGTGTTGTCATTATCTGGGACTAGTTCACCAATCATCAAGGGCAACAGCCTTAAAAGAGTCCAATTCTCATGTCCGTTTCCACCAATTGTTCCGTTAACTCGAAAAGTCTGAGTTACTCTTTGGGGTCGGTTAGTCTTATCTGAGAATGGGTATGGGAAGTGTTGAATTGTACTATTTAACTTGTCTAATGTGAAGTATTTATTAGAAATCAACTTGCCCAGACACAAACTAAGTTGGACAGGCACAATTCCCTCCGTGGTTTTCAAGTAGCTCTATGTCTTTCAAAAGTGGGTCTAAAATTGTATCATAACCAAATGTGTTTACGTCATTACTGTTACACAAAACTGCAAGGTACATTGAAGAGAGAGGGGCTCTATATTTGATCGCTAGATTGGATATAACCCAATACACAGCACACACTTTATGTTTTTTCCTTGAGGTGCCTAATGGGTTACAAACCTCAAAATCATCAATATACAAGCCAACCGCAATTGAGAGCTCATCTCGTGAGAACAGTGGATTTTCTTTAAAGAATGAGCCATCACGAAATGACTTAAACTGACCAGACTGTGATTTAGTACAAGATTCTTCAACTAATACTTTGTCGAGGATATCATTCCGGCTTAGCAACTCAGTTATGACACTTAATATAGGCACATATACAAATGTTTATTTGCAGTCTACATCTAATACATATTCTACTGCTTCTATAACAGAGAGATTACCTTTTAATAAAGTTGACCTTTTGTGGGCAGTGCCAAGATAACCACTCCTTGAAAGCAAACCAAGTGGATTTGTTTCCTCTAATGCCTTATTTATCAAACCTAAAACAGAGTCGTTAGTATCTAAATTGTGCTGTTTTAACAGATTTTCAATAGTCCTCTTGCTGAAATCTCCAGATAGAATACCAATTTCATACAGTTCATCAACTATTTCCTGAATGGCTGACTTTGAGACATGCAAGACTGTTTGCGTTCGTAAGAATAAGGAGGCCAGTCTATGCTTTATAGACTCTCCATAATCTTCATTGTCTTCTAAAAATCCACAATCTGAAATGACATCACTATCTAAAAGAACTGCATCTTCAGTATGCCCCCCCCCATTGGCTGCAGCTGGTAAACTACGAACACAAATTAACTCTGCTCTCAAATAATTTAATCTTGAATAATTGTGATATCTACTTTTATGTGCTCTAAAGGTAGTATACACACTAGACTTGAATGTACATTGTTGAAAGGGGCACCTCAGCTTTTTCCTTATTTTTCAAATGACCTCCCAAATGAACAAAGTATTGTTTAAGACTGCAAAAGGCTCTGAAAAATCACAAAGTTCACACTGCAATCGATAAGTCACTGCATCTTGAGATCCATGTGTCAATGTTTCATGTTTCAACAAATTAGTCTTTAGAGCTGATTGTGTCTTGAAAGAACAGACACAGTCAGTATATATGCAAGGTAAGATCTACTATAATGACCGTGTTTCTTGTAGTGTCGTATTATGGTGCGCTGGTTAGCTGATGAAAATGTGCAAAACTTGCAAATCCACTTCACATGAAAGGGTACCTTATGAAATGGATGCCTCGACACACAAATTCAGACCACTGTCCTGTGAAGAAAAAAGTAAATGGGTCATTGTGGATTATCATATGCATGTTTGTACAACACTAGAACACTGACAAAAATAATGTCATATTGGGCGCAGAGATTACATTTTCTAATACCTAAATGGGGTTGAGCAAGGAATTCCAAAATCATTGCCATCCAAATCCATCACATTGAGCAAAAAAATGAAAATAGACAAAATATAATGTGTTCACTCTCTGGCCGAGAAGAAATAATGTATTTTCTAAATACCTCCAGAAGGCCTATCCTTTCCTCCGTGAAGTAACCGGCAACGAAAATGCGGCATTCTGCACACACTGCAGAACTACATTTTCGTTTGCGCACGTTGACAATAGTGATATAAAAGATCACATTAAAAGTATGCCAAACATAAGCGGTGGCTACAGGCGGGAAGTAGCGCCGTTGCCAGCTAGCTACTTCAGCAGGGCTAACGCAGGTGACACTGATCTGAAACCCGCGCGTGTCCCTGAAGCGCATACATGTGCGCGTGCATTTACGTGCAGTACACTTAAGTGTCCGGGTTTGGGAGTTTGAAAATCTGGTCACCCTATGCTAAGTTAGTAAATTCCATTTGGCGCGAGTCCCTAACTAGCTAATGCAGCATTAATATTACACTTTCAGTCAATTATCCTATACCACTTAGCTAAACCTTTTAGCTCAAAGTTAGCTGGCTAATATGAGCTAGTTGACTACCTTAGCTTTGTTTTACATGCAGGAAACGTTCGCTACGTGCCATAGTGCTGCTACATATAATACATAATAAGACACAAAAAGACAACATTCAGTAATGTTGTTGAAGCTGCCAGAATATGAAGTAGTAGCTAGACAAAAATATTTTGCTAGCTAACTACTGTAGCTAACCAACAGCTAATCAAAAATATTCAATATAATCTATTTGGTCTAGAAATTACAAAATAGCAATATCCTTTACTGTAAACCCAGAAAATAAACCACCTAGCTAATGTGTTTACGATCAAACCAACAGGCTGACTACAAAAAAATGTAGTTTGCTAGTGATTGTTTCTTCAGCCTGTTAGGTTATCTAACAAATTAGATTGACTACAAAAATAGATCGACAACCAAAATAGATGTAGTAAATTATTTTACCAAAAAGCAACAACGCAAGCAGTTTTGAACTAGCACACAAATTGATGTACTTGAAGTTATGATTATTTACTCACTAACACATATTCTGCAACTGACACACGAAGTGAGGTCTTGTGAAGACGTGCCATGCATGGGCTACAGGGTTGACCCGAGGAGTTTTGCAGGGAGTAGTATACTGCGCATGTGGAAATGTTTCAGAACCTGTCATTCATTGTGCCAACTCAACATATTTAGTTGATTTCACTAATTTGGAATTAATGACAAGTTGACTGGATGAAAAACTTGACATTTCTTCTTGGCTGATTTTTTTTTGCTAATTTTAGTAGACCTGACTCACAAAAACAAGTTGAAAGAACTAAAAGTCTAAATCTTTTTTTTTACAGTGCAAGGGTTTTGGGTACTGTAAAACCCTACTAGTCTACAGGTAGACACGGGCAGTTTTGAGACGCGAGTGTGTGTGTGGGCAGACAGACACTGTAAACATGGTGGGCCAGTGACGGACAGTGAGGTGACATAGGTCATGCTGCAGCCACCCCCGTCAGGACCAATGATGGTCCGTTCCTCCCGTCTGGCACACCTTATTCTACTCTGTCTACACTTGTCTGGGGGGCGCTTAGGTTGCGTATATTTGTATAGGTGTATTGATCTGACAAACTGCATTTAGTTGTGGGTGGAGAAGGGGCTGTTCATGTCCTTCCATTATTTTTATTTTTTTCTCTATCCCTCTCTCTCCCTCCCTCTTTCTCTCGATCCCTCTTTCTCTCCCTCCCTCTTTCTCTCTCTCCCTCTTTCTCTCTCTCCCCCTCTCTCTCCCTCTCTCCCCCCTCTTTCTCTTTCTCCCTCTTTCTCTCCCTCTCTCTCCCTCCCTCTTTCTCTCTCTCCCTCTTTCTCCCTCTCTCTCTCCTCCATCTCTCTCTCTCATTGAGCCTTTCACTCTATTTTTTGCTCTTTGTCTCAGATATTTGTGACTCATATGGAGCGTCCCAATGCACTAGCACAGTCAGTCTTCAGATTGCTAATTTTAGGAACACATGAATGAATGACTGCTGTGTTCAGCTGGACCGTAGCATCAGTATCAGGCTGTACTGTCTCTACTGACTCACTGTGTTCAGTGTGAAACTGGATAAAGAAGAGAGCAGCAACACCTACCTGACTGTTCAGGGAGCTTTATTGCCTGTGTTGTGGTGAATGTGTGCTACTGTGGCGTGCTGCGTGTTACAGTGCTTCGCTGTGGTGTGCTGCGTGTTACAGTGCTTCGCTGTGGCGTGCTCCGTGTTACAGTGCTTCGCTGTGGTGTGCTGCGTGTTACAGTGCTTCGCTGTGGCGTACTGCGTGTTACAGTGCTTCGCTGTGGCGTACTGCGTGTTACAGTGCTTCGCTGTGGCGTACTGCGTGTTACAGTGCTTCGCTGTGGCGTCCTTACAGTGCGCGGCGTTACAGTGCTTCGCTGTGGCGTACTGCGTGTTACAGTACTTCGCTGTGGCGTGCTGCGTGTTACAGTGCTTCGCTGTGGCGTGCTGCGTGTTACAGTGCTTCGCTGTGGCGTACTCTGCCAGGGGAAAAAAAGTGATGAAATTGTGTTGCATCTCCACTTCTGCATATAATCAGCTGGGAGGCTTTTAACAAAACTGTGCCATTAGCAACTTGCCGTGTTTCTTCACAGCCCAATAAAGACTGGGACTGCAGAGGCTTTCCCTTAAATCACTCTGTTTTACTGTTGGGTCACACACTGTGCATCTGCGTGTGTTGCTGACTAAGAGGCAGGCCGGTTGCCGCAGAGTGTATACTTGAGAGGACACAAAATAGGACCCAACCCCCCGTCTTTGGCTACACCAGCACACCTCCCATCTCTCTACCAGCCCTGTCCAAACAACACGCCTGGAGAACTCTCAACACGCACAGACACACACACACCGCTTTTTGCTCAACAGAATTTGTCCTTTCAATGTCAGTTCAAAGATCTCGGGATATCTGCAGGAATTATCGATACAAGGGATTATTTTGAAAAGCAGATGCGGCTGGCAATTTGTAATTTTAGGATAAAGAAACTGTCACTTTAATATTACTCACTGTTCTTCTGGTTCTTATTACTGTGTCCATTTAATGTGGAGATGGATTGATAGTGTTATTTCTGCTTAAGTAATGATGGAACTCTATTCCACATCAAGTAACTCATGGAAACATTAAAATCAGATTTTAACAAAAAATGATACAACTACACCTTATGGAACAATGCAGACTGAAAAGGCACACAGACACAGGCACACTCACACACACACACACACACACACACACACACACACACACACTCTACACACACACACACAATACACACACACACACACACACAATACACAGACGTACATTGTAATATTGTTGTATGGTGCTGTTATAAATGTTGTATTGTAGATATGTAGTGGTGTAATAATGTTATATGATGTATTGTTTTATTTAGATTTGTTGGTGTGATGCAAGTGCCTTAATGTGCGTGGACCCCAGGAAGAGTAGCTAATGGGGTTCCCTAATAAATACAAATACTAAATGGGAACAGACATGACACGTTAGCACTCTGTTCCTTCGTCCCAATAAGCCCGTTCTGTCTCCATCTGTTTTCCTCTGTGATGGAATCACACGGTGATATTACATTCAATTCCCATTTGCACCTCTAAAGTTATCGCATAAGCTTTGCTCCTTGTAATTAGATTCCCCTGCTCAGAGTAGATTTGTATCAAACACGGTAAGGAAATTGCTTTACTTTTTGGGCTGTCGACTCGGTTAATTTCCTATGCACCCTCCCGTCTACTCAGATTGGGTTTAGTTAGTCAAATTTTTTTTGGGAGTGTGTGAAGAACAGCTCCGTCTTGTCGAGGTTGAGCTTGAGGTGGTGGGCCGACATCCAAGCTGAGATATCTGCATGCATGACGCCACCTGGGTGTCAGAAG